>NW_006436811.1:1886362-1923768 GCF_000325575.1 Pteropus alecto | reverse complement strand
TATAGATGAAAATAATTTAAAAATCCTAAGACATAGACTAGGGCTTGACCATGGGGAAGCCCCAGTTTGCACCCTCTTCAATAAGGATATAAAATTTGTCTTTAGCATTCTTTCAAAATAATTAGCTAAGATAAATTCAATTTTGACTCTAATATTATAAACCACTTTAGACAACGTAAAGACAATGTTAAAACAATAGTGTAAAAGGAAAGCCAATTTCAGAGAGAAAGAAAAATAAAATGCAATATAATAACAGAAGGGTAATTAGGTTGAAAAGATATATTTTTGGATGACCAAGAAACAGTCAAAATATACAAAATGTTCTTCACTTTAAATATGTCTTCATTGTTTATTCAAGTCAATCTCTATGCCATATAGGTGAACACTGTCATGATTTCTATGGATGATTAAATTTTCATTCAATTTACTTCTGTTAATTCAGAAACACTACAAACATAATGTTGTTATAAGTTAATTTCATATGCATTAATATAAACAAAAGGAAATTATAAGATATAATAGATTTTTTTCTGTATAGGGATATATATGTGCAAGAAAGTCAATACTATTTTTGTCAACTTTAAATAAAAGATTAGGACATTAAAGCACTATCTAAAATTATTTTATTGAAATTAAAAATATTTCAATCATTTTATATTATGTGGTTTTATAGAATAAATGCGAAGTTCTTAGAAGGGCAATAGGATACATTAACTGAACAAAATATTTAAGGGTAGGATGGTTGATAAATTAAGACTATATAGTTGTGAAATAGGTATATATAAATAGAATAATACCAGAGTAAATAATGGAACCTTTTTATATCACAACCACATGCATTAATAAATGAAATGCAGGGTGGGAAAGAGGAAAGCAGTGAAAACTTTCTTATGAGGAGTCATTTATTTTTGCATTTAATAGGGGATTATTTTCAGATGTTTTGCTATTTATGCCAATGGCTAAAGCATTTTATTAGCTCTCATATCAATCATGTAAAATATTGCTTTAGCATTTTTTTAAAATAGCAAGTGCTGGTGTCAGGAGACTTGAGTTTTTATCTTGACACTACCATTTACTAAATGTGTAATCCCTTTTTTTAGTTTCTTTATCTTAAAAAGAGGATAATAACTGTACCCACCTCAGAGGATTGTTTTTAGCATTAAATAAGATAAATAATGATTGTAAAGCTGTTAGCACGGTGCCTAGCACTAGAGAAATCCTCAATAAGTGTCTGTTGATTTTGTTGCTGTTGTCATTGCTACAAGGCATGCAATAAAAAAAATGAAAGGAAGTTTATATGGAGAGATTTATCTTAATGCCTAATCAATGAAAAATTCATTCCTTCATTCAAAAATCATTGTTGAGAGCACACTGTATGGAGCCCTGTGCTAATGGAGTGACAGAAATGATGCTCTGTTGTCTGTATTCTAAAGTGCCTGGTCTCATGGGAGAAGTTGGCATGTAAAGTGTTATTACAATATAAGATAAATGCTATAATAATAAAATATACCAAGGTATATATATTACAACATAGTAGATGTTGGCTTTGACTTGCGAGAAAAGCTACAGAGAGAATTTTATTTGATTTATGTTTTAAAAAATAATCTAGAGATTTCCAAACTGAATGATGGGAAGAAAGAAGCCAGAAAGAGGATATTCTTAGCACAGGATTTAGTATAGACAAAAACAGGGAGACATGAAAGGGTCTAGTCCTTCTAAAAATATAGCAAGTGCCAGGTGAGGAAGCAGGCAGGGAATGAAAGGGAGCTAGAGAAGTAGTTGTGAATCCTATCACGGAGGATTTTGAGACTGAAATTCATCTTGTTGCCTCCTTTATTGTCATCAACTCAGTCATCTTCTTATATACTGACTTTAGAGAACAATGTTGTATAATTAATGCATACTTGTTTAATTTATGAAAATCTACTTCTTTTACTCAAAGAGAAGAATGGACATTGAATACAAAGAGATGAGAAATTCATTTCATATTTGACGACCTTTGATTGTGTTTCTCAAATGGATTAATTTTGGCACAATTATATCTGACAATTTTAATCATCAATTGAGGTCAATAAATCACATATTGCAAGCATCTGAGACTTTACCAATCTTTCAAAATCTATTTTATCTGTATAATTAAGCCATTACTGCATTTTTAAAAACACTCACCTATGGCCAAAATGATTCGTTCAATGCAGTTGTTTAATGTTTTTTAAAAATTCCCAGTAGTGTTTATTGTCTTAAATAGAAGTAGCTCTTCTGCTCAGCATCAGGACAAAGGTACACCATTCTCTTGTATCATTTATGATGTTACATTTACGGTGTAGTCATTTGTTGTATTTAAGAGGGGCACATGAAACTCTGAGTACCTATTATTACCACATATACTGAACATCTTAGGTATGAAGCAGCCAAAGATATTTCCTTGGAACACTTTAACGTTCTTTGTCTCGTTTGATACTGAAATACTACTCATAGTTGTGTTGACCAGGGAACATTGGTATTTAACTCTAACGATTAAGCGGATTTGAGTAAGAGCCTTGATGCTACTTTTTTTTTTAATGCTTACAACACCTGGTCTTCCTAGGTGGTCTCCTATCCAAGTACTAACCAGGCCCAACCCTG
This sequence comes from Pteropus alecto, assembly GCF_000325575.1. Lineage (NCBI taxonomy): Eukaryota > Metazoa > Chordata > Mammalia > Chiroptera > Pteropodidae > Pteropus > Pteropus alecto. The sequence continues at coordinate 1,921,143 of NW_006436811.1, read as the reverse complement.
CTTAGCTTCCGAAATCAGACGGGATTGAACATGTTCAGGGTGGCATGGCCGCAGATTAGATGCTACATTTTTAACAGGCTCTGGTGGAATGTACCACACTGGTCCTGGAAACATATTTATGAAGATTTAAAGGAGATAAGATTCAGCCAGTTCTAACACATGTATTTTAAAATATGGGAATGGGAAGGGAAATGTAGAAGGTATTAAGTTATACAGCAATCCATGCCCACTTTTGTTGAAAGTAACATTAATAAATGAAGAATATCACAGACAAGAGAGTGCAAATATAATTCTTCTAAACAATATGAAGGGAGAAAAAGTTTGAGAGTCCCTAGCATGTAGTGTAAATTTAAGTACTTGTGTTGGTTCCACAATCCACTAGAAGAATAAGACATCAAGGAGCCCAAACAAATAACAACTCCATGATTACTTATATTAGAAAAATCATACGTGATAAAATTATTATTTTTAAATAAAGTTTTATTTTTCTAAGAGTATCTAGTATTTTGCAGGACTTTTGTCTTCTGTTTTTCATCAGGTTTTCTTCTGTAATGTCAGTTTAATTAACTACTTAAACTTCTTAAAAGTTAGACATTTGAAGGCCAAAATGGCTGTCTATCTATAGCATTATTTCTAAAAAGAGAATTCAAATTGAAAAGGAGTAGACATATATTTAAGAATATGCAGCAATTGTTCACATATTTTTTCTCAAAATTTTAATTTTCCCAATTTATCAATTCAATTTAAAATGTTACAAAACTACATTTTTGTTTTACAGGTAACAGGATGATAGCGAGAAATGTATAAAAATAGATAAGGAATGCAGCAATGGCATCATGTAAAATCAATTTTAATACAGATCCAAACAGATATTCTGGATTTGTTAGTAATAAGATGTTCTATGTTGGACCAAAATGATTGGTAAAAGTGTTATGCAACCCAGACCTTAAAAGTATCATACTCATATCCCATACATGTTTATACTTTGGAAAATTCAGCTTATTAAGTAGTCATAAAGTCAAGATATTTTTTAAAAGGTTTACATACTGGTTTCTCAATCACTAGTAAATTGATTTCAATCTTCTTTTTTTCTTTATATGAACAGCAACCCTGAAATGTAAATAGCTTGTGAGGTATATCTTAATAATATGTGGACCCTCTTTCTTCAAATGGCAGAAGGATGAGGCTCACTGAATCTCTTCTTCATACCCAAAGAGAAGAAAAACAAACAAACAAACAAACAGTTTTAATGCACTGTACTGTCTTAGCAGATACTGACATTGGAAAGAGCACCAGAACCATAGAAACATATTGATTCATCATTTAAGTAATTCTTTTACTTTAGTTCTTTGTAAACTTAAAAGTAAAATCAGCTAGTTTAGAAGACAGAAAAGCTTAATAGGTGAATTAGCAATATGTGTGCATTAAAGTCATAAAAAGTTCAAGCTGGTCTTGAGACGGCATTTAAAATCTGACAAGGTTTAATCAATCTTTTCTTACATACTCCATATGGTCTAATTAGTTTAATTTTAAGTTTTATATTGACTTCTAGCAATGGTTTTATACTGCTGTAGGTGTTTTTGACTAAAATCCTTCTTTAATTTAAATATTCAACATACTAATTAAAGCAACCACATATATATCCACTGATAGCTATGATATGTAGCATTTTCAGCATTAAAATTAATAGTTAATTATATGCCTGAGTTTTTAATTACATTTTTTATTATGTGCTTCCTATACAGTTACCTCTCAGTGAAAATAATTTTGGTTGCAAAAAAGTATTCTAATACTATTTAGCAATTCTGTCAGTTTTGCAGGTAAAATAGGTGCATAGATGTTAAATGCACATTCAAAATTGGTACTTAACTGAACCTGACAATGGGATCTATTTTAAATGTGAGTGCCATAATTATTTAAAGCTCTGTACATTTGGCATTTACTGTGTGAACACATGCCCTTCACAGTGCGAATGTTTCCTGTGAGTGGTGTATGAGTACTTGTTGATAAAGATCTGGTGGCACTTAAGCACCTAATAGAGGTTTGGGGTACAGAGACGATGAAGTGTTTTAATGAATCATGAGATTTTTAAAAGTAGCATTGATGCTAGGCTTTATATTTGTAAAGTGATTTGCATTCTCATTTTCAGATAAGAGAACTTGAACCCTAGAGTGGTCAAATAAATCATGAATGACTACTTCAGAGAGTGAATGCGGAGTAAAGTGTATTTCCCAGCACACTATTTACGGAGATGTTTCTAAAGTGAGGGAATTTAATGGGGTAATAAACGCCAAAATGTTCCTGTATTCAGTGAAGTTTTATCAAAAGTAGCTTAAATAGTTCTGGATCAAAATAAATGTTTTCTTAGTGGTAGGTACCATTATGAAGCATTTGTTCTAGGCTAGCCAGATCCATCTCTTATCTACTGAGTTAGCTAACAGGTACAGAACATTTCTCTTTCGGTAATTTCGGTAATTATGTGTCATGTTTTAGGCTTGCCCTTAAGTTAGAACTCTACTCTGAATTTCGAAGGTCCAGAAATTTTAGATGCAGATTTCCCAGGAAAGTCTCTAGTCTGGAATTCCTGTTTCAAACAGTACACATGTACAAATGATTGCGTTATATTAGACAATTTATAATAGTAGAATATGCCTTTTTAGAGTCGAAGCATTTTTATTAAGTGGATTTTAGTGTTTACTAAGGGTCAGAAAATGTACTTAGATGTGGGCACCAGAACAATTCCTGCCGCTCTTAAAAAGAATCCTTTATTACTGGAGCAATATTTCTTTTTTAAGTACCTATAAAATAATACGATTTTTTTTTGGTGAGTTTGAAACCTGAGATTCATAGAATTTGTGGGTATTCAGAACATTTGAATTATCTATTCTTTGATGGATACTTTTAAATCTGTTTTACAATAAATCTTTATATAAGTAGATATTCAAAACTACCAGATATGTCTTTTACATAGATCATGTAGAATAAACAAGAATGAAAATTCTCCAGATTTATTTTATTTGTGCCCAAGTAAATGTATTATTGTAACTGTGGTTAAACCAGCACTGTTCTTTATTACTATTTCATTTTATGATTATTTTTAAATATATGAGTTAATATTTGATTGTTTAAATGTTTAAATTGTAGCTTCTGATGTCACCTAGTCTCTAAAATCAGCAAGTTATATCTAAAGAAATTGGATTCGGCCATAGGAATAGAAACCCCTATGAAGTAAGTGCAGTTTACCTCAGTGATTGCTTGTTTAATGTCAGAGTTCATTTTATCTTTAAACTTTTAAATCTTCATTCATTTACTGATGAACTAATTAAATTATTGGAGTGATCTGTTTAAATGTTATATATGATCATCCAACCAATTTTAGTTTTACCATCTAAAAAAGGGACTTCTAAAATGTGCTTGTTTCTGAGATATATTGATTTTTCTACTTTTATTTATGTATGCATACATACACACTTCAAATTTTGATAAAAGTTAAGAACCTTAAAATTTTTATTATCATGGCCTCAGTTAAGTGACTATTCACTGTTTATGTTAAGAATATCATTAGCTATTCCACAAAGATTCATCCTCAAGTTAAATGGCAAAAAAAAGAATGTTTAACAATTTATAGTTAAATAAATTATGAATATTAATATAATAGAATATTAAATTTAGAAAATATTTGCAACAATGTTAATTAAGAAAATCTGGAAACACAGACACACATATACAAATAAATGCACATATATCCACACACACAGGTACATGTATGTCTCAAGTTTGTAATGTGTGAGTAAAAAAAGGTTGAAATAAATATGCCAATATATAAAACAGCTGTCATCCATAGATGGTGAGATTATTGGGCTATCATTCTGTATATGGCACATAACTGCTGCTGCCAAGATCCTAAATATTTAGTGAATTCACATTCAGGAAGAAGAATTATCTTTATATTGTCTCACTGTCCCCATCTGCTCCACTTTTTCTAAAGAGAAAAGCAAAAAGACAGATGTATGAGCAGGAACCCACTCTAGAAACATTAAATATTTAACAAAACTTGGATGCCAAGTAATTTATATAGAAATTTGCAGTTTACATGGCTTTATTTCTCAGTTACATTTTTTTTCTTTGCCTTGTGTGGATAGGCTTTTAATTATACTCATATGAATGCATTTATTTTATATTAAACTTTATTCTTAAATGACACTCTAAAGTAATTTTAATTACCATGGATACCACCATTTCTTAATCATATATATGTTACTACAAGGCATATTTTTAAGATCATAAGATTTTTTTATTAAATAGATATACTAATATTTTAAAATTCTATGAAAATATAAAATTACAATTGAACATTAATTTTAAATTTACATGTCACAATTTCCTTTGTCCAGATTTCTTCCTCTTTAAATACTCACTTAGGTATGTATTTATATAGATGATAACCTATTTGACGCATACTTTGCATGGATAACTATTTTATATAACTAAAAATAAAAATTTTAAGAAACAGAAATTAGACAAAGATTTAAAAAGAACACAAATATGTAGATTTTTACAATCATTTTTTCTCAAATAAAATCAGATTTAATATTGAGATTATTGATAACCAAATGAACATGTAGCAATGCATGTTCCTGCTACATAATTACTTTTTTCCAGAATCAAAGTCTTATCTAAAAAATATGTTTCATGAAACTGTTGACCTTAAACGAATAGCCAGAATGGGTTTATTCTGAAACAGCGAAGAATTGCAAATGGCAAACCACACCGAAGTCCAGAGAAACAAAGGAAAGGAACATTCTTGTGTGGACTTGCAAATGAAGAGTCCATTGGAGAAAACTGGAAGTTCCTCCAATGTATAGTGACTTTTCTTTGGCTTGACTACAGCAGTCTCCCAGTGTTTGAGCTGATCCTGGACAAGAAGATATCTTTCCTTTCTTCTGCTGAGGTGGCAAAGTAGTATCACTTCCTGTTGGGGATGCAACGTACCCCCACTCCCGTTGTGATCAGCAGTGTATGTTGAGTGACACGTATGTGAAAGTTCTCTCTTCTAGCTTCCTGAATTCTCTTTAAGTGATGTTTCTGGTTTTGTTTTTCATACAAATTTTAATAATAGAAATTTATATATACTGAGGATACTAATAATATGTTGGGTAACATTTTTATGTTAACAGTAAACTCAAACACAGATTTCATGAAGCAATCTTTATAACTATTTCCAATGAAAACTGATATCACCGTCACATAAGAACATTTTCAGATACAGGAAAAGCAGGTTCTAGTTCCCTTTGCCCAGTAAAAATAAGACTATATCTAGAAACCAAATCTGTAACCAATAAAGAGGCTATGGAATGCTTCTATTATTGATTCTTTACTTTCTTTTAACCCAGAAAATATAATATATTATTTAAAAGCATGGAGTTTGAAATTGAAAGAACTGGATTTGCGTTTGTGTTATATCATTTATATTTTATCTTGAATACTTTAAACTTCTGAAAACATTCTTTTCCGTATCTTTAAAATGTTTGTTAATATATGTCTATAACTATATATAGTAGCTCATAGTTCATACCTTTAAGATTGGTAATTTAGAAATTATCAACTTATATGTCATTTTTCATGTTTGGTTCCAGAACTAGGTTTTTTGTTGTTGTTGTTTGTTTGTTTTTGTTTTTTTTTTTTACTTCTATCCTCTTGTCAATTAAAAGTATTCACATAAAAGAAATATGTTGTAATATCTCAAATAGTACTTTTCACATTGCTGTGCAAATTTTTAATAAAAAATTAACAGATTAAAGACATTCTTAATAACTTAAAAGTATTGGTTTTAAATTGTTGTCCTTAGTTATTTTTGGCTTTTATTATCCATATTTCCTTAAAAATATGATGCTATTCTTTTGTTTTGAAAGTGTATACATTACTCAAGTCATACATTATCCATAGGAGGCAAGCAACTCCTCTGTCACTGGATTTACTTAACCCATTTCTTAAGATGGTGCAAAATTCTATTTACTCTATTAAATGAATACTCTTTATTATGATATCACAAGTCAACCCTAATCAACACATTCATTCTGTGCAGATATAGCAAAGGCACTGAGGCACTTCATATATATATATGAAGAAATTGAGAGCCAAGGAGGATAAACACATTCTCTTTGGATGGCTTGGATGTTGAGGATGGAAAGGGAAAATGAGGCTGCTAATCATCAAAGAAGTTAAAAGAAAAGAATGACAGCATGAATATTCTGACCTTGGTTACAATGACGTTTTAGTAAAAGTCATAATTGTTCAAAGATTAAAAAATATAATAGGCTATTGGGAAGAGTACTGAGTTAATTTGCTGGCTTTCCTGATCTTTAAACAAATAGATAAATACTTGTTGGGGATGGTATATTGGGAATTTAAGCTTGATTAAATGGCAGAACTAGATAATCTTAAAAGCTTCTACATTCTTGTATGTAACCCTGCACCTGACTGCATGTAACTCTACCCTCCAGACTTCATAACGCATTATCTCAAAAGCAAGAAAACATATCTTTCAGCGAAAACCCTGTCCTTGTCCTTGCTTCGGTCCATTTTTCATGTTGCTCTCCATGTTGCTGCCAGACTAATCTTTCCAAAACATTAATCTGATTATGTCATGATCCTTCTATCCTCCAAATGTTCACATTCTACAGTTTCCCTGCTTATAGCACAAAAGCACACTTTAAAGCATGCTTGACAAAGATTCACCATTAAGGATTCAACTTAAGATTCACCATTTTTTTTTTTACCTTGCCATATGCCCTTATTCTATCCAGGCTGTACTCCGCACCATTTGCCAAACTGGTCACATTTTCCAAACCTCAGTGCCTTTGCTAAAATGATTTCTTCTTGCATATTAGGTGAATTCAAAAGGATTCCCCAGTTCATTCACAGAATGTCACCTCTCGGGGAAACTTCTATGACCACAGGCAGAGTTAAGTCCTTCTTTTGTGAGCCCATTAATACTCAGTACGTGTCCTCTTTATAGCACTCATTGCATTGTAATTGTTGTGCATTTATTAACTTACTTAAATATGAACTTTTGGAGAGTAGAAAATTGAAAAAAAAATCTTTGATTTATTTCTTCAGAAGAAGGACTTACATATTTAGTAAGCTCTCAATAAATGGTGAAGGACCAAGTTAATTTATAATCTAAATTCTTACTAATCTTCCTGTGTTTTGCTGTTTTGCTGTTTTACATAAAATTAGAATTTTATGTAGGCAATGGCTATATATGAAATGACTGTGACATTATAATGTATAGGTCAAATTTGAATTTGTGACTATCATATAGACAATCAAAGTAGTTGTGTAAGATAAAGTGGAATTTCTTTTAGCATTAGGTCAAATGTATCCTTGGGGACAAATTGAGTGACTATTCAAGCAATAGAAGGCTGAATACACAAGATACTCGTGATTGTTTGCTAGAAATAGTGTGTATACTTGAGAATAGGGCACAGGAAATGTGGATAAGCAAAAAAAAATTAGTTTCTTCTAGAAAAGAAATATAACAAATTAATAGATAAATGAGATCATTGTTGAATGAGATTATTTTCATAGGCTAATTTGAAAAGATTATATTTTATTTTGATCTATCTGTCTATCTATCTATCTATCATCTATCATCTATCATCTATATGTCTATTATCTATCAATCTATCTAATCATCCATCCATCCACTCATTCATCATCTATTTATCTATTTTTATCTAATTATAATTTTTAATTATGATTTTTATAGCTATATGTGTTCTGGATAAGTTGCTATTATAAAGACCAAAGAGCAGTAGCTAATATATGTTAAAATTTAATTTCTCTTTTACTTAATAGCTCATTCCTGAAATGGTTTGATTATATTAACAGTGGTTTGATTATATTAGTTATCCAAGATCTTTGTATCTTATTAATTTGAGGCCCTCAACACATTGCTTCTATTTCATAGTCAAAGAGAAACCAAAATTCCATTTATCAAATCTATATTTCAACCAGAAGAAAGGATAGAAGAGACATTGAAAGGCATACTCCTGCCCTTTAATGATTCAGCTTAGAAGTTAAACTCAGCACTCTCTGTTCAGTTCCATTAGCCTGGATTTAGTCACATGGCTCAATAATGCTGATATTAAAACTAAGAAATGCAGTTGTGTGGCCATTTATACAGACACAATTTAGTGTCTTTATTAGTAAAAAATAAAGAAGGACATTGTGGGGAAATCAGTTTCTGATTTACTAAATAAAACTAAATATTATAGATGGATCATTAGGTAAGTTTATCTGTTTCTGAGGAGCTACATAATTTAAAAATTATATGCATGTAAATGCTTACCTAGTACATGAAAGCATATGACATATTTTGAATCAATAAATGAGTGAATAGCTTAACCATCAAGAACTGGGATAAATTTGACAATAACAGAGCATATCAGACACACAGACTTAATTCAGTAAACATTTATCGAAGGACTATAGATCAAGATTCGTGTTAAGCACTGGTTTAACAAACATAAGTAAGACACAGAACCAAGGAAGAAATGTCAAACTAATTATGTTAAAAATATAGAAATTATAAATATTATTGAAGTCTTAAATATCAATATCACAACTTCTCTGCAGGATTTAACTACTGTCAGCTTACCTTCAAGAAGAATCACAGTAAGTTTGCTGGGATGCACGCACCACTTTCTAGCCTTTCGTAGATCCAAAAAAATATTGTTAACCAAATTCATGAATCTGATGTGCAAGCAGAAGGTCAATGGATTTCTATGCAATAGAACATTCTTGCCACACAGACCTCAAGACTCAATAGTGACATGATAAATTTCTTTTCTCTCTAGGAAACCTTTGCAGGAAGGCAAATCACAATAAAATGTTTGCTTGATGAACATGAAATCTCAAAACTGCGTGAGTTAAATGAAGTATTTAAGATATCTATAATATATCTACTTTACCAAAGAAGTTTCATCACCTAGGGACAGGACTATTTGTAAAAGCTTCTCCTACAAATGATTCAGAAAAGGGTTCAATCCTCATTTAACCCTTATACTATTATTTTTAAATCAAAACAACACCGACCAACACCGTGCCACTCCAAACCTAGCTCTGAGTTTCTGATTGATGTATATATTGCTTATATCTTCTGTGTTTTCCAGCAGGTAACTACGGAACCATCTTATTTTCTTCACATAATTTTGAATATTTTAAAATCTTACTTAATGTGTTAATTTTATCATTAAAATTTCTTAACATTTATTAAGTGGTATAGTAGTATATTGCTCATATATTTAAAGTACAAAGCAAACTGGGCAGAATACTATAATGTACAATAAAATACTATGGTAACACAAGGAGAGAAATATATTTGATTAAGGGCATCAAACAAAGCTCTCTATATAAGCAATTATATTTAAACTGGGCTTTGAAGGATGAATAAGATTCAAAAGTAGTGAAAGGATAAAGAGCAATTTAGATCAAGAAATCTGTGCAAATAAAAAAGTAATAAAAATTACAAGGCATTTTTATAGAATCATAAGTAATCTGATATGCCTAGAGGGTAGCAGTGTTTTAATATAAAATGACATTAGAAGAAAATTATAATTATGTGCGATAACTATATCATTTATAATTATCATCACATTTATAATAAAATATCTTTATAATAATAAAATACTTTTTACTATTATAATTTTAATAATGATTCAAGACATGGATTTGTACTAATAATAGATCTAGATCAAGGAGGAAAGACCACAGAATAAAGGAATTAAACGTTCTCAATGTGTGAGAAAGAAAAAGCAGAACATTAGCAGACAATAGTCCAGCCAACCAAAGAGCTACTTACCTCTCTTCAGACATTACTCAGTAGAGGATTTGCAGTTTCGCCTTCTCTTTTTCCCTCTCTTCATCAGGCAGGCTTCCTGAACAGTAGCATGTTAACAGATAAAATTTTTCTGGATCTATCGTATATAATGGTCTTTCTAACAGTATAATACGTGTTGAATTTAAAAATAATCATCCTAAAAAACAGACTTTAAGTCTCCCCAATAAAGGCAGTGCTGTTTCAGTACACGAACTCCTAGATCTGATATTAAACACTTAGTAAATGAAACTCCTCTGCAGTATCTTATCAAAACAGCAGCAGAAGTTGCCTGTGTTGAGACGTTCCGGCCCATTCTTTCTGCAAAGAAAGTACTGTGTATGTGGATAAGAGTAAGAGGCAAAGAGGAATACAGACTGAAAAGGCCAGTGGCTCCGTTTTGACTTATCTGGTCGACTGTAAGATGACCCACTCTCGGATACCTCAACAAAGTTTGTCTGGCGGGAGATTAATGCTGGAAGATTTTTATCCATGAAAAAAGGCATGAATCACGTGTGGTTCTGAAAACTTGAATATAGCGTTGTCTCCAGGCTGATTTACTACAGCTTCGGGAATGCAAGTATTGAACTTCCCTAGGAATCTCATTTTAGCAAAATACAAAGGAAAATTTACTTCAAGTTTTGTTTGTTTTTTTTTTTAAAGGGGCAATTCTACTAAAGAACAGATATTGGTTTTTAAAGGTTCAGATCCATTTGTATCCACTTAAATATTGAGGACAGAAGAAACCAGAGTCCTTGCCAAGGAGAAGAGACACTTCATAGACCTTTTCCATTTTTATATGGCCTGCACCATGTTTCAGAACTGACAAAAAGGAATGCAGGGAACAGAAGATGTAGAGAACGAGTTAAAAGTTAGAAGTTAAACAATTTTTTTTTCAAAAAGTGGTCTTTAATAAAAAGGACCACATAAATTTGTCCTTAGACTCCCAAGCAAATCATCTGAGGTTATTCTGTTTCTTGCTATTTTGTCCACATATGCAAAATCTGCATAATGTGAATGAAAGATTGAATGAGTTAGACAAGGGTGTTAACTGTAGATGATGAGTTTGGAAATTAAATAAGCAAACATGACAGAAATTCTTTAGAGAGCTGGAGTTTTCAGCACTAGCTCTAGATAATAAGTGCTGTATCACTTCATCAAACCATCCCATAATGATTCCTTGATCATTTCTTCTCTCAATCAGAATGACTTTAATTTTGCTACATTTATTTCTTTGTTTACTACATAACAGCTTTAATCACCGAGTTTTGGGTTATACTCTTAAATCCATTCCATTTTTAACAGGTTTACTGATATCTCTGTAAAGAGTATGTTTATACAACACTTAACTGTTTCCTTAGGGATGAACACCTTTGGTCACACCAGCAATACAGTAATTAAAAATCAGAAGAGGAAATTGCTTCTTTATTTATAGGTTTATGATGGAAGGAATGGTACTAACTCATTAGGGTACTTTAATTAATAATGATAAGCCAACATCACTGAGTACTCAGGCTTACTAGGAATAATTCTAAGTGTTTTGTTTTTAAAGTCACAAAAGTCCAGTTAAGTATTATTACAGTCAAAATTTACTGATCAGAAATTTGGGCACTGAGAATTTAAACAACAAGCTCCCAGTCAACAGAGCCAAGAGATGGAGCTGAAAAATTAAAATCCAGAGATTCTGCATTATAAACGTACCGCATAGTGAAATCTTCTGACACCTAACACTTATTTCTGAAGGCAATTTTATAAATAGAAAGGCCTTAAGGTTTTTCACATATAATAAATGTTTTCATTTAAAATACCATTTTAGTCTCAATAGAAAGTAGTCTTAATCAATTTCAAGGCAGTAAGTGCCACTGAATTTTAAATTTCTGTTTATGTCTATCATCTTTTACTATTCAAAAAATAACTATAATGCAAGTTTTGGGGAAAAAGTATCATTTCTGTATGTGGCTACTTCAACTATCCAAGAATGTAGTGCAACTCATCTCCTTACCACTAAGTTTCTTGTTTTTAGATGGCCTTTTTTTCAATTGATTTTATTTACTTTCAAAGTGACATTTCAACAGAGGTATCTACTCTCATTTCTACTCTCCTTTTGACATTTCTGTGACTTAGAGTGCAAGGAGCTGCTTGCCAAATACTTGCTAGATTGATGTTGGGAGGAAAGAAAAAAAAATCTGCAGATAGCAGATGTTTCTTTTCTTCTTGTTGTGCCTATTACTTTGAAAAAGTGACACTGCTTAAAAACAGATTTTAGATGTTCTGTCTTTTTTGGCAACAAGAGCGAATGTGTTGCCCAACTAACAGAAGTGTAAGTATTGTTTAAGCAAGCAATTGAAGATGGAGGATGGAAGAATGAGTAAACTCTCAGTAATGCTTTGTTTTATTTCTCCCTCAATGAAAAGTTTAATATAGAAAATCTCTAAGTTGACTTGTTGAATACCTTAGATATACATTTCACTTTGACTGTGTCTAGGTATGGCTAATACTCTAAATAATACTTGAACTGATCTATTTTTATTATTTTCTTTCTTATTCAATAAATGGCACATAGAAATATTTCAAATGTCAAACAACTGTTTATATATATTATACACACACATATATTTGGGGGGGAGAGAGAAGGAGGCAAATTTCTAAAGTCATAGATAAATAATTTAGCCAAAAACATTATGAAATTGTTACTATTATCACAGAGACATCAATTAGGTTTCTGTTAATACATAGGGGTCTTATGCAAATTATTTTTTGAAAAAAATCCTCTTTCTCCAAGCAGACTAATTGGAAAATAGTTTCCCTATAGAAAAACAAACTATAAAATAGCATCTATGCTTCCAGGATAAATACAAACCTATGAAGAATTTTGGGAAACTAAACATGGGCTGGTTAAAGTCTCTATTTGAGCCGTACCTGTGTCTGGGCAGGGTGTGAAATTCACAACTGAATTCCATAGTCCTGAATTCTATAACCTAAAACTTTATCCAGAATTTTTTCAAAATTTCCTGATTTAATATTCTCATGCAAATTTCTCATCTTTATGTTCTGTCCACTTCAAGATCCAGAAAGTGGGCTATGGATGGCAAAATTATTGCCAATTCAAGATTAACTTTCAAAGAGACATTTCAACAGAAGTATCCACTCTCATTTTAGTCTCTGACATTCTTGTGACTTCAAAATTTCTTAAAGAAAATGCAAGAATGCCATAGTAAGAGTCATGATGCACCTAGCATACATTTTCCTTCAGATTCTTCCATCCTCCCAAACTTATCACATGAGAGGCATTTTGTCTAATAGATTGAATTGGGTTACAGACACCATTAAAGCCCAAATGTCATCTGTGTTTAAGAGAGGTTTGCATATAGCATAGTCTCTCTTTCCATTTGTCACATAATTAATGAAAATATAGTTGCTGGTTAATTAGGACTGTTGTTATTTGTATTCTCCTTCCTCTTCCTTATTGTTGTTGTTGTTGTTGTTGTTGTTGTTGTTAATTAATCTTCTTAGGTTATATAGCAGCATTAGAATGGCTCTTTTATTTGTGCAGGTATAATCCTGGCAAGTAAAAGTGTAATAACTTTTAAAACATTGATTATCTTCACAAAAGTTGCTACCCTTTTGGAATGCAAAGATGCTTTTGGGAAATAATGGATATTTTTTCATGTAGGGCCCATGATATTATGGGAAATAGGAGGTGAAATTGTCAAATATTCTCATATTAAAAACCGGAGAAAAACATGGGGTTTTGGCAACACTATGCAAAATTTAATGCCAGAAAGGCATAGAAATGCAAGAAATAAAATTTTATTGAAGACAGGAAAAATTTAGGTTTGCAAATTAGTTTTTAAAATATTTTAAGTAATTTTGGTACAGTGTTGTTTAAAGGAAAATGTTTGACTAATCCTACAACTTGAGCAAAGCATCTGCCATCTTCATGGTACCTGAGCTCTAGCGAAAAATGATTGTGCATATAAGAAATAAGAGAATTCTAATTTTGTAGACTAAGAATGATTTCCAGTGTTCTCAAAAAAATGAACTAGCGACACCATACCTGTAGCAGACAAAGCAACAATCATTATATGATACTCAACAGCAATACAATGGAACAGAGAAATAGAAGCAGAAGTTAATTAATGAGACAACAAATGTCTCTCTTTTTGGTGCATTAAGGTAGATTAGACCTTCATTTTAGAATCAAGAATTCTATCAAGATTTTGTTTGTTTTTTAAACAATTGGGTAGTGACAGCCCTGCTAAGGGTAATACCATACATTTTGAAATAAGGCAGGTAATGGCAAAAGTGATTAGTTGGAAAAACAAGAAATGCGAATATATTTTATTCTAGATTAATGAAGCAAGTCATATCATATGTGTAAAACACCTATCATTATTCGTATAAATTGCTGTGCTCTTTTATTTATCCTGCTATTCTGCAGGGTCACAAGTAATTATATCTATTCTATACTCTTAATATATACTGTGGGATTATAAAATAGAAAACTTAGAAAAATGATATTTCTGTCTTTGATAAGATAATTTCTTATAATGAGATACCACTCTGTAGAATTTGGCTTAATCCTTATTATTATTTTATTTATTGTCAGGCATTCCATCCCATCCCTTACGTCTCTATCATACAAATCCATCCATCCATCCATCCATACATACATACATCAACAAATGAAAGATTTAATAGATTCTAATTTTCAGTGCATTTTTTCCCCAAAGTTTCCATTACAAATTAACTCAAAGTGAAATACTAAAACATGTATAGTACTATTCTTGAATTTGAGGTACTAATTAGTAGAGTGTGCTATTCAAGTAAAAGACCAAGTCATTTATTTAATGATACCATAAGATTCTAAATTTAAGCCTATCAGACTTGAAGCACTGGATGTATTTCAAGAAAATGTTATATTAACATTACATTTGTGTGTGCATTTATGTTTGTATGAATGTTTTATATTTACTAAACTTTATTGCTTTGATGTGTTGAATGACAATTGCAAAATGTCTGAACTATCAGTTTAACCGTGTTTAGCTTTAAACTCAAATGATTCTGTGGTACCACACATATTTTATTAACTCTCTTATAACAGTTTGCAAGATGGCAATATATGTTTAATGCTACAATATAAAACAGTCTATCCTGAAAATATTTTGATAAAAGTCTAAATTACGTGCTATGTGAAAATAAATTTAGAATTTTGTGGAGAAAATTCCTTTTTGTGAATTAAAATATTATCCAACTTTGACCTAAATTCATATTGTTATCTGAAGCTAATTCTCACAACTGATGGAGTTATAAAAATTAATTTTCCACATATAAACTGGAAAATATAATCCACCTAAATAATAGTACTACATGTATTGCTTAGGACAAAAGAAGCCATGCATATTTCGCTGAAAATAAATATAGATGACATAAAAAATAAAATTCATAGGTAAATTAAAAATTTTTTCAGTCAAATAGAAACTGCAAAAATGCAAACAAATCTCAAAAATAGGGCACTAAATAAAAATACTACGAGTATAGATATCCAACAAAGTGTAAACTGGAAGTCTGTATATTTGAAAATATAGTAACTAGTAGGAAAAATGCATTGCATATCACTTATAACCAGCCCCTAACTTAGCAACTGGCACATGGTTGATGTATGGTAAATGTTTGATGAGTGAGTGAGCAAAGCAATTGATTTGAAAAAATAATTGAAGCATTCATATCTGGTTGAAATCATAGATGACTATGGCTTGAACTATAAAATAGAGAATTATATGATTTGTGGGAGGCTGTAGAAATAGTCGAAAAAGAGATCTTTGGGAAATTACAAATTAAAAAAAAGAGGAGATCTTTTGGAAATTACAAATAAAGAAATTAGGCTTAAGAACTAATGACATTAAGTGATTAAACTTTATTTTTTTGTAATATTAGGAAATTTTAGGTATTTTTAAAAGGCCAAGGAAAGTTATCTGTGGAGAACTTGATATCTCAGGAGAAGATTAAAAAGTAAAAAAAAAAAGCTCAAGAATCTTCTAAAATTAATATTTCATCAATAGCACACAGAAGCTTTTATTTTTACATCTGTGGATACTGAAAATAACTGTTTGCTGACTTCTTGATATCTGTAAAATTATTGAATTGGGTTTGGACTTTCAGAAGCATGAAATTTGAGAAAACCATGAAATAATTCTGAGAGAGAAGGAGAAAGAAAGAAAAATGAACTCTTGAAGTACATGGAACAAAAAGAAACAAATTGATTAGTAAGAAACCAGGAAACATTTTCAAATATACCATGGGTACCCATGCATAAACATTGTAAAAAATTAAATTAAATGTACTCTTATTATACACTCTAATTTTAAAATTACACAAAGAAAACTTTGTTGTTATCTCTCTCTTTTTTTTTTTTTTTAATTTGCCATTGTTTCCCTTGTTTAGAGAGACAGGAGTGGGTAAGATGCTAGAGTTGCATCAGCCATTAGACATCTGTGGATAAGGACATCATCCACACGTCCATAATATCCAGTGGAAGAAACGTGATATATTGGGAAATTGGTGATTCCTCTCAGTCATAGAATCAACAGCTTTGTTACCAACTTTGGAAATTAAGTAAATAATATGCATTCTTATGATATAAGCCAATTTTAACATAGTCTCTTTTGTGTAGTCAATGTTCCAGATAATATACATAATAATTATATCTTTATGTTATTTAAAAATTCAGGGGTTTTTTGGCTCTTACAGAAAAAATATTTTGAAAAGAACTTGTCTAAAATACAGTGCTATGAGGAAGACAACATAAAATAATTTAAAATGAACAATTTGGAATCTGGTCCTAGAATAATTAAAAGTCATTGACAAATTATACATTTAACCATACATATTCATCTATTCATAAAATATCCACTTTGAACCAGGCTCTCTTTTGTTTACTAGACACAGAGTACAGAACAAGGAAAGAGACAAAATCTAAGTTAAAAAAAAAAAACATAAATAGTGATATGCACTACCTAGAAAATGTATTTAAATAAGATATACATTAACATATTAAAAGAACAAAACTCAGCAGCAAAATCAAGATCCTTAGACAATCGAAAGACAAAAAATAATCTTTTAAATACCTAGGAATTGTATGGTTTTAAGAATTTTGAATATTACAGTTACTAATACATCTTCCATCAAAAGTTCGATAGAGGATTAATGACATTTCAGATTTTGTATTATGTTATTCAATGTTTGAACATACACAATGTCAACATAATACGTATCTATAAATGTTCACTACAACAAAATACTTATGCTAGGAATAATGATAGCATTTAATTATGTTTTTTACAATCATTTATTCAAATCACAAAATATATGCTCAAAAACATACCCATAAACACTTTGTTAATATATTAAAACTCCTAAAAATAATAAACATAGCAATGAAAATTGACATAAAAACATTAAGCTTAATAGCAAAAGAATGAATTAAAGCATAGTCATTAATCCTTTCATTGGTTATTAAATATGAGAATATTAGCTTATTATTAGTAGTAGTCATTTTGGTAATTAATATCAATTTTCTAATGTCATTAACTGCAATGCTAAAATAGATTGAATTTAACTCTTCAGAAGTCATCACTTACAGTACAAATACCCATAAAAATGAGAATAACAAAAAGTGATGCAAAAGAATACATGTTTTATTCTGGATTTGAACTGATTTTTATGAACAATCATGAGAAAGTCCAGTTACCTTATTAACTGTTCTTTAAGAGCAATAGATTTAATTTGTCTTTTGGAGTGAGAGTAAAATTACCCAGCCTGAAAGAAAAGTATGGTAGCTACATTTTTCTTGTTAATTCTCTCAGCTAAATTTTGATCTTTGCTTGTACTCTTTTTGTTGTAGGAGAAAAAAGCAACCACCAGTAGGAGAAAAAAAGCAGCCATTGTCAGAACATTAAAACAGAGCCTCAGACCACCTTGTGCCTTAGGTAAAAATATGACAAAATCAGTATGGCACATAGATGACTCTAGCCACACCGAAATTCTTGAAGATATTCCTATGGTCGTTTCTCTAAATGATGCTTCCTTTACTAATAATGTTTCTCCCTTCCTTATCTGATAATCTCCTATTTGTCTTTCTATACTCAGATCATAAATCGTTTTTATGAGACTTTCACTAATTTTTAGATGAATTAACTCTGTCCCTTACTATGTCCCCACAGGCCTTTGCTCAACCTCTTTTCATTACTATATTCATTACATTAATCTGCTAAACTTACTCTTCCGTTCTCTGTGACATAAACTATTCTTTATCCAATTTAAACCTATGAATCTTCTTGTTCCCCCCCAAACAAATGGGTATCCAACTTGCTTCACAAAGAGGACTTGACACATATTTCACAGGGAACTTAGATGTTATCTGGTAAGACTGCTCTAAATTTACTGCTACCACATAAAACATCCTATACAAACACACCCATTGTTTTCTCTCTGCTTTTTGTTAAAATGAGAACTTGTTCTTTGACCTTTATGAAGTTAACCTGTACCTGCAGCTCTGATCCATATGCTCTCAAGAACCCTGTACTATAGCTTAATTCTTTTACTCCTGTGGGAATTCAACTTTGCCTCTTACCTTAATCATTCTTATCATCATTTAAATATGCTCTTTTAGAGACCATTTTTGTCAGTCACTGTGCTCATACACATATATTTTCTCCTCATATAGTATGACCTTTGAAGAGTATTCAGTATTTTTTGACATTCTTTTATCTTGAAAGATCTCCTTTCCATAGGCTTCTACAACTATGATATCTCACTCCTCTTATTCTTCTAATGTCTATTTTTGGCAACAAATTCTTGATCTCTTTGGCAGGTATATACTTCTGTATGCAGCCATTACATATTGGAAGTACCCAAAGTCTCTCATAGACTTTCTTCTCAATCTGTACTCTCTTATGGTAATTTCTTCTATGCCCTCTAGGATATTTATCAAATTGTCCCAGGCTGAATCTGTGGGATAACTAACTTCCTTCTAGACATTGCCATTTGTATGACTCAAAATTGCCATGAACTAAACAAGTCCAAATCGTAACTAATCATCCTGTTTCCTTGTCGCTCCCCCAAACATGGCTTTTCTCCAATTATTTCTATCTTAATGAATAGAATTACTGTTCAGTCGATTCCACAAGCCAGAAACTTAAAAGTTAACTCTCCTTTTTGTATTTACTAACTTTATAATAAAGGATAAAAATGAACATCCAGAGGAAGCAGTACATAAGTTGAGAATAGGAAGGGCTTTAAGGGGTCATGAGTGCAAGGAGTTTCCATCTCTGAGGGAGTGGCTCTTGCTCCCTTCCCAGCATGCGGGTGTGCGGGTGTGCGGTGTGCGTAGGTTCACCAACCCAAAAGTTCATCAAATTTTATTGTTCAAGATTTTTGTTTGTTTGCTTTGAAAGTTAACTTTGATTTCACTCTCTATCTTTCAGTCTCTCCCTGTTTAAATCTTTCACCAAGTTCTATGGATTTTACATGACAAATATCTCCTAATTCCATTCTCTTTCCTCCCTCTCATTCTCAATCTGTAATTTAATCCACCATCTTTTTTTCCTAGACTAACTCTATAGCCTCTTTATTGTCTTTTTTTATTCTATCTTCATACTTCAGACACAATGATATTTTTAAAAACCTGCTATTCTAATCATGTCAGTCCATTATTAAAATCTTCCTGCTCTCTATAACCTTAAAGAAAGTTTAATATTTGTAAATTGGAACTGATGTATTCTACTTCATTTGAGCTGTCTTTTTTTCTGGCTTTATTAAAGTACTTTTAATACAGAAAAACAACTGTACATATATAATGTATACATTTTGAGGAATTTGGACATATGCATACACCCATGACACCATCACCATAATAAGGTAATAAACATACACATCACCTCCAAAAGATTTCTTGCATCCCCTTGTTTTTTATTTATTTTTATATTCTCTTCTGTGTGTGGTAAAAACGCTTAACAGATCAACCTTCTTAACAAGTTTTCAAGTGCATAACACCATATTGTTTAAGATATTATTCTGTTCTCTCCAGCCTCATCTTGGACCACTCTCCTTCAATTTCTTAGGGTTCCAGTCACACTGAACTTTCTCTGTTCATTAAATGTGCCATGTCTCCTCCTACCATATGCTATTTCTTTTGTCCAGGACATATTTCCTTCACCTTTCATTCAGTAAATCCCCACTCATCCCACACATGTCAATTCAATTGTTTTATCTTCGTGAAAATATTTCCTGACCCAGGTTACTAAATCTCCTTAGCCATATGTCTGTTTTCACAGCTCTTATCATCCTTGACATTTTATATTTTTCTGTTATTTAATTTATGTCTGTTTCTTTCCATATACCCTAAACTCCAACAAGGCATAGACTATATCTATTTTTCTTCTCTACCAAGTGCAAGTGCCAAGCCTAATGCTTGAAATATAGTAGGTAATCAATTATATCTGCTGAATGAATATTATTTTGAAATTTTAAATTAATACTTTTTTCTTCTTCCCTTAAGTTCAGAGATGACTAAAGTATTCAGCTCTGAATTCTCAATGCCTTAGACAGGTCCTCAGATTACTTAAGAAAAAATTTATTTTTTCATAAAGGAGGGTAGGTTGGAAATGTAAGGGAAAGAATATATTAAGAAAGACAAGATAGAATTATCATAGATCCTTGAGAAAATGTTGTTTATTATAACTGCAATGGCATCTAATAGAATTTGAAAGTTTTTACAAGTGCCTTGTATTTTGATTTATTTTCTATTACAATGTTTTAATTTCTGAAGAAATTTAAATAACTTACATTGGATTGGTGATGTGAATAAAAGAAAGAATTGCCACACAGAAAGCTTGTCAGTTTCTGATATCTGACTCTTAAATAAGTCATTTTCAAACTGGCAAGTGGAGGAAAGTTGCATGGCCTTGTGCTCTCTTAAGCTTACTTATTAATATCCAATTCTTAATAAAATCATTCTAAAGAACCTGAGGAATCAGATAGTCTAATTTTCAAATTTTAACTTCTCTTTGAACTTAAAAATAAATAATACTTTTGTATGTTTAATAATACAAATTAAGAAACAATTGTGATTATTTTATAATCCTTTACTTAATCTCTGATCTATAAAACAACTTCATTTAAATATTGTTTCATTATAAATGGAACCTATAATATGCCAGATATGTACATATTAATACCATGAAAATTGCTATTCTACTTAAGCTAAAATTATTTAATATTTGAATTGAAATACTGAATGTCAAAATTTTCACAGATATTTTTTAATAATGTTGAGAAAATATTTTGATAGTCTAGACTAAAATGTGGTAATTAAAAATCAAATATTATTCTATGATATAAAATATTATTTTTATTTTCTGTTGCTATTATTCGTTTTCCCAAATATTGTCCTTATTAGAAATAGAGAATGAACCAACTGTATCCCTGTAGTTTATCTCAAAAAGATTTTAAAAAAAAGTTTTCCAATTTGGTGTTCCCCAAGTGTGTATTAGTCAGGCAGAGTTAATGGGGCTATCTATCATTTCCAGCTCTCCTCTGTGAGCAGGGAGCAATAGATGACCCAGCTGACTCAGCTCAGCTAGTTTGTTATTCATAGGCTGACTGCAGTGCCATTATGGTGGACTCATCACAAAGATATAAGACTCAGTTGGGCAAAGATATCTGAAGTACCATGTCAACTCTAGCAGTGATTCTTGCATATTAGGTCTTAATTCAAACAGCATAGGCGAAAAAAAAATAATTAATTTAATTTGTGGATAGAAGTGAAAACCTTTGAGCTGATATGTTACAAGATTAAACTGCAAAATGAATTTAGTTGTTGCTATTGCAAATAGGGGGAAAGTGGGGAAATTAATAGTTCCAATCCATTTCTGCTATAACCAAACAAAGCAGATAGACATTTAGAGCTTAATCAGCAGCTGCTGAAAATATCTTGAACCAAATTACAAATACAAAATTATATAAAAGGACAATTAATTCAAAACCTTAGACATGAGATAATATTTCCTAGTATACTGTACCACTGGTTATTTACTAACTACCAAAAACTTCACATCAAAAGGTATCACTGACTACAGAAATTAAATGCCAAAAGTTTGCTTCACCCATTTTTTCCCATAATTTCTCAAATCTGAGAAGTTGAATGAATATGAGAAAATGGTGAAAAAAAAGATTGAATAGATGTAATAATGTATATGCCTATGTTCTCATCTTCCATGCCCAATCCAAGCCCATATGAATTATACTATTTTTTGCTTTTGAAGTATTTAATTCTCGGATGTAGGACTCTATGTCACTTCTGTTCCTTTTCCTAGATTCCAACATTTTTGAATAATGTAAAGATCCAGCCATGTTCCATCTTTGACATGTCAGAATGATTATTTCTAGAGAACTGTCAAGTTAAATCAACTTTCATTTCTATGTTAAAGCTTGAACTTGAGTATTTAATTCAAGGGCTGCCTTTCTGAATTTGACAGTATGACACTAAGAATCTAGTGATAGGTGTGAGATATACACCTGGAATTTGAATGATTTCTGAATGTTTGAAATCTGAATATAAATGTTACTAAATGCATTAGTTCTAATAACAAATTAATATAAACATTTTTGGTGTAGAGAGAGTGATTTTTTTAAACTTTTCAAATTGACATTCTTTTTAAAGACTACTTTGTATATATGTGAGATTTTTTTAGTCTATATTAAAAGCAACATACAAATTTATATTCTACATTTTATTGTATTTATTGTTAATTATTTCAAAATATATTTTAAACTAAGCAGGCTGTTTTTAAACTATTTTAAATATTCTTTTAAACTTCATATAATTTTTTAAACTTTATATGCTCATTGTTTTCAGGATTTCCCCGACCCCCAGGTTATAATATATGACAGAACTAAATACCAACTGTAAAGAACACTCAAACCCTGATCGGCTTTAGAGCAGTGGTCCCTGACCTTTTTAGGACTAGGGGCCAGTGCTCCTATGAGTATCTAATGCCTGATGATCTGGAGTGGAGCTGACATGGTGATGCTAGCTCCAGGGAGTGGCTGCTATATAAATGAATATAAATGAAACTCCCCTTGCTTGCCAGCCACTCATCTCCTGCTGTACGGCACTGTTCCTGACTCACTGTGGTCTGTGACTCTGGGGATTATGGACCCCTGCTTTAAGACCCCCAAATATACTTTTAACTTGTTTTATAGCCTCAGATCTTTTTTGGTGTACAATATGCAGATCTTTTACCTGACCAATGTTAAAGAGAAATTACCATGACACTTGATAGTTAGGAAACTTTACATGAAATAATTGTAATAGAAGTCAACTATATTGCAATATGGAAGAGAGACCGAACTTAACTCTGGATACAAAAAGCCATGTAGAGATTTATAGCAAGTAGTGGAGAGAAGGAGTCAGTTGATGAAAAGACAGGAGAGGCATTTTTATTAACCTGACCTAACAGGATTTTTGGTAAAGGCAAGCCAGAAACTTCAACAAGGGTGGAGGATAAGGAACATTATCAGATTTAAAGTGTGGTTAGATATCAAGGATGGGAGAGTTCTCACTAAACTGATTTAGTAGAATTCTTGCTAAAGGCAGATCAAGTTCAAGACCTAGTCCGTTAGAGAGCTCAGAAGAGCCTCACTAAAGTTTGGTCAATGACAGAGTTTTTGTTACCAGATAATGCCAAACTTTTCCAATATGAATATGCCAATTAACACTGTTCTACAACAGTGTGTGCGAATTAATTTTGTTCAATATACTTGTCAACACTTAGATTTTTCAATATTAGCCATACTTGTGGGCATCTAATTATATATTATTATTATTATTTAATTTTTATTTTGTTGATTACTAATAAGGGGTGTCATAATTCCATTTGTTTATAGGTCATTTTGATTTTGATTTTTATAAAATGTATATTTAAGTTGTGCTTACTTATTCGTTTTTATGTCTGTCATTTATTGATTTGGGGAGTTATATATATAGTTTAGACATTAACTCCTTGTCATTTGTTGGAAATGTCATATCAGCCTTCCCATGGCTAAGTTTACATTCTCTCAATAGCTCTTTTTCAGGAGCAGAAGTCTTTGATTTAATATATTCAAATATCAATCGTTTGCCTTACAATTTCTGCTTTTTTTTTTTTTTTTGTCAGTTTAGGACATTTTTCACTATACAAATATTATAAAGTTATTCCCTTTTATTAGTTTATTCATTTTCCTTTGTACTGTAAAGACATTTATTGCAAATCTAGTGTCTACATATCCCTAAACCTCTTTCGAGTTTCTCTTTATTCTATCATATTGGTTTATTATTGTATCTAATAAAATTTATTTATTATTTATTCTTTGTATGCCCATGTCACAGAGTCTTGACTAAACAGTTTTATACTATGTATCTTAATATGTAATTGAATAAGTCTTTTCATCTCTTTCTTCTTCTATAACAGATCTTGACTCTTCTTGACAATTTGAACTTTCATATAAGTCTTACACGGTTTGTTTAACTCCACAAATAAACTGCTCAGATTTTGTTTGGAATATCCTTCAGTTTTGATCTGAGTTTGAGAACTGACATTGTATTGGTGGATGGGTCTCACCCTTGACTAAGTACACTTTTATTAAATAATGTTCTTATTTCTTAAACCTCCTCCTTTTGTTCTGCCTGCTTGACTATATCTGCAAATAAATAAATAAATTTTTAAAAAGAATATCTTCTAGGTCTCAGAAACTTTGGGTGAAGTAGTGAATAAGGTTTGTAATCCAGAACCTCTCTATTTCCATCTGCTTGAGGAACTTAAATGCTGGATTAAAAAAAAAAAAAATCTTTAAACGATTAGAAAATTAACTCAGTTTGTTTTAAATAATCATTCATTTTACACTAAGAAATTGTAGTTTTTTTATAGTGTTTGGTACGTTATTATTATTACTCTCATCAGCAACAGACCACACTGCTCTCCTGTGTGATTCAGGTAAACATACACCATCGACCTTCCCTCCATTGTCAAATAATTGAAATGTTTCTTATTCTATCTTAGAATTTTCTCTCCAGTAATACTGTGACAGACTCTATTGATATTATTAGGTGAAGATGTTTCAAAAAAGGTCAGTGAGGTCGAGTAACAGGAGGAGAGAAAAAGAGTAATATCATTCATAGTACAAAGCTAGAAGTAATAAAACAATTTGCGACTTTTGAAAAACTTAAGTGTTAGGGATTACATGCTCTACAATTTTCAAATTAGTAAAAATAAGTAATCCTGCTGTAAATAATTCAAATCTTGAAGCATATGCTTACCCTGAGATTTATTTTGTAAATGATTTTGCTATTGAGATTTTAAAATGTCTGTATAATTATCATTTTCTCTCTAATACATATTTAAATTAACCTTTAATTTTATCATTTAAATTTTCCAGTGGCATTTTTACTTTTGATAAAATAGGTCTCTGTTTTAATGATGGGAATTGGTCTAAAGCAGGATTTGATTAATAGAAATCCACCCTTCATTAAACAATCATGAAATGTTTCTAATCTGTTAATGGAGATTGGGGTAAGCCACTTAGAATAGAACTATGTTTAGTATTTGTTATAAATTTCTATTTCCTGACTTTCCAACCCATTATAAAATAACCATAGTCAATTTACTATAAAAATGTGAAAATGATTATTTTGTTTCAAAGAGAATTATTATTGCTCTTATGAACTATTATAAATTTAAATGACTCAATAAATGAACATGCCCTACAGTAACAGCCTTATTCTCATCTACTTTCTAAGAATATTTTATTTAGCTGTAATGAGGAAGATGGTCATCTTAAGTATTATTTCAAGAAATAGCAATATAATATTCTCAACTGAATGAAAAATGTTCACTGTCCTAGAGTGGGGGGTTTCACATTAATTTAACTGACAAATTATCAATTAACTAAAAAGTAAATTCATTATACATCTTAAATTGCAGAATTATTTTTAAAGTAATTGCATCTCTTCAGGGTGCCTTTAACCATTGTTAATTACTATTGTAATGTGGAGTTACGATTTTACTGCATTTTTAATAAGGGTTCAAAACTACCTTTGGAATTTGCCCCCTTGTGTGTCTTCACTAGATATTTAAATCATTTTCTAATGGCATGCATTATAAAAGGTTTAGCAACTAAGGCAAAAATCATTAAACTTTCCATTTTCATTTACAAGGCTTCTCATTTCTAATCAGTGCTTTACTTCTCATACTATTTAAACCATTTGTTTTCTTTATTTTGACTTTCACATATCCTGAGATAAACCTTGAGAGAACAGTTATGGTTAACATTTTAGTCACTATTTTATAAAGATTACATTGTCTTTTGCTTAAGGCTTTATTTTAATAAAGAAATTAAAACAGGAGGAAACTATGCTTTATCTTTAATCACCTATTAAAATATATTCTCTATGATCACTTGGGCTGTTAAATAAAATGAAGCAATGGAACAACCTGATGATAGATCCACTTTGTGAGTGGCCTCAAGTTTATACAATTTTTGGAGACCTCTTTAAGATAACATATAAACAAAGTTTCATATGAGTATTGTATGGAATACTTATGATATTCTTTACAATTTTTGTAGCAATTTAAAATAAAAGACTTAATTCTCCCTGTTGGTAAGAAAAGAAATACCACTCTTTTTTCTTAGAATATTTATTTTAGAAAACTAGCTGGACTTTCTTTTCTGTTTGAAATATCTAAATAACCTTTTGAAAACTAAATAGGCTTTTTGTCATCTTTATGACCCAGGAATGTTCTTCTCAAGGACCTGAGAGCCATCTCTTCAGAAATGTAGACATTAAGGAAGATAGCACCTCTATCTCCCAGATTCGGTGGAAGATTAGGAGGCTAACTTTCTGAGTGCCTTGCTCCAAATTGCAAAACTACCTTCTGTCATAAAGATATGAGAAGTTTATTTCTTCTATGAATAAAGCCAGCTAATTTAGATGGTGGCTCCAACTGCCAGGTAAATTTAGGGTGAACTGTGTAAGACAAATAGTGCTGTCAAGTCTTCTTACTTAAGGACGATTTATCATTTACCTTGAAAAACATGTGTGCAACTGGTAGTATATGTTTGGCTACATAAAGGAGTGAGATTTTATTGACTAAGAAAATTACAGGTACTCTTAGCTACCTGCAGTGATTTTCAAATTAAAAATGTGTAAATTTCTTGGAAAAAGAAACTGAATTTTAAGAATATCATGCAATTATAATAAAAGGAATTGATAAAGCAATTAAAAATCACGTAGTCTAATGATATGTTTGTAAAAAAAAGTGAGATGAATGAGGGCTATTTTGGGGAGGTGGATTAGAAGTTAAATGTGTTTTTCTTTTAGAGCACCAATAGTAAAATGTGGCTAGCCTTGGAGTAAATGGTAATTCTGAAAAAAAAAAAAAAATGTTAAAACATTCTAATTGTCATTCTTGTATAAAGTTAGGTAATATTAAGTCAATTAAATTTTAAAAGAGATATGGAAAATAACTATCAGAGAAAAGAAAAACTATCCAATATGACAAAAATAATGGATAAAATTTTAAATTCTAAATAAAGATTGGAAGATAAAGTCAACATATCAAGGGAAGCTCAGCAAAAAGAAGAGAAAATGTAAAAGAAAGTCAAAAGTGGCAAAAAATGCTAATAGCCTAATCAACTTCTACTTAAAAAGAAAAATCAAACAAAATGGATCAGAAGAAATATTTAAAACATAAAATTTTGCAGAACCAAAAAATGACTCAAGTAGACAGATTAGAAATCCACGCCAAATGTTGAGCAAGATAAATAATTTAAAAACTCTAAAAAAAAAATCATTGAAAACTTCTATAATACCATGATTGAAGAGAAAATCATAAAATCTTGGCCAGTGATGGCCACCATTAAAGGGAACCAATCAGCCTGGCATCAGGCTTTTCATTATTAACACAAAATATTAAAAAATTATGTTGTAAAGCATTCCAACTTATGAAAAAAAAATGATTTGAGTTTCAATTTCCATATTAAGTAAAATTAGCAATTAATTATAAGAGCAACATTAAGATCACTTTGACAAGCAAGTACTCAAATAACATATTGCATATGCTATTTATGAAGTTACTTGAGGATGTAGAGAAAGAAAACATATGGGTGAATCAGGAAAACTAATGCTAAACATATGGAAATTCAGGAAATACTGAATCTAACTCAAAAATATAATATCTGAGCAACAATCCTGCGCAATAATGAGACCATAAGATGGTTTAAAGGCACCTGAGGAAAAGGGAGGATTTTCTATTTTATATATTATGACTGTGAGGTGGCTAGATTCAGGGTATGTTGAAGGCATGCTATTCTTTTATCAATAAAAAATAACTAGATACTCCTATAAAAATAAACTACTGAAGAAAAACATTCAGTATTGAGTAAAACAGAATATGGCAAATTTTAGAACAATTGATGGAGAATAAGAAAAGAGATTGCATTTGACCTTAGATGTTAGAAATATAATTCAAGTACACAGTATTCATAACATTGAAATTGGAGGTGTTAAATGGCGTAATAGAATGTAAACACCCTAAGGACAGGCTCATTTATGTTTCTTTGTTTCTCTGTTTTGTTCTCTCCTGAACCCTCTTTGACTAAAACAGTGCCTGGCATATGGTAGATGCTCAAATAATTTTATTGACTAAGAAAATGACAAGTAATCTTAGCTACTTGCAATGATTTTCAAATTAAAAAAAAAGTGTAAATTTCATGGAAAAAGTAACTGAATTTTAAGAATATCATGCATTTATAATAAAAGTAATTGATAAAGCAATTAAAAATCACGAAGTCTAATGATATGTTTGTAAAAACGTGATATGTTTGTAAAAACGTGAGAGGGCTATTTTGGGGAAGTGGATTAGAAGTTAGATATGCTTTTCTTTTAGAGCACCAATAGTAAAATCTAGAATCATTGCTATAACAATGTTTTTAGAGTTATGACTTAATCTACCTCTAAATAAAAAAAAAATGATAATAGGTACAGTGCTTACAAAAGGATACTAGACTGGGAACAGGGCACCATATGAAATGAAAAGTTGTTTTTCATTACAAACTTTTATTACTTAATTGTTTCACCAAATGTATCTAATATTTTTATGCAAAATAGAAAAAATAGGGAAATAGAAGCAATAAAAGAAAATTATTGTTGAAAATTCTTTATTGAACTTTTTTCCTTGTATGATTGTATGTATTTAAGCATTATTTAGTCTTTACCATAATGGTTGTCTTTATGGTTTGAATTACTTTTTAACTCAAAAAAGATGTTTTTAAAATCTTTTTCATTTTCATAATTAAACTTGGAATTTTAAGAATTTAGGGTATTATTCCCTCTGGAATATGACTATTGCTTGTCTCCTATGATTTCTTCTTCTTCCTTTTCAGTGTTGCCAAAGCACTATCTGTGTAAAAGGAACAATATGGAAAATTTTTTTATTTGTTAATAATTATATGAATCCAATAACATTTACTGAACCTCAAGTTTCTCTGGCTTTTGATGCCGAATATGAGCTTGGGCCTGAAAACCTAGGTGGGTTTATTCCTTCCTTCACATTCTACCCTGCTCTCTCAAAAGCAGGCTTCAGTTCACCTAAGCAAGAAGAACTGGAATTGACAGATCAGGCCAATGGGACCAGGCGCAGTCCAGGGACTGCTTACATCATGGAAGACAAAAGCCTCTGCCTCTTAGACCAGAAAATAAAAAGTTGTATATGGCCTATGTCTAGTGGAAGTAGAACATTTCACATTCTTTGCCACAAAAAAAAAAATAGAAATAAGCCCATTCACAAAATAGTATCATTCATAAATGCAGAATTTCTTCTTACTAAAAGTAAGACCCAACAGTTGGTATGCTAGGACTTAGCAGAACTGCTATACTCTGTGATAGCGTTAAAATGGAGGTGAAAAGAGGTAAAAGCTTGAATGGATGCATCTCATTTCTGCTAGTTGTATTGGAAATAAGAATACAGGGTTAGAAATATTCATTCCCTTCTTAAAACTCAGGACATATTATGTGCCTAGCTCTGAGTTCATTGAGGATCCCTTGACCTCAGTAAGAAAATAGTACCTACTCCTAAAAAGGAAAAAAGAAAGAAAGAAAGAAAAAAAGAAAAGAAGGAAGGAAAGAAGGAAGGAAGGAAGGAAGGAAGGAAGGAAGGAAGGAAGGAAGGAAAGAAGGAAGGATCTACTCAGTGAAACAAATACAGTACTTAAGAAACAATGGAAGATCATGGCAGGCAAGATCAAAAATGCATGGTGGAAGTGGTACCTCAACTATCTCTTAAAAAAATAGCCAAGATATGGAAACAACCTAAGTGTTCTTCAATGAATAAATGGATAGAAACTATGTGGTCAATATATGCAATGGAATACTATTCAGCCATGAGAGAGAAGTAAATCCTGACATTTGCAACATGGACAGAACTTGAGAGCATTATGCTATGTGAATTAAGCCAGAGAGAGAGAAAAATACCGCATGGTATAACTTATGTGTATAATCTAAAATGAACCACCAAAAAAGTTAAAACTCATACAAACTGAGAGTAGAAAAGTGGTTGCCAGGGGGTGGGGGATGGAAGAATTAAGGAGAAGTTGGTAAAAGCATACAAACTTTCGGCTATAAGATGAATAAGTTCTAAGGATATAATGTAAAACATGGTGACTATTCTTGTGTTATATAATTAAAATTTGCTAAGAGAGTAAAACTTAAATGTTCTTACAAAAAACAAACTAAGAAACAAATAAATAAAAAGATAAATATGTGAGGTTATGGATGTGTTAACTCAATCGAGGGAGTCTTTTCACACTGTGTATTATTTCAGATCAGCAGTGTTTACTTTAAATACCTAAAACGTTTATTTGTCAATTATACCTTAATAAGCCTGAAATTTAAATAAAAAAAATAGGTAAAATATGAAAAGGTAATGGAAAGAAAAAAATGTAATTCCATAAATTTGGGTCAATAGCACAGAAAGGAACTTAGAGGAGAAATCAAGCATAATAATTTCAGAAAGAGCAAGAGGCTCTATCTCAACTCACGCTGTGAAGCAGTGAGATCTAAAATTGTACATGGAGAACAGAGAAGAGACTTTTGAAGAGACAAGTGAGTCGTGGCAGTGAATTACCCTATGGGTTCTTGTCTTCTCTGAGAATCACTCATCTGTTATGATAAAAATGTTCTGTATGTGTGTTTTCATATAATCTTGCTTGTTATGTTTTGTAGACTGATGTTAGGTTTAAAAACAGGCTCTTTGTAGAAGTTAGAGCATTATGAATCCAAGTATTAAACTGCCAGTGCTCTTCAGTAAAATTAAAAGGTTAATCCACACTCTGAATTTTATAACTCTTAGTAAACCCTAAAGTGGGTGATTTAGAAAGGAAATTTGAGAATAATTAAGAACATACTAAGAGTGTCATAATTTATTTTTGTAGTAGCTGCATAGTCTACGTTTAGAGAAAGAGTTGTTTAAACAAGTGTGGAAAGGTTTGCTTAGAAATCAGTAGTTGTTAAAGAGAAGAAAGGATGTGATTATAAGTTCTGCAGCCTACCTATCTTACAGGATATAAGGCTATGATTCTCAGCCATCTTCTCAAGGC
Organism: Pteropus alecto; assembly: GCF_000325575.1. Taxonomy (NCBI): domain Eukaryota; kingdom Metazoa; phylum Chordata; class Mammalia; order Chiroptera; family Pteropodidae; genus Pteropus; species Pteropus alecto. The sequence continues at coordinate 1,889,573 of NW_006436811.1, read as the reverse complement.
AATCAAAAGGCCCTCTTGTCAGAGAAGGAAGTGGTCAGCTCTCACACAGTGGTGGTCTAGATGAGAGGTCAAAAGACCAATTATAATTAAAAGGACTTATCACAACACCCGACACCGAAGGGAATCTTTATAACTTGAGTTAAACCAGGGAAGGCATAGATAGATTGCTGGAGTTAAACAATAATTAAAAATTGCTTTAGTAGGAAGCATGTTAGTCTCAGAGGTATCTTAGGATTTTATGTTTTTCTTTTTTTCAGGAAGTAACATATCCAGCCAAAAGAACTCTAAAAATTTTTGCCAGTTTTTCATTGCAAGGTACCACTGAGATGGTAGAATTTAGCTCTATTATAGTCATGACAATGATAATTGCTTGGAAAATAGGTGATAAAACCATTTAATTATACTTAATTTAATAAATATTTTATCACTTAAATAATAAATTATTTTAAATTTCAAAAAAATTAGAATGTATTTTTATAAATACATTAGACATATTTACTATTCTGAAATAGGATTCTTTGCTAAGAATTTCATATGTAACTTAAACTCTATAGTTATATGAGAAAATAAGAGTTTTTTTTTATATGAGAAAATAAGAGTTGATATTAAGATGAAATTTATATTAACAGAATATATAACAATATTTAATTATTAATTTTTAAAAAATTATGAAATAGAACTCATTATATTATGCATCTGTAACAAGACAGATATGCCATAACCATACAGTGCCATAATTATAAATTAACGAGTTGCAAATAAATCACTTAATTAAGCAAAATCCTAAGGCATTTTAGCTTCCAAAGAATAGATAAAAATCTAATTTGCAAAAAAGCTCAACAGAATTAAATATATATTTTATTAAAAAAAAATATGTGCATGGATTTTTAATAACCTCTAAGTGTCTTCATGTTGTAGTAGTAAAATATATACTCTTATTATATTATTATTATTATTATTATTGAAACATGACTTCTTATAGGATCTTAGAAACAAGAGAAATAATTAGAGAGTAACAATATTTATTTATTTTTACATCTGATTCTATGCACTCACTTATTTCATCTTTACGCTCTCAAGAATAATATGTAATTATTTTAGCATTTAACCCATTCTCTAAAATAGAGAAATAGCCCAATAAATATATGTTAAGTGAATACCTATTTTACTACCTATACAGCCAAGGCTCAGAGGGGTTATGCCACAAAACTAGTCCATGGTGGAATTGGGATAAAAATTCAGTTCTACCAGACTCCAAATTCCATGCACTTTTCATTACGAAATATTTCCTTTCTCTTTTCTCCTTATCCACTTTGAAGCATTATTCAATTATTTTCTGCTAAGGCAGTTTTCTTAGCTGTCACTTCTGGAAGATAGGTTATAATAACTCTCTTGGTTATCCATTTTATTTGGAGTACTTCTCTCACTGAGAAACAATCTAAATTCTTTTGGGATGATTTCAAGATTCAGTGCCTTTCAGGGATTTTTTTCCACCTTTAGTGACTTTAATCTTCTCTCAATGTTCTACACTGGATCTTATCATCACCTGGAAACTCTCAAACAATTAAAACTTGAGTTGAAATGTTCATTGCCCAATCACAAAGCGGCTTATTCATCTCAGTTAATATCGAGATACATTTTCTTCAACTTTATGCAGTCCTCCTGTTTTTTGAATCCTCTAATTTCTCTCTTTATTCCCCCTCATGCTCTTTTACTTTCTCATCTCTCTAAGATTCCTGGTCCATCATTTCAAACATTGGCTAATTCTTCTTTATACCAGCTCTTTTTGCCTATTGTTCTTTAATCAAACTCTGTGAAAAAAAATTTGCCATCTTCTCTATAGAAACACCTGGCTATTAAGCATTACTGGAAAAGCTCACAAAATGATGTAGATTCGTGACTCTACAAATTTATGATACACAGCTTCATCTGGAACCTTAATCAGGACTTGTAATCTTTTCACAATTTTTTCTTCACTTCCTGCTCCCATTTTTTAAAATAGTTTTTTAAAAATTGTGCCTAGGTTTCCATAAATTGCCCTAAAGTCTCCTCAAATTCACCTCCTCTCTTTTTCTCCCACATTCAATAATATCTATAATAGTATGACTACCTATTTATTGAATTAATAAATGTTTTATATTCTGTTTTATATTAAAACAGACATCATTTAATAAATCAACCTCTGCTTCTGCTAGCAGATCAACATACTAATCTGCATCCAGGCTGTTCTTTAACCCTTCTTTGCCATTGGAGGCAATTCTATTTCACGGTTTTATGCTATTTTTTCTCTATTCTTTGTATTTTCATTCTTGCCCTCCCTGCTGACAATTTTCCATTAAGGTATAAACATCAAGTTGCCAAGTTACATAACTTTAACATAAACAATGAAGACATCAAAATTGTTAAATATTTTGCTTACTTTTGTTTAGTCATAAATTCAAATAGAGATACAGCCAGAAATCCAGAGAAGGCTGAGACTCAGAAGGGCAGCAATGAAAGACTTAGGAAAGATCACCAAGAGCAAAGATGTGCTATTAAAGACCATGGCTATGATCACCTATACCTTCGTATTCCCAATTACTATGTACAGATGTAAAAGTCAGACACTGAAGAAGGTTGATAGGGAAAAAAAGAATGATTCATTTGAAATATGGTGTTGGAATAGAGCTCCATGGATACCTTCAACCACCAGAAAGATGAACAAGCGGGTCCCAGAGTAAATTAAGCCTGAAACACTGCTAGAGGCAAAAATGACAAAACTGAAGCTATCCTACTTTGGGCACATTATGAGAAGGCAGAGTTCTTTGGAAAAGACAATAATGCTGAGAAAAATAGAAGGCAGCAGGAAAAGAAAAAGAGCAAATCTGACATGGATTGACTCCATGAATGAAGCCATAGACATGAGTCTGCAGGAGCTGAGCAGGGCTGTTGAGGACAGGACACTGTGGATGTCACTCATTCATAGGGTCACCAGGAGTGAGAGCCAACTCAAGGGCATATAACATGCACGTGCACACACATGCCTGCACCAAATTAACCCATTAAACCCCCTCAAGCTATTGGCTCTCCAGCCTCCACCATAGCTTTCTTCTTTTGAAAGCATTTCAAGAGTTTTTACACTGTGGCTTTCTTATTTTCTCATATGTCTCACTCAGATCACAGAAACCTGATAATTGCTTCATCTTTGAAGTAAAATTTCTTCAATGAAATT
>NW_006436811.1:1880514-1886346 GCF_000325575.1 Pteropus alecto | reverse complement strand
TATTACCATTAAAAATAAATATTCTTTTTACTTGACCTACTGGCAGTATTTGAAATTGCTGGACACTTTTTATATAATGAATTATTTGTGTCCCTTCTACTTCTCTTTCTAATTATTTCCCAATTTCCTCTATGGGCTGTGCATTCTATGAATTCTAAATGATTCTAAGAATAGCTTTTTTTGAAATTTTCTTTGATATTTTTTTATTTTTGACATTGAATATTTTCTGCTTGATTCATATCAAACAGCACAGTGTCTGGTGTATGAGAACCACATGGTAAATATTCGTTGAATAAATGAATGAGTCTTTTTGTCTGTTAGTACTTTTTGTGTGCAATGACAATTTGGTTCAGACAATTTCTAATGCTGAAAATGATATTTTAATGAGTTTCTTTCTTTGAAGTATATAGAGAACTGTTTTTCAGACTATTTTAATAATGTTCCACTTTATCTTCTCCTTTTGTCTTGTAGAAATAAAGGAATATAAGCAGTACTATAGATATGTTTGTAAAAGGAATGTATCAGAAAAATTTATTTTTAATACACAAAAATTATACAAAATGTTAAATAAAGGTTATAACTTGGCTTTGTTAATATAAAATAAATACATAGAATTTTGTATTTTGACCTAATCACATTCATTCATACTCATTTGAGTCTATTTTCTTTAATATCTTTATAGACATTTATTAATAATCATTTGTAAGAACCAAATCCTTAAAAACCAATGTGGAATTTATTGTCCATCTTTTAATAAGATTAAAGATTGGAGTTTATTTAATTTTACCACAACATTAGAAATAAAGGTAAATTGATCCCTGAGGTACAGGAAGACTTTCTGAAATTCTGATATGATGTTACATAATAAATATTATCAATATGTTTCTCAAATCTCTTATGAATTAAATTAACATGAGATGCAAAACAAAACAAGAACAAAAGAAATGACTCCAGCATATAAATGCCTTCTTCAAATGAGCTTTTGTTCTTCTACAAGGCCATGGATTAATTATCATTCTTATTCTAAGAATCTGGTTCACTGCTTTGATTTAATGAAAGGTTAGTTTGACCCCACACTCAAACTGTCTTTATAAAGTTGTGGAAGAAACAATTATTACCTAGAGATTATTTATCAAAAACAGAATTTTCAAGGATGAAATGATTACTACATATCAAATAACTGACCTTGAAAAGCTAGATAAAGTTGACCTGAACTTTAGCTATTGCAGATATGTTAAAGATAATGATTTCTTTTCTAAATGAATGCTTAATTGCCCCCCAAAAATACATTATTTCTTTAAAGTGCTTGCATATTAACTTGATAAAGCAAACACTTGAAGTTTCTGAATATAATTCCATATTTAACCCAGATTAGTATTTATATAGTAAATGCCATGTTATTGCCTCTTTTGTATCATTTTAATGACTTAAGCATTTCTAAAAAAGAAAATTTGCAAGTTAGAATGAGCCTGAAGAGAAAACTAAGAGAACTTTACTGTTAACTGTGTTAACTGTTCAAGATTTGTCTGTATGTCTATATATCTATGTCTATCTATCTATCTACCTATCTCTCTCTCTCTCTCATCATCTAGCAGCATGTGTGTGTCTGTGTGTGTGTGTGTGTGTGCACGTGTGTGCATGTGTGCATGTATTAGAGATAAGTTTGGAATGATTAGTGGAAGAGAATCACATTAGAAGGGAAAAATAATCAAATTAACATTGATTGAAATTATCTGCTCTAATGAAGAAATGTGCTCTCTGACCATGCCCCTTGCCCCCTCTAAAAAAACAAAGGGGGTTGGGGAATAACAGGTTTTTATAAGCTCTTGCAGAAGCTCTTCCCATATCATTGATGCTATAATTTGATTGTTATATTAGTAAGAAAATGCCATAAAGTTGAATCGGGCTTACACAAACTATAGAATAAGATCTTGCATCTTTTGTTATCGCCCTCCCATTACTTTTGCTTTGTGTTGAAGGAGAAGGATTGAGGGATCAAGGCTTGGCAGGGAGAAGCCACGAACGAGGTACTGTCCCTTGTATCATGCCAGTATAAGCAGAAGGTATTCTCAGATAAGAGTGTTAGCTAAGGTGTTAGGATAATCAGCTAATTAACAATTTTGTGCATAGTGGAAGGAGGCAGAGTCTTACTAAGCTCTCAAGTGGAGAAATATTGAAGCCTCCAAGTCCTGAAACACCAGAGGTTATCTATCAACAAAACTGCCAGCAGCTAAAGGGACTGTTTACAGCTCTAAGTCCCAGAGTAAATATTGCAGTTATGAAATAGTAGGAGCTGGTGTTCTTATTCTAAATGACAGAAGAATGGCTAAATATATAAACAGAGTGAAAATGCCCCAGAGGTTGAAAAATCTATTTATTTGCTCATGTTTTAGGTAAATGTTTCAAAATCTGTTTCCGAATATGTTGCTCTAAAGGGAAAGCTCTATTTCTAGTAACAATTAAGACCCAGTTTACTAACTTGTACTTTTTTTTTTTTACTTTGCCACTAGCAGTATGATTTCTACAGGCAGTGGCAGTCCTACTTTCTCCAGACATCACTCACAAGCTAAGCAGGCTGTGAAGCTACCAAATTCTCTCTCTGTATCAAAACATGCATGGTTAGGCTAGGTACCAATAGAGTCCACAGAATCCACTGTGGGCAAGTACCATTCTAATAATCAATGAATGTTAGTTGAGGACCTACTAAGTGCTGGATACTGCTGCCACTCACAGAGAAGCCTCCTTAGTTGCCACCTATGCAAGATTTTATTATTCCGGTTTGACTACTTCTCCACTGTGGCTGATTACCTTGGCATTGTGCGCTATGAAGCACATTGGAGGTGGAGAGGAGCCATCAGAACAGCATCCCCTTACGGCTCCACTTCTCTAGAGACTGATTAATATTAACAACCCAAAGCCACTAGAACCTCTAATGACTAGATTCCTTAGGTTAGTTTTAAACACATTGTAAGAAATGACAAGTGTGAGCAAATGCATTGGTATACAGTAGCTCCCCTTATCTCTGGTTTTAATTATTACAGTCAAACACGGTTGGAAATATTAAGGGAAAATTTTCAGAAAAAATACAATTTATAAATTTTAAATTGTGTGCCGTTCTGAGCAGCATGATGGGATCATTCTGGGACGTAAATTGTCCCTTGGTCCAGCAATCCACACTATGCATGCTCCCCACCTGTCACTTAGTAGCCTCCTCAGTTATCAGACTGACTGTTGATATCGCAGTGCTTGTGTTCAAATAACCCATTTTACTTAATAATGATTCCAAAGTGTAAGAGTAGTGAAGAGGCCAATTCAGATACACTAAAGAGAAGCCATAAAGAGCTTTCTTTAAGTGAAAAGGTAAAAGTTCTCTACTTGTTTTATTTTATAATTAGTTGTTGTTAATCTCTTACTGTGCTTAATTTACTAATTAAACATTATCATAGGCATGTATGTATAGGAAAATAGTATATATGGAGTTGGGTACTATTGGTGGTTTCAGGTATCCCCTGGGTGTCTTGGAACGTACCCCTTGTGGATAAGGAAAACTACTACAAAAGAAAGGCAAGTTCTAGTCTAAAGAGTCTATGAGTTGTGATGATTAAGCCTTTACTGAAATTTATTTTCAATCTAGTTTAAAGAGGACCAAAACAAATGATTAGGATCAAGCTTTTAAAAACTTTCATAAGATCTTAAGAAAGGATCAAATCAAAGATTTCAAACACATTTATGTTGATCTAAGGTTTCTTTAGGTTTTCTTGTTTTGAAATACTGGAAAATATATTATTTTAGTAATCATTTTAGCTTAAAGAATAAAAAAAGAGACAAAGCATTTGTAAATTGATTGGTAAAGTTATTCTCAAAGTATAAATATGATGATTGAAGCAATAAATATAAAATATGAACATCTATAAGACATTTTATTGTCTATATAAATGTGTACTATTTCAGAAATTTGATTTAATACTCATGTTTACATCCTTAACAGAATATCAAGACTATAAAATACAAACATTAAAGCTTTTCATGTTGAATAATACTTATGTAGACTTTTAAGCAAAATTAACTGGAAACCTTTATTTTATAGCTCTTAATCTGTGTGTATGATATGTGTTTTGTGCACTGTAGGACAATAGTCTTTTTTTCTGAAAAATTTTCAAGAAACTTTCATGATTATTAAATTTCTTCTTCATGACTCCAGCATTTAGCATAAGTCTTATCTTTAGTAGCTTTTTACTTCTTGAATAAATTAATGAACTACATCTCTTCCATATCAAACTTGTATTGTGAAATTATTAGCTTAGAAGAGAGTTAGAATTTTACCAACAGTTTTTTTTTTTTGATGTATACCATGTGCCACACGTTGATATAAATTAAAGGTGTTTTCTCATCAAACCCCAAACCAGAGTAAACTAATTCAGTATTATTGATTTTCTTATTTTTTAATTTTTAAATTATAAAGCAATGAAGATATTTTAGCATGGGATTACTCAATTTTAATTAATGAGACATGCTGCATAATAATCCAGCAGGTATCCTTTTCTGTAATCCATACTTATAATTTGGAAGTAAATGCAAGTAATTAAATGACATTTGAAGGTTCAGATCACAGTGGTTCTCAACCAGGAGGCATTTTGCTTTCCAGGAGGCATTTGGCAATAACTTTTGTCTGAAGACATTTTTGGTTGTCACAAATAGCAAAATGTTATAAGCATCTATTGAATTGAGGCCAGGAATGCTGCTAAACATCCTAAAACATGCAAGACAATCTCCAACAACAAAGAATTAGCTGACCCAAAATGTCAATAAACTGAACTTTAGAAACCCTAAATTAGAAGAGGCATTCAAACCATTTGGGAACTCAAAGTAATATAAGATTTTTTAACGATGTCAGTGACTAAATAAGAATATTTACATATATGCATATCTGTTAAAAAAATTCCGAATGGCTCATACAAGTTACAAGTGCAAATCCTGGTATATCATGAAAGACTTTCAGTTCGTATCCAATAAGCACTAATTGACCTTTCTCTATTCAGAAACCACATTATCTTAGAAAATTGATATATTCCATCTTTCGTGAATGATTTTTGCCTTTGTTATGGTTATGTTAGCTGTTTTAACAAATAAACCCCCAAATCTCAATGGCTTAATCCAATAGATTATTTCCTGTTCAGCCAAGAGTCCAGTGTGGTTGTTCTACTTGGGAGGAGCTTTATTTCATATGGTGACACAGTGCCCCAGATCTGCTACATTTTATGGTTGTGCCATTTTTAGGATCTCAGAATATTTACTTCAAACTTGCAGAAGGAGAGAGCACAATGTACTTGCTTTTCAAAAGCCCTGGCACAGGGACTTACACATCATCTCTGCTCACATTTCATTGATGAGAAGGAGTCACCTAACCACACCTGCATTTAAGAAGCACTGAGCAGCCAGGCTTCACTTTATGCATCATTAGTTTCACTTTACAAAATGGAGAGAATTTTTGTGTACAGCTGACTTTTGCCACCAGAATTCAATTAAGTTATTCCATCATCAAATTTTAAATGCCTATTAATTGCTGAGCACTCTACTAGATCCTAGAGACATGTAAAAATGATTTGTTCTTGTCTTTGAGGGGTGTACAATCTAGTAGGGGGCTTTAAGAATTTCAGAGGTAATTTTTCTGATACTCTGTACTGGTGCAACTCAACTCACAATGGGGTTACGTTCCAATAAACCCACTGTAAGTTAAAAATATCATGTCAAAAATGCATTTAATGTGCATATCCTACCAAACACCATAGCTTAGCCTAGCCTACCTTAAACAAGCTCAAAACAACATTATAT
>NW_006436811.1:1868654-1880501 GCF_000325575.1 Pteropus alecto | reverse complement strand
TTGGCAATACAGTACACTGTAGAGTGTCAGTTGCTCTTGTGATTGTGTGGCTGCTTGGGAGCTGAGGCTCACTGCCGCTGCCCAGCTTCACAGGGAGTATCATACTGCATATTGCTAGCCCAAGAAAACATCAAAATTCAAAGTACAGTTTTTACTGAATGTGTACTGTTAAAAATATTGTTGTAAATTTGAAAAATCTTAAGTCAAACCATCACAATTCAGGCGCCATCTATACTTGAAGAAAGTCAGCACAATACCCTGAAACACTTTTATAGTTTGGTCAGTGTAAAAACTCTCTCAGCGCTTCTTATAAACTGAATGGTGTGTCTTGCCAAAATTCTTACGTTGGAACCCTCCCCCAGATGTGATAGTATCGGTGGTGGGGGCATGGCTTTGGGAGGTAATTAGGATTAGAGGAAGTCATTCTGGTGGAGCTCTTACGAATAAGATTAGTATCCTTATAAGAGACACGATAGAGCTTGCGTCCTCTCTGTTCTTTGCCATGTGAAGATACCATGAAAAGTCAGTAATCTGCAACCTAGAAAAGGTTTCTCACCAAAACCCAGCCATGCTACATCCTGATCTTGGACTTCCAGCCTCCAGAACTGTGAGAAAGAAATTTCTGATGTTTATAAACCACCCAGTCTATAGCTTTTTTGTTATAGCAGCATGAGCTGACTAAAACAGTACCATTTATAGTTATCTTTAAATGCATGTAACTTCAAGGAAAGCCTATAGGGCAAAATTGCCCTAATCAGTATATCTGATGAAATGCCTATGGAAAGCTAACTAAGGTAGATATTATTGTGTTTACTCCCTATTACTTAAAACTTATCAAGAAAGGGTTCATAATTTCTATCTGCATATGTTTCTAACTTACCATTTTTTAAGGTGTTCATCCATGATGATAGTCACTGTGTTATACCGAAAAAAAAGTATTAATTAAACTTTTAAAGGTATTTATAAATTTCATAAGTTAAAATATATTAGGTAATTTTCTTGGCACTCCGAGGCTTTTAACATAATTTGTTATTGACTATACAGATAAATTTTAATTTGTTAATTTTAAGTAAATATATCTTTACAAATAAGTATATGAAATTACTAAAAGAAATTTAATATTATTTCAGAATACTAGATAATAGATGTTTTGAAATAGCGTGCATGCTAATGAAAAGTAAGTCACAAACACTAAGAAAGTTGGTTTGGTGACAGATATTTCTATCTATGATTATAAGTAAAGGAGAATCTCCTATCATATAATTAGTTACTAAGCTATGATCATAACTGTCCTCAGCTTGCATAACATGTCACTGACTTTCTAGGTTTTGCCTCAGCCCTTGAGACTATCTTTGCCCTCAATATTCTTCGCTTTGGCTTTATATGTACTATAAATCTACGACTTTGTGTGACGGTATGACATCTGGTGTATATGTAAGTGGTTTTTGATGGGGAGAGGTGTTCCTCTCTGAAGCAGAAAAAATAGTCTTGGCACTAACAAAAAGGAATATGATTTGACAGTGAAAGTAATCAGTCATCAGTGATCAAGTTTAAGAAGTTCATGGTAGAGATCCATACCAGTTCTATGCTGGAAATTTAGAATCAAATGCAATGTGATGTTTGGGGAATACATCAAGGAAAATGAAGACTGGAGAGAAGTGGGCTATAGACACAAACCTGAGTTATGTCAGAAACGCCATACAAAATCTCAATCAGTGAGAACAGATACAAGATCACATGCTTAAAACAGAACCTGCAAGAATTAAGTATGGAGCAGTTCTCAGGCCACAGGGAAAGGAAGCAAATATGGTTCTTCCTTGGGTAACAGTATTCTGGGGAGGTAGGAAAACTTTGGGTAGTCAAGAGGCCCAAACTAAATCATTCCAGTTAGACCGCGTGGCTCTTTGCACATGGGTATTTGAGTTGAGAAGGGGAGGGAAAAAGAGGAAGAAGTGGAAGAGTTGGAGAAGAGGGAGGAAGCACATGTATACTGCTAAGCACTTAGTTTAGCAAAATTATTTTTTTATACTTACAACCTTCACAGAATTTATGATCTAACAAAGGAGACAGATCCTTATATAATGAACAATAATATAATGAGATACGTTTCATATTAGTATTATGAGATATAGCCTCATAAAAAACAACACAAGAATCAGATTCAAACCACCTGGAATTTGGAATTTAAAGCTGGAGCTATGACTTCTTTCATGCAGTTTCCTTACTGGTAAAATGAGAAGAGTAAGAGCAACCTGATATTGATTTCTGTTATGATTAAAGATAATAATCACTCTAAAAAGCTTTGCTACAGCCTCATATTTTATTATTGTTGTTGTTATTATTTTTTCCAGGTATTGGTCTAAGTCCTTTACATATACTAATTCATTTCATCTTTATAACTTTCCCATGAGGCAGGTATATTTATTATCTGATTTTATAAAAGGGCACTGAATGACAGAGAAGTTTCAATCCTTGACCAAAGTCACCTACCTAGAATGTAGTTGCATTATATTCAAATGCAAGTTTTAGGCATCTTAGGTAATTAATACATGGTAGCTTGATAAAATCCTGTGGTAACATGGATTTATTTCTTAAACTTCTTTTGTTTATGATATGAAAAATCTAAAATATCACAGACCAGAAGTTTGTAATAAGTACAGCTAACTCCAGAAAGGTCAGTGATAGACATGGCCTTAGGGATAATTGGAAACAAATATCATCAGATTTCTATCTCTTGCTCTTACCTTTGCTTCCCTCTAAGTGTTCATTTCTCAATGATACTTTCTCAGCCAGTATCAGCCCAGTGCATATATCCTTATTGCCTTATGACCAGACAGGAAAAATACACTTCTTTCCTCCAAGTTCTGTTTGAACAATACCAGGAAAGAGCTCTGGCTGGCTAAGATCGGGTTAATGTGCAATGGAAATTATGCCTAGAAAAGAATAGGTAGGAAAAGAAATCCAAACAAGGTTACTAGGTTTATGAGTGTGAAGTACATGGCTAGCACAATTTTTGTCTCTCACAAAAGAAGAATCAAGCAAATTTGTGGCAGGAGGGGGAGGGTGAAGAAAGAGTAATTTCTAGAATGGCTTTCATTTTCTGAAGATTTTGCAAGCTTCACTTTATCCTATCATGCAACTTTAGATGAATTCATTATATCAGTAATTATAATTTTATTTGATACATTTTAGAAGGCTTCAATATATTGTATGGCATCTGATGGAAAGAATTTAACTAAAATGAAGATTTCTGCTTAGCAGGTAGATAGGCACAAGGATGTAAAATACCTTGTAAGGAAGTCTTAATTCTTCACAAAAGGTTATCTGAATGATTTTCCTGATTATTTCTATCTTTTAAAAAGGTTCATATTATAGAGTAATTGTTCTTTTAACTACTGACACAATTAATGCCTAATGCATGAGAAATATAATTTATGGTTTTATTTGGCATGTACTTAAGCACCTGCATAGCAATTACTGGTGTGACATTTTTGTCTGTGCTATAAAGCATCGCACATCCTCCCTTTCATCAGTTTAAAATTGAAGCAAAGAGGCTCACTCCTTGGGGAGTACCTGCCCTGATCTCATGCGGTAGAATGAAAATATGATTGCCTTACTGACACTATAAATTATGCTTCCCAACTCTAGACCCTTATGCAATAGAAATCTATACCATTAGTGTGATTCTTTCACTCTATAGGAAGTTGTTTGACTTTTACAATACTTAAATAGAAAATCTTTCTTCTCTCTCTCTCTTTTTTTTAAAAATTTCAAATTACATGGCAATTGAAAATCACAAAGGAGTATTTTTTATGAAACACACAATGCAATGTTTCTCCCTATTGTGATGACAAACATGAGGATCTGATTCAAATGCTGAGTGAATATCAAAACTCTAAAGCTGAGTGAAACTATATAAATTTTTTCCTTTGAAATAAGTAGTTAAATGGCTCTCTTGGGTGAACTTTAACTTTTTCCATTTACAATGAATTGGAAACACAAACAGCCAATAACTGTCACTGCTTCGAAAGTTAAAGTGAAATCCTTGTTTGCATTGTCTCTGTAGACATTTTCATGCCAAAGGTTATGATTTCTCCGTGGTTCCTGTTATACCGAATAACCTCAAACGCTTTTGGATGAAACTGCTCTGGTATCTGGTTTTTCTCTTCACCCGATAACATTCGATTTCTTTTTAGTCTATATTTTTTCCTTTTTCCTGCCTCTCGGTACTGTCACTTGCTTTTCCTCCTAGTCATTAACTTTTTTGGAACTAAAAGGGAAAAAAAGACATTTTTAAATTCACCTCAAAATACTTTCCCATCAAACTACTCTTGACAAGCCTGTTTTTCATGACACAATTGCAGAATAAACCTATGGTTAATACCTTATTTACACAAACTGAAGGCTATTACATCTGTGTTTGGCGACCTTGAAACTGTATTGTGCTCAGTGCCCTTTTTATAACCTTAATTACTGAGGAATACAGATCTTTAAAGAAAGACTAACATTTCACTTTAACATCCACAATAATCTATTATAAAGCCAGCTAAGCCAGTCCCCATATACAGAGAAATGTTATTACATGCTCAGCTAGCTGTCAAGGGGCCATGAGTCAGTGGCTTACAGTTATCAAAAGTAACAAGGTTGTTCAGAATTTCCTCCAACAAAGCCAGCCAGCTTATAGAAGGATTAAGCGCTCTTTGATTAGAACAACTGGAACATGTCCTACCCTTTTAATTAGCATTCCCTTTTGCTTGGTGGAGGCTGGTAATTTGACACTCACATTAGGAACCTCAAGAAATGATTTGGTATTTTGTCCCACTCTTGAGCATTAGAGCCATGGAATATACTTCTGCATCCACTAAAATTTGAGCTGCCGAAGGATTTATGTTCAAAACCCTGTAAAATCCCAAAGGCACTATGCCTCTAATAGACAAAATGTAATAACCCTCCAATATAATGTGTGGCAGGAGACTCGGTTAGCCTTTAGGCATAGTATATTACCCTAAGGCCATGCTCCTTTTGCTTTCTATCTTTGGGAACAAAAAGTTTTATGTCAGCTTTATTGATATTTTTACAGGTTTACATTTTAATTCATTCCTTAAGGCAATTCAGTGAGAGAAGACCTCTACTCACGCAACTGGATTACTTAGTTGGTGAGTAAATATAATTTTTCTGTGACAACACTAAACAGCAGAGCAGTGGCTCTGTGGAATGAAGGGAGGTAGCATGCTGTCATTCCTCAAGGAGCACATGATCTGTTTGAAAACAAACTTAAGCATAAATATCTACTTGCCCCAATTTATAGGCTGTCTCTTCTTACACCATTCTAGTATTTCTAGATACCCCTGTTGTCTCTACTTTTTTATTTTTATTTTTATTTTCCCTCTTTACTTATTTTTTTTCCCTTCCTTCTCTCATCCCCCTATCCTCCCTTTGAATGGATAGGTATTGAATAAGAGACTTCCCATTCTGAAAAGTGCCCTATGTTTCTCCTGTTTAAGATATATAAAGAAAATATGGTAAAAATATAGGAAAAATATGTAAAGAAAATATGTAGAAGTGACGATTCTGTTGCTTCGTGCAGCTCTCAATATGACTTGGAGAAAAAAAGTAAGGGAAAAAAAAGCTCAATTGGGGAAAAAAAGACAACCTAATTTATATATGTATTTTTTTAGTACATTCTTTTTTATAATTAAGTAGCTAATTCACTTAATTTATGTCTAAGGGAAGGACTTGTTTGGAAATACTAGCATTTAAAACTTTTTCAATTTGAAAAGATTCTCAGTGAGTATACACTTTCCAGTTTATACATTGTCCTTCCTTTTTCATAGTATTTTGCACTTCAGATTTACCTATTTGTATTACTTGTTTCTGTAGGTCTCTGGCATTGGTAAAATTACTTTAAGACTATATCCTCATTACATCGTAAGAGAATAGTAGAATTACAGTGATATTCTTAGCAATGGTAATGAACAAGAATGAAAAATCTGCTTTGTTTTAATTGAATAACAATAGTGGTCACAATTTAATGAGTACAGATGTCTTAAAATAACATTTATGCCTCATTAAAACCATATAAGAAAAATGTTCTTATCTCCATTTTGCAGATGAGGAAACTGAAACTCATTGAGGTCAGAACATCTTTCTATTAACATGCAGTTTATAAGGGTCAAAATCTGAATTAAAACACTTTGGAGTCTGTCTAGTTCTAGTGCTTATGGCATTAATCACACAACTCTATCACATGACCTAGGTTTTTCACAAGAAAATTTCTGTGGTCTAATGAAAACAAAAAATAAGTTCTAGGAATTATTTTTTGTTAACTTCTCATAAATCTTAAGGAGGAAATCAAGTCTTCTGATATTCTACACAGGCTTAAAATGTTATCTCTTTCGATTGCCACAAAAAAACATGGAGCTTGAAGAGATAAAAGAATTATAAAAAGGTATAGTACTACTAAGTAGTAGAATTTGGATTTCAATGTACTCAAGTTGCAAAGTATGCACCGCATAGCTCCAATGAGCCAGGATTTAAAAATACTTGCTTAAGCCTATTGCATTAAGAGATTCCATTGGAAGGTCATCCTAAAAAAATTATATTCTGGCCTGTGCCATCTATGGAACACGTATTAAGACTACAGACCAAGTATCAAGTACAACAGGATGAATCAAGAGGTGTTAGACAAACATGTAAAATCTAATTTAAAAGTGACCGATCAGAAGAAAAAAGCTAATCTCATAGTCATTGCATATATAGATAGTAGAATTTTTTTTTACTCATGCATGTCTCAAAGTACTACTAAGTCAAGATGTTAATTCTATTATTTTTTCATCTAGATGTGGTATCTGATAAAATTGTTTTGTGTATTAAGCACATTCAATTCAACTTTTCTGATATTGGAACAAACATTGTTTTTTAAGAAATATATTTTATACTATTATTTTAGCTATTTTGTTAGTCTAACTAAGCCTTACCATATCAGCATCATAAGGATGACTAAGCTTAGTCTATTTCCTAAATGAGAGAAGGTTCCTGACATTTTGGAAGATTACATTATATGGAGACACTATAATTTTGTTTCATATATCTGTCTCTTATGTACTATTGAAAATAATTCTGTTTGTTTGCTTATGAAGATGCTGACAAGAAAATCGAATCAATTTCTTTATCTATATTCTTTCATAACAATTTTATTTTGCAAAACATACTCTGTTCAGATTTGCTCTTACATTTGCATTTACCGGTATCTGGACCCAGAAAATATAATTCCATGCCTTCATGATTCAAACAGGTCAGTCTTTTTCTGTCGAGTTCCTGAAAATTGATATCATTAATATATGAGAGATGTATTTTATGAAATTCTAGATTGACTATAAAACCATGGTTATTGCTTTCCAATGGAACTTGACTGGAATTGTAGTTTAGTCACTTTCTAGATGTGTGATCTTAAACAGTTAACATTTCTTGGTCGTTGGATTCATATCTATAAAAATGGTCACTGGAATATGGTGAGAATTAAATGAGATCATGTGTGTTAAGTAAGTAGCATAATTCTCAGACTATATAAACAATACAAAATAATATTATTTTTCCTATTGGCAGGCTGTGTCTTCTTCACAAGGGTAAATCAGAGGTCAAGTGAGAATATAAGTTCTCTTCAGAAAAATGTAAATTAGGTTGGGAAAGTGTTGCTGACTGAATTAATTTTTTTTAAAGGAGAAACTAATAATCATTGAGCATTAGCTACATGTACTAATTTTGAATCTTTACATATATTTTTTAATTTAATTACAGGAAGTTTGTGGGGTAGAAATATCACCCACAGTTTACGGAGGATAAAGTTGAACTTCTGTCTCAACCATGATCACACACGAAATTGGTAATTGTATGTTGTAAGATTCTAAGTCTGTGTATCTTCAGCAAAATTCATAAACATGGGATATGAAGTACAGCATGGGAAATATAGTCAATAATATTGTAATAACTATGTGTGATGTCATATGGGTACTAGATCACTTTGGGGGATCATTTCATAAGTTATATAAATATATAATCATTGTGTTGTACACCTGAAACTAATATAATATTTTATGTCAACTAAAACTGAAAAGTAAAACTAAATCATAAAATCTTCTCAACAAAAGAAATGTTTGCAATAGGAGAAAAAAAGCATCTCTGTATTTCATTACTCCAGATAGAAGGATAAAATGTATTTTGTTTATTCTTTTAAAAAAAACTGGAGTGTTCTATCTGTTTATTAGGTAAATATATCACAAATCTAGATATAGTTTTTCATTAATAAGTATTAATGGAATAACTTCCCTTAACAGAAGTTTTAAAAGAAACTTTAACTCTGCTTTAAATAGCAGAAAAGATTTTTAAAAATTTAAATGTTTCTACAAGAAATAAGGTAAAGTTAATTGTCTCTTATAACCATCACCTCTTAGATGTATCTTGAAGAACTAAAAAAAATTTACAGTACATGTTTAGCCTTGATACTGCATAAAAGCAATCTTCTGGTTTCAGCCATAGCTCATAAAGAGTTGGGAGGTTGTCATTCTCATCCTTACAAACAGAAAAACCGATGTTTCTTCCTTGACCGATAAGAGAATTGAGGTTGCAGAGCAAACAGAAACCTCAAAATTTGGAGAGACAGGCAAATCTTTAGAGTTACAGGCAAATTCTTCCCACCTGTAATAGAAGCTGTTGAAGCCATGAACTGGTAGAAACAATGTTAATTTTCACAAATAGACTAGTTTTGAGAGTGAGAAACTCCTAGAACTACAGTCTAGGAGGTGGTACATTTTTGTGAGCTTTACCTTCAAGAAGCCCACTAGTTCTCATGTGCATAACTCTGCCAGCAGGAGAGTAGGAGTGATATACAATGAGACATCTCTATAACAAAAACCTATTCTCCAAAGGAAAGAATTTTGCTGAAATAGACGTGAAGATTAAATGTAATATATCCTTGATGGGAATTCTAGAAATAAAAAAAGAGGTTAGGTGAAAGCTAAGAAAATCTGAATTAAGTATGAACTTCAGTTAGTATAAAGTATCAAGACTGATTCATTGCGAAAAATACAGTTGTGAAAATTGATACTAATATAAATGTTAATAATGGAGAAACTGAGTGTGGGGTATATGAGAGCTCTTGGTACAATCTTTGCAATTTTTCTGTAAGTCAACAAATATTCTAAAATAAAAAGGTTATTCAAAACCATTAAAGAAACATCAGGAACAAGAGTCAGGTCTAGGTGTCCCAGAGACCATGATAATACTGTTTTTCTGAAACTGCTTGATTTCTACATATCTCTACATAACTCTTATATGGTAGACAGCTCATTTTCTTCTTTATCTAAGAAAACTCCAGCATTAAGGGAGTGAAGAGAATAAAGACTATTTTCCTTTTTCCTTCCTTTGTTTCTTCCTTCCTTCTTTCCTTTTTCCTCCTCCCTTTCTCCCGCCCTTACTCAGTTATTTTCCCCTCCCCTCCCCTCCCCTCCCCTCCTCTCCCTTCTTTCTTTCTTTCTTTCTTTCTTTCTCTCTCTCTCTCTCTCTCTCTCTCCCCTCTCTCTCTCTTTTTCCTTCCTTCCTTCCTTCCTTCCTTCCTTCCTTCCTTCCTTCCTTCCTTCCTTCCTTCCTTCCTTCCTTCCTTCCTTCCTTCCTTCCTTCCTTCCTTCCTTCCTTCCTTCCTTCCTTCCTTCCTTCCTTCCTTCCTTCCTTCCTTCCTTCCTTCCTTCCTTCCCTCCCTCCCTTTCCTTTCCTTTCCTTTCCTTCCTTATTTTTTTGAGGGGAAAAAAAATTGCTTGATTTAGAGAGACCAAAAGAATCCAGTGACTATGTCTTTCTTTCAGTGTTGTACTTTCAAGGCCTAGAAGAATACCTTCTATGTGATAGATACTCAAGCCTCCATCAAATATTTGTTGCATGGAAAATTAAGTAATTAATAAAAAATATTAAGGGCGACTACCTCTACAGTAAATGCATTGAATCTATAAAATGAATACTTATTTCAGATAATTGTACATTAAGTCCTCACTAAACATCATCAATAGTTTCTTGGAAACTGCAACTTTAAGTGAAATCATATATAATGAAACCAAATTTACCATAAGCTCATTGATATAAACAAGAGTTAAGGTCTTACAGTATATTTCTGGACACAAAAAAACATCACCAGAATTAATTATGTTCCTACTCGCTTATTCTAGTTCAAGGTCACAAGTGGCAGGAGCCCATCCAGGTAGCTCAGGGCACAAGGCAGAATCCCACTCTGGACAAGTCACTCTTCCATCACAGACTGCACTCACACTCACCCATACTCACTCAACCTGAGATCACTTAGACACACTAGTTGACCTAATGTGCACATATTTGGGATGTGGGAAGAAACCAGTCCCCAGAGAAAACACAGACATGGGGAAAACATAAAACTCCACACAGACAATGGCCCCCCATTGGAAATCAATTTTTTTTCTTTTTTTCATCAATGATATAATGAAACAACGTTGAATAAAACAAAGTTATTCAACAACCATCTGTATTTTTCTTTAGGTATTTTTTTTTCCCTATTCTTACTCAATAGTCCTACCCTTTCAAAAAAATAATAATATTAAAGACATATGTTTTAAATTTATAGTTTTAAACAAATGACTGAAAATAAGCCAAAAAAGGTTAATAGATTGCCTCAAAGTTTCATTAACTACTTAATGAAAGAATCTAAACTGGAATCAAGGTATATCGACATTTAGAGATTTCTTCCTATTACATAACAGTGCTTCTCCTTTAGAATCAGATATATAAGAAGGTGATGATATCTACTGAAATATTTTGATATAAATTATTATTAGATAAAACAGTTCAGGTACAGCTCTTGGAAATGGACCTCAATTAACACCAGAGGAAGATATAAGAAACTATGTGCTAAAATTAAAACATAATGAGCATCTAAATTTGTTAAAAGAAGGATGTTTTTTAGTCCAATTTTAAAACATGGTTTATATAAAATCATACATATGAGAATATTGTTTCTAATTTTTCTTGTAAGTTTAAGTAAATAAATATGTTTTTGATAGAAAATTATTGAAGCTTTTGTTATAATTTCAGCAGTTCAAAAAAGTGATAATATATATTTTAAAAGTCTTCATTAGGATTATTTCAGTTCTTTATCATGCAATATGATATGTTCTGACAAAGAGTTATTTAATGGTTTTGGAAAAGTATAAAATCACAAAAAAAGTAGATTGTTATAAATAAATATAAATATTTATATAAATATAGTTTATGTCAGTGAATGCTTAATCCAAAATATTAATTGAATTACTCAAACTTTAGTTCTGATCATTTGTGTGACCTGAGAGCTTTCATTATTATTAAAAATTACTAATAATGTGTAAATCAGGTACCATTATTTTGATGTTTTTGTTTGTGATATTCTACCTCTCAGATAGTCAGTTAATACTGACTATCATTTCGTTTGGTCATTCAACAGAGATTAATTATGTCCCTATTACGTACTAGGTACTGGAAATATGCAAATAAAAATAACTGGCAGACCCCTGACCTTATGGATTTTAAAATTTATGAGAAAGAAAAGCAATAAATGAGATAAAGAGTAAACTATATAAAATATTAGATACTGTTATATGCTAAGGAAGAAAAATAATGCAAGAAAAGAGAATTAAAATTTAGACAAGGTAAACAGAGAACTCCCATATGGAAAGTACCTTTTGTAAATAAGTAATCTGGAGATCTGGAGGTGAAAAACTCAGGAAGAGAAATTTAAAATACAAAAAAAAGAAAGAAAGAGAGAGAGAGAGAGAGAGAGAGAGAGAGAGAGAGAAA
>NW_006436811.1:1862198-1868634 GCF_000325575.1 Pteropus alecto | reverse complement strand
AAGAAAGAAAGAAAGAAAGAAAGAAAGAAAGAAAGAAAGAAAGAAAGAAAGAAAGAAAGAAAGAAAGAAAGAAAGAAAGAAAGAAAGAAAAAAAGGAAGGCCAAGTGATTGTAATGTGCTTACTTTGTTTGATAAACTGCAAGATAGTCATTATGGTTAAGGGGAGTCATCAAGGGACACAGAAGTAGGAGATGTGATCCAGAACTAATGGAAGGGGGACAAATCATTTAGGTACTTCAAGGTCATTGTAAAAAATTGTTTTTTCTTTTGAGTAGTGTGGGAAGACATCAAATGATTTTGCCTACAAAACTGCAAAAATAAGGTTGATGTTGGCTTAGATGTGGAATATAAGAGAAAAAGTAAGAAAGGATTATGAGGGCTCAGTTTTTGATACATTACATTTGGGATAATTATTACACATCTAAGTAGAGCATTGAATATATGGATTTGGATTTGAAGTACAGAGTTCTTAATAAAAATATAAAAATTAGGGATATATCAGTACATAGATATGTTTTAAAATCACAAGATTGAATGAAATTACCCAAGGAGTAAATAGTTCAAATGAAATTGAAATAGAAGTTCTTAAGAAATCCAAATTAGAGATGTTAGAGAGAAGGAAAGTAAGCAGCAAGAATAAGGTTGATGAAAACAGGTGAACGGGGTGCCCTGGAAGCTAAGTGGAGAAATTATTTAAGGGGGAAGAGAGTGATCCCTTGTGTCAAAGGCTGCTTATAGGTCAAGTAAGATAAGGGCTGAGAAATGAAAATTGGATTTAGAATCGATTCGTTGAGGTCTTTGGTAACTTCAGTAAGAGCAGTTTCTTTGCAGTGATGTGGGAAAAAGAATAACCTGAACGGAATGGGTTCGTGAAAGGAGAAGAAAGAAATTGGAAGCAGCATGTAGAGACAATTCTTTCAAGGACAGTCATAGTAAAAGGAAGGAGAAAATGGGATGGAAACAGTAGAAGAAAATAAGTAAAGGTAAAATGTGTTGTTTTCATATTTTTTTTAAGATGGGAGAGATAATATCATGTTTGAATGCTTTACTCGTTTTCTATGCCTACTGCAGCAAATTACCACAATCTGGGTGTCCTAAAACAACAGAAATCTATTCTCCGCAGTTCTGGCCGCCAGAAGTCTGAAATCAAAGTGTCAGTAGGACTGCATTACCTCTCAAGGTTCTGGAAAGGATCTTTCCTTGCCTCTTCCAGCTTCTGGCAGTTCAAAGTATTGCTTAGCTTTTCTGGCTGTATCACTCCAATTGCTGTCCCTTTGGTCACATTACTTCTTCCTATTCTGTGTCTTCATCTGCTCTTCAGTCTCTCTTAAGGAAATGTCATTGAAATTAGGGTACACTTTGGTAATCCATGATGATCTCATCTCAAGATCCCTTACTTAATTTACACGCACTCTTTTTCTGAATAAAGTAACATTCACGGGGTCTAGGCCCTAGGAGGTGAACGTATTTTTTTTTGGTGGTGGGGGGAGGGGCATCATTTAACCTGCTACAGATACTGATAGAAATGATATATCAGAGAAAGAATAACTGATGATGCAAGATGGAAGCACATATTTGTTAAATCAATACTCTTGAGAAACTAAGAGGAGATGGGAATTAGTACATGTATTGAATACATGATAGTTCTCCCATTGTAGAAGAAAACATCCAAGGATATACGTGTAGAAAGATGGATAGATGGAGTGATAGCTTATAGAACTCATGATTTCTTCAGTTTTCTCAGTCAAGAAGCAAAACTATTGTTTTAGAGTGGTTTTTTGTTTGTTTGTTTGTTTTTTATGGTTTTACTTTGTTTTGTTTTCAGAGAAGACTTTGAGCTGAGGATTTTTGTGCAAGTAATTTTTCAAAAAGTACATTCAAAAGAGACCACGAAGAGACAGGGGGAAAGAAGACCGGGAAGGAGAGGAAGTCAAGAAATAAGACAAGATCAGCCAAACTCCCACAAATCTTCCGCCTGTTTTTGTAGGGAGATTCTAGAGTGTAAATTATGCCCATGAGTTGTACTGACCAATGGTAAGTGAGCTGGACTTTCACACAACAACACAATCAGTCATTTTTTAAATGTTTCCCAGGGACAGAAAAATTGCAGTACTTCTGTCACAGAACAGGTTCTACTAATTAGCCTGAGAAAGTCCTCTGAAAAAAAAGCCTCAGATGCTGGATGTTTGAAGTGAAAACACTCTAAAGCAAAGGGCTAAACAAACAAACAAACAAACAAACAACCAGGAAGGAATCAGAAAGTTTCTCAGAGCAATATGACACTATTCAATACAAATTATATATTTTTAAAATTTTATTTATTTTTAGAAATTTGGTATTGGGTAGGCAGGTTTAACATGTGCTTGTTTGGTCTTTGACTAGAACTTGAGATTGTCTTTTGAGAAAATGGTAGAGACTTTTGCAAAGCTGAGAAAAGGAAAGGTTTTATATGGAGGAAGAAATCCTGTAACTAAGTGTACAATTTTAGCTGTTCTTCACGCAGGTTTAAGGAAATATCTATCCTAACTAGCTATAAGCAGAGTTTTACAGACTTGTATATCAGCCACTATCAACGTCTACCAATGTTCTTTATAGTATTATAAATTTAGCAATATTTCACTTTTTCATAAACACTTATTAAATAAATGTAAGATAGATAAGAAAGAAGGCATTTATCATTATTTCCAGTTATTATTATGTAAATTGCTGGGATCGCATTGGATTAAAATAAATAATTGAGGTCTTTATTAGAAGTAACTATTTTTAAAATATAACTAATAAGAGGAAAAAGATCTGAAACTATAGATTCAATCCTTTATTTCTAGACCAGTATAGAGGAGTGATAAAAAGCAATTAGGCTGCTCACCTGTCTGAAGCACTGTGTATCATATTAATCTAAGGAAATAATTTCATTACATAAAAAGCCACATTGGGAGTATATTTCTAGAGCCTGTTATCATTCTAGGAACAACAAAATAAGTCAGAGAAGCAAATGTACTTAAGGAGCAGTCATATGGAATAGATGTTTTTTTAAACAGTCGCCTTTCCCTAAAATAGAGCAGATTTGGAAAATGTGTATTTCTGATGTTTATCCACTTACATGCAGTCTTCTTAGAACTTCAGACTCCTTATATCTGGACCTCATATCCCAGAGAAGGTAATGAATACTAGGTTGAAGAAGTCAACCCAAGAAGTCCACGTTGGAGAGATCAGAACCAAGAGAATAGGTTCGAAGCAAGAAGAGGAAGAAAGGAAGAAAAAACAAGAGAAACAAAAAATCTATTGAGTGCATGTTTTGTGATCATGGCACAAAATTATATAATTGCATATATTATAGAGTTCACACAGCATCTCTGGATAGCAGACACAACTGTGATAAGTTTGTCTTTCTAGCAATATAGGCCACCTTTCATACTGATGACAAGTTTTACTATATGAAGAGAGGGTATAGGTATCTTGAAAGATCCTATGACAGCAAGAAAATTTATTTAAAAGTTATCTACATCTTTAGCTAGCTGGCTCAGAAAAACAATAATAATCTTATTAGGAAGTATATCTCTTGACTCTAAACATATGAAGGGGTCTATTTATTTAACGAAGACGTGGTTGTGAGAACATAGTGTAGATGGAAAATAATAAGCAAAAACAATATAAGAAGTCATTCAGAAGTTGACATGGGTATGGAACAAGCAAGTTGCTATATACACAAAAGGACTGCAAATAATTTTTCTCTCACAAATATTAAAAAACAACAAATATCTATTTAAATAGTTTATATGCAATTCCTAGCTTTATAAGTTAAAATTCTTTAATGGCAACCAATAGAAACTAATTAAGAAGATCTTTAACAAAAGTGGATTTATTGGAATGATGATTAGGAAGCTCACTGAATTGAAGGAAGTAATAAAAAATCCCGAAGAATGGAAAGAATTCTTCTACTACACTTGATATTTTCCTTAGCTGAGACTTTTGCATGTTTGAAAAATTTATTTGTTTTAACATTATGAAATACTCGAGGTGGCAGATGCCTCTGAGTCCTCGGGTTGTGAAGGGTAAGAGGACCCTATTACTGCTCCTCATCTGACCACCACTGACACCATGGGAAAGAGGCAGCCTGGTTATTACTGGGGAATGCTGAACGTCCTAACTGCAACTGTTGTCCTCTGACACTGCACCTGAGAGCATTGGAAAGGTTGCCTCATTGCTAGTAGATAGGGGTGGAAGTCCAGCCTCCCACTGTGGTCTCCATTCACACTCTGGGCAGTGGGGAGGGGGCTCGTTACAATCTGAGGGGATGAAAGTTTCCCAACTCTCCTCTCAGCCTTCTTTGACACTGCTCTGGCTGATGTGCTGGGTAAACCATGACAGTCCCTCCAGGGTGGAATTTAGACCTCCCACTAGGGTTTTCCTGGTGTGGATGAGAGTGAGGCCACCTTCTTCCCCCTGAGTGGTTTTAGCTGCAGCAGAGTAGTTATGGTTGAAAATTTTCCATCTTCTCTGGTTGTTCCTTTACCTGCCCTTTGGTTAAAGAGAATATTTGTTGTTTTCCTACTTTCGTTGGTATTTTCAGGTTATCAGCTTCTCCAGAATTCAGTCTGGAATGTTTGAGGCAAAAAGAAAACTCTGCAAACTCATCATTGTGATAGTTCTCAGATACCAAGATTCCTAGCTGGTCTGCTTTCTTCTCTACCTTCTAGAATCTTCTTATCTTTATTTTGTATATAATATCTAGGGGTTTTTTTAGTTGTATTTAGCAGGAGGAATAGGGAAAATTATGTTTTCTTCATCTTTCCAGAAACTAAAATAAGTTACATTTTTATCTTTCTACCATTTAAAATGACAGTCTGGTTTCAAAGAGATAAGTTAGGAATTTTGTTCTATTTATTTTTGTTGTTAATATTTACCAAATCCTTATTTAAAGGGATACTAGTCTACAGTTATTGTTCACTAGCTGTCTCAGACTTCCCAGTTGAAGAAACCGAGTCACAGAGAACTTAACTTGCCCCAGGTCACACAGCTAATAAGTGTCAGAAGTGGGATGTGAAGTTGGAATATTTGGCTCCGGAGTCCTTTTAATCACTTCTCTGTACATTCTCTCCCATCATGAGATGGATTACTATTGATCTAGTGAGGCCCCGGTGCCTGCCTTGGACTGATAACTGTTGCTTGAAAAGTAGCATTCTGTTAAAGCAAAAATTGAGGAAAGAGTTTCTAGGAAACCAAATACAATAAACACCAAGATTTCATATCTAACTGGTGCCATGAATGGATCACAAACTTCCGCATTCTTAATCTGATTCAGCTGTACACTAATGCCTCCTGCATTCCTCAGGTCACATTTTTCTCACCTAATTTACTGCCCTTTATTTAAATTTCCTCTTCAATTTATCCATGCACCAACTTCTAACACAAAATTTCTAAATCTTTTCTATGTATATCTGATATTACTAAACTGTTTTATATTGGAAGTGGCTATAATCCACTCTACTATTTTCTTTAAAGATTTTTTTGCTCAATTTTCAAAACTCAAGAGAAGTAGAGAGAACATTAAACATTTGAAAGGCCACTTTGAGTTTCACCAGTGATGCTATTTTTCTGTTATAGCTATATGTTTGTAGAACCAGCCATCACTATGGTAGTCTCCCAGGATCCATAAGCGATGTGTTGCAAGCTGTAAATGGCTGAAACCATGGATAGTACTGAAACCTAAATATACTATGCTTTTTTATACATACAAGTCTATGATAAAGTTTAATTTAAAGATTAACAACAACGAACAATAAAATAGAACAATTAAATTGAAAACCTTCACCTTCCACTTAAAGAAAGCACCTATGGCTTTTCTTTGGCATATCTGAATTGCCAGTCTCACTCTTCTTGTGCTTTGGGGCCATTATTAAGTAAAATAAGGGTTACTTGAACAGAAGCACTATGATATCATCACAGTCAATCTGATAACCAAGATAGTTACTAAGTGATTAATAAGGGGGTAACATATACAGTGTAGATACAGTGGACAAAGGGATGATTCACGTTGCATGAGGGATGGAGTGAGAGGCCCCAGATTTCATCACACTACTCAAAATAACAATCAGTTTAAACCTTATGAATTGTTTGTTTCTGCAATTTTCCATTTAATACTTTTGAACTGAAACCATGAAAAGCAAAAATGCCGATAAGGTGGGCTTCTATCTTTCAATATTATGTCTTAGGTATTACACAGTATTATTTGTAGAAAAAGCTAAATTTGTAATACCTTTTACAGATCATTAACATAACTTTTCTTCATAGTTTATTTTCAGAATTTAATTTTATAAGTTTATTTCTGTTCCAAATTCTTTGTTACCTTTTTTAAATAATTACATTTAAATTGACTTTCACATTTTCCTAAAGATCCAACAATACCACTCGCTTATGCTCTTAAACAGAGTATCTA
>NW_006436811.1:1844261-1862165 GCF_000325575.1 Pteropus alecto | reverse complement strand
GAAAGAGGCATATTTTCTTTGCATAAGCAAAAGCTACTTTGATTATTTATTTTATTAATATACCACAGCAACACACACATACATGTATAAAATAAAATAAATAATTGGTATAGTGTTAATTTGACATAAGGAGATATACATATGCATGTGTGTGCATATATATACACACACATACCTATATTGAGTCACATGCATATTTACATATGCATATAATGCATATATATTTAGATATACATATGTATATTTATCTATATACACATATGTATTCTTTTGGATATATATATCTCCAAGAATAAATGTGTGTGTATATATATATGTACATATATATATACATATATGATGTTCTTTAGATATCTGTATATATACACATAATGTATAAAATTTATATTACTTGATATAGATATATGCATGAATATAGATATAGTTATAAATGTGGAATAAAATGAACAATTAAAAATGTGTTAGCTTGTGTGTGTGTGCGTGTGTGTGTGTGTGTGTGAAGTTATGTCTTCATTCATTGGGAAGATTTTATGTATATAAAATTGTATTTGTATATAATTAAACAAATATATGTATTTTGTATGTATGTGACAAAAAATAATAATAGTTTTAACATGCCATGAGGACACATATAATACATATATATATGTATATATATAACTAAAGAACTAAATAATTTTTTATTTTCTTTTAAACTTGGTTTAGAAAGAATAAGCAGGATGCTTCTAAAATCACTATGTATGGTAATGATTTATAAGACTTGTTTTGAAAAACATCTTTGCATTTTTCCTCACACCTTGCTGCTTGCTTTTATTTTTTTAGATCAAAACATTGTTAGCTGTACCTGTGGTTCCCTTGATGGAGAACTTTTGTGTGAGGAGTGATGATAGGCCTTTAAATCAGTTTGGTGTGTTTGAGTGAAAACAAAGGAAATCTAATGGTGTCTTAGATAATGAAGGCACGTGTTGCTTACACCACAAAATATCTAGAGTAAGTACTTCCAGTTTTCATTCAGTTGCTCAAAAATGTTAAGAACACAGCAGTTTATTTTTTTTCCAAACTGTTACAGCTTACTTTCCAGCATGTTGGCTTTTCAACATCAGAGAAGCTCCATGGCTTCACAGCTCCCAGTCATATCTTCATTCCAGCATCCCAAGCTGAAAGGAAGTGAGCAGAGGACATGAGATCTAATTTTATCAGTTAATGAAACATTCCCTGCATGTCCTCAAGCATTTTCCTCCTACATCCAAAATGTACCTTTGCTTTTGATGATATTTAATCTCTTAGATAAATAAGTCTGTAGTTTCTAAAACATAGGTAAAACTATTTAAGGCATTCTCATTATAGATAAGTAACCAGTAAGCAAAGAGTTTGCTAGGCATAGGTAGAAATCAAAAGATATGTTACTTATAAGTAGTTAATTAGTAGAGCAGTTGTATATTAAATGTAGATAGAAAGGGATAGAAGGACCAAGAGATACCTCATCTTCATGAGGTGCCTGTTTACTAATGTTTATGATATACTAAATATGCATATGTCTCAATGTAAAATCATCTCAAAATATTCAGAAACTAACTATTCATGAAATCTTATGAATTACGACACACTGATAATTCCCATTCTAGTCCTATGAATTCCCTGTTAAAGAAATACAAGTATATTCCATGGCTGTTTATGAGGATATTTGTCGAGCTATCACTTTGGCCAGGTGAACATTTTCTTGTATCACTTCAATGAAGTAAGTGTCTTTGGCCCAGGACACTTTTGGTCTTTTGGCCCAGCTGCTAGGGTTTCAACTCCAAATCTCGTAGCTGCACCATTAGCAGGGAAGATTGATGTGGTAGAGAAAGAGACAAGACCTATGACATTGCAAATCCAGGATCCAGGTAACATGGTCCTTCCATCATACTTGCATTCTATCCTAAAAGTGTTAACTAATCTCACATCTTCCCTTTGCTTTTCATTATATTTTGACTTAATTTTGATAATTTCTGTGATTAGAGCATTTTAATTTGGTTTATAAATCATTTTTTCCCATAGCTTCTGAGATAGTGTGCCTGTAGGATATGTGGAGGCTGTCAAGATTATTTCTCACATGACAACACATCTGGCCAGAGATGGGTCCCAGAGACATTTCAAGTGGCCAGGGATATTGGGAAAGTATAGATGTGTTGAAGGAAACCCACTTGCTAAAACTAACATATTCAGTCAAAGCTTATCCTTTGCAATTGGTCAGAATGCTACAGAACAAAATTGGGGATTTATTAGCAAAAATTTAAAGTATGAAATGGCTGCAGGTAGTCAATATTAGCATCTGACATAGAATTATCCTCTTCATTTATAAATTGTGCCTCATTTTCTAGTTAATATTTTTTTTTTCCTTATGGAGTGAAAGAAAAATTAAGTAATTGTCTAAGAGGAAATATGAGCATGGAGATACATAAATAACTGGTCACAAAGCAGTTATTACCAAATTAAAAATATATATTTTTAGTATTGTTATTTTACATTTTATTTTATCTAATTTTATAGAAAGTAGTTTCTTGAAATTTTACCATTTATGATTAAGAATGTCCTGAAATGTGACGTTTATTATCCTTGGAAGAGATAGACACATGATGTAGAGCAAGTAGAATAGCTATAGACTAGTTTTTGCCTCCATGGAGTTTGTTGTTTACCTAAGTTAGGACTTTCAGAAGAAAGTACATAAAAGTATATTCATCCTGGAGATGGCCGATTTGTGCATAAGGTCTGCAGTTTAAAATAAGGGTAAAAATAGCCTGCAGCCTTATGTTAAGAATTGACTATGAGATAATGTACAAAAAAATGCCTAGCATAGCACCTGCCTCACATGGGGAACTAAATAAATGGGTAGTTACTATTATCATTATTAATACTATTGTTATTAATGAATTTCAATGTCATGAGAAGAATGCAATTTAGAAAGAAATACAAGTTTACTCTAGAATAAGAAGTCTTAAACTTACTAAATGTCATTTAGGGCACATTTATTAGCCACTGAGAAAAACTCACTTTAGCATTCCTTTCAAGTAAGCTACCCTGGTGCATTTAATATACTATTAATTTGCAAAGCTGATGAGCAAGAGCAAGTGATTTGGGTAGTAAAATTGTAAAAGAAGTGTGTGGACATTTTGTAATTGTGCTGAGGGATTAAGGCAATTATAGAAAAATTCAGGCTGAAAGTGCCATTGAAGAGCATTTTTTAAACATTTATTATTCAGATGACTCATCTAAAATGGATAACTGCTCTGACTGATTATTGCTTAAGACCGTTTAATTTCTTTAAATGACTTAATCACTGAAAACTTCATGTAGAAGTTTGGATTTCAGGTAATTATCGAAGAAGAAAGAAAAGTTGCTTGGCAGTAGATCTCAGTTTGAAATTAAGAATAAAATGAGAACAATAAAACATGCACCATGAAATTTCTCTCAAGGTTAATGATAATTCAGTTTTAGAAACACTATATTCAGACTTGGCTCTTCACAAGACTAAAGTAAGTTAAGTTTATCTTCGGTGCATCCATTCATTGCTTATTGCCCTTTATTTTACTTTGTAGTAACCCTCAGATGCTCTCTCCCATCTCTCTCCGTTTTATGTTACAGACATCCGCCTTGCACTATAACCAGCTCTGGGAACACATACGCTAAACAATATGTTATCCAAGAGTATTTGCATTTTAAGTCTAAACTGCAATAGTGGAATCAAAGTCTGTATTTTCATCAAATGTATTATAAGGGAAGGAAGAACATTTTGTTTTGTTTTGTTTTTCAGAAGGAGGAAGAAGGGAGAGGGAGGTGGAGGGACTTTCCAGGGATTTGAAACCAAAAGCTTCTGAGCAGGGTTACATAGGTCCTAGTTTTCCCAGAGGAGTCCTAGTTCACCTCCATTGTTCTGGCATAATTATTAATTGTGTCCCATTTCATATTTTTTTTAAAAAACATTATGGTTTAGAGGATCAATTTTATGGCCAACCAATTACAGAAACATATCTACTTATTTTGACTAATTAATGGATCATTCAGACAAAAAATAAACACATTTTGCTTAAATATTTGAAATATTATCTAAGTAAGTAGTAGATACACTTGTAAAGGTAATGTCCCAAATAATAAAGAATACTTATTCATCTAGGCCTGAATGTAGAACTTCCTTCTCCATGACATCTTGTTCTCAGATGGCAAGACTTCTGTAAGAAAAACTCTTCTGCTTACTTTGCCAAGAAAAGTAATCACCCAATTTGTAGGTTTTTGCTTGGTCTAATATATTTTATATGCATAACCTTAATTTTATTTAAATTATGGCACCATGTATGAGATGTATAGATATATCAGATAAGGTCAAAATTATGATATAATGACAAAATTAAATCACCAAATTTCAGGATTTTAACTCAATAGAGGTTTGTTTTCCATTCAAGAAACTTCTCAAGCATTTGGGAAACTCTCTAGACAGCTCTTTGTGTCAATTCAAGCATCTTGTCTGTTTTTATCTTATAGCTCTACAGTCTTAACATGAGTGGTCCAGGGTTGCCTCAGGAGAAGAAGAGAAAACGTGGATTCTGATAAAGATCTTTTTATTGTTTACCAGAAATGACACTTGTTACTTCCAAGCATGATGCAATGGCCAGAACTAGTCACAATTCTGATCATCAAAAATCCCTCTTCTACTTTACTACTATGAAATAAAACATCATTTCCTTCCCACGGAGACAAATTTACATTTTATCTCATCACTGCATTCAGTTCAAAAGTCTGGAATCTCTGGTTATACACAGTGGTCTCTATATTGAGTCAAATGTGGCTCCATCATTATCTGCCTCTGTACATCATATTCAATGGTGGGGAGGGGTGGGAAGATAGGATAATTGCAATGAATATTCAGAAAGGAGAAAACGGAAAACTGCTCCGCAGTTATTGATCCATAGCAATGTTTGAATCCCACTGAGAAGCGTTACACATGCCTCTGATCTGGGGTTGTAGTAGGTGCTTTGATTAATCCCTGATTCCGTTCTCTGGGAGGTACCTCTGGCACTCTGTTTTCTGTGACTCCTAGCCCCAGGCTCATGGGATTTCTTTTTTTTCTGTTATCTCTCATGATAATACCTGAGATGAGCTTTTGGAATTATACCTTTTTTGTGGCTATACATACAGCTTTCTAGGCCTGCTTCATGTTCTTCTAGATTTCTTGATTTAATGGAGTTAATTAATTAAAAGATAATTAGCAGATGGGGCAGAATAATGAAAAAGAGTGTTTTGTGTAGAATATGTTTTCGTTTTCAAATCATTATCAAGCCCTTTGAGCAACAAGTCTAAAGCCACATTTCCAAACTACTTATCAGTTAAAAGCTGACATCTTCATTCTCTATTTGTGGGTCTCTTTATGCTTTATTTTTTACTTAGCTCTAAATGAGAATGAAAAAAAAAATATATATATATATACATTAATTATTCATCCCTTAAAATTCTCACAAACTTTATTTATATTATATTCTAAAGATGCTAAACTTTCCTTATGTATCTAATAAATATGGTTTTATGGACCATGTCTATTCAAGGCTGGTTAAACTACTCTAAAGCATGTCCATCTTGATGAAATCTTTTGACAGCCATTTTTGAATGTTACAGTAGAATAGGCTCATTACTTTCATTATTCTCAGGAGATATTCATAGGTAAAAGTAAAGATTTTTTATGCATGTTAAAATAATTATTTTGTGTGTTTCTGATAAGTTACTGCTATTAAATATAATTCAGACTAAAATGTTATATGTATATAGATATTAAATAAATTTGGAAAAAAATAATATTTAAAACAAAATTTAAAGAAAATAACAGAAGCACAGTGTAGTATTTTTGTTGTTATGAGTTTTACTGGTCTTAATGTAGTTAATCTAGTATTTCAGTTAATTTTAATAAACACTTTCTTTGAGTCCTTTTAGAAGCTATATAAGATTAATATCTTGCCTAGCTAATGTTATCACTTTTGCCTTTTAGAGTCTTCACTGATGATTCAAACTCGTTTTTGGAGATAACTTTCTGCCAATTTCATTATGCTTTGTTGAGTTTTTAGTTTTTATTTTTTCTCCCAGGAAATAAAGACCTAATCTCAGAGTCTTAAATTTGTTTAGATAACTGGCTCACTTAATTAATTCTTCTTTTAAACATAGTTTTTCATAAATATTTGAATGATATTGAAAATATGATCTACATAAAGGAATCATATAAAATATATTTATAAATTTTTTCTCAATCTTGGTTCAAGTTTATCATCTATTTCAATTTTTAAGAATGTTTTAAGATACTTCTTTGGGTTTTTCCTTTTAAATATTTTAAGAACCTCTCCAGTAGAAAAAAAAAGTAACATATGTAACTATATCTTCACAGTTGATAGTAAGAGATTTTTGATTGTACAATTACAGTAATGACTTGCGTTTTTTTTTAGTAAGTGCTTTTTCTAGAGTGCTTATTGGGCTACCAGGCTAAGACTGTAAAATTGATTATTTTAATCATCATAACCACTAAGTATAGACAATATACCTCCTCCATTTTATAGTAAAATGTCTAACTCTAAAGATTATACAATTTGACAAAAGGAAGGTAGCCAAAAGGCAAAGACAGGATTTTATTGCAATGCTTTCTAACTTCAAAGCCATTCTTCTTAAACCCTACTTATAAAAAATTTATAATCTGTAAACCTGTTGGACCAAGCATGGTGTTCAGCGCATCCTGAGTGATTAATAAATGGAGTTTGGTTTACCAGAACCAAGAAAGTCATATATGCCAATGAGTACAATTTTCAACCTAGATCTTAGCAATATATTAACTAATTTGCCTTCTGAATTATATTAAAAATCAATATCCAGTTTGCAAAAGTCTTTGGGATGAAAAGAATTGTATAAATGGGAGTGAACATTCTTCTATGTTCTCTAAGGTCCTTCCCATAACAGTCAAGGGAATAATTGCTTTTACAGAGCTACTGTTCTAAGATTTTCCTCTGCCTATAGACAGGCATCAACAGATGATTGTCTGTAGGTATTTGCCTAGGGGAAGCTATTGAATGTCAAGGCAAATCAGGGCAGTTTCCTCAACTGTAGAAAGTTACTGGCAGGAACCTTGCAGGCATAGGTATATTTTAAGACAGTAGAACTGCACATTGTGTCAATAAGTTTATATCACCAAATAACTATTTTTTGACCTTGATATCAGTTGTTTTATAATTGCTTTATAATATAATTTATTTTAAAGCATATTACTAGGAAACTAAAACTGTCAATAATCATGGATATGGTTTAAAATATACTTATATATTTTTAAAACATAATTTTCAAATTGCTTGCATTATATTTTGACATATAGAAAATTTGGCATATTACTCATAATAATAATTACAGTTTAACATTGTGTTAAGTGTTAGAATGCTAAAGTTAGGGAAGCTTTTTTGTTAAAATTTCATTTTATACATGAATTTTGACAAAAAGAAAATCCCAGAAACCGAATCCTAAACTGGCATTATAATTTACATATTTTGTCTATTATTTTTTGGTCTTCAAAAGAAATGGTATAAATTTCTAATGACTTGAGACCCAGCCACCTGCCATTCTAAACAATGTTTCTCTCTTCACAAGTAAAGTGATGTGCTAATTAACTGTTAAAATTTGGGGTAGGGGGTTGAGAAAAAAAAAATGATACTGTGTAACGGTAAAAAAATAAATATTTTCCTATGTAAATACATTCATTTTACTATTCTTAGTGGGAAAAAATGATGAAATTATTATGCAAAGAAGGAACAATGTCACCTTTTAAACTACAGTTTGGATAAGGATCTATGAAACGCAAGCATTCATACTAAAATAAACTTTATTGTTCTTGAAGAAAATCAATATTGGTGCCAAATGAACAGAATCAGAAATTATATATATATGCCATCAACTACAATAGACGTTAGGATTTAAACCTAGAATTTCAGTTTAAAAAAGTATCTTATTAGCTCTTAATCTCTACATGCTAAATAGTTATCAAGCATAGAAAGAATAAAACTCATAATATTGAAAACTAACACCAGTCTGTCACAACTCATTGCCAGAACATGTAAACTATTTTGGCTAATAGCATTGTACATAGTTGACAGCAGTCGTGAAATATGGGCAAAGCGAAAGATTAGACCTCTATCAGTTTATTTCCCTGGAGTCATAGAAAGATGCACACAGTGTGATCAATGTCTCAGGCACTGATACATTACAAGGAAAGCATAGATCGTCCAGCATGACTGAGCACAATGTACTGAATCCAGGATGCATAGATTTCATAAGAAATGATGCTTTGAGGAAAGTGGAGACTTTTACAGAAAAAAGTTATTTTCTAGGAAATGCAAGGTTTTTTTTTATTATTATTATTATTATTTTTGAAATCATTACTGAACCTCTCTGTTATTAAAGTAGAGAAAACTCACACTACTTTAATTTTGCTAAATGCCGAGGGTTATGTCTAGAGGTGTATGCACCAATCAGCTTTCCAGATACAGATGTTAGGTACCAAGTCAGACGTGAGAGACAGGGGGAACAAAGGAATAGGGGTCCAGCCCAGAGGTTGCTATTGATAGTTAGAGAATTCCTCCTGCATGCCCAGAGACAAAGAACAGGAGGGACCATAATCTATAGCTTACTTTATCCAGCTACAGATACCTGCGCAAAAGATACTACCCTAATTTACCTACAATTTAAGCTTCATTTATAACACTATGTTTATGCCTGGAAGTTCATGACTCTAATTATAACAGACTGAATTCTGGATAAGCACATGCACACTAAGTAAAGAGTTATATAGCAGCCAGGTGGCAATCAAAATGACCTCTCTTGCCAATCACCTAGGAATGCCTTTGGAACCACCCTATCACAGCCCCAAATATAACGCAGACCACTCCCTCCTCGGGGGTTACAGCTTTCCATCTTCCCTGACTGTAACCCATACCGGCCCCCCATAGGGTACATATCCTCATTTCCACGTGGCTAGCTGTTTTTAGGCTTGACCTGTCTTCTATCTCATAATGTGCTTTTTTTTAAATAAATAAATATTTCTCATATTCACTGAGTTGAAATTCATTTCTCCAGCAGTGAAAAGGACCTAGAGGTGTGTGTGTTACCTGAACTCAGATCGCTCCAAAGGTAACACAGTTTAAGTAAGAGGATTCAACGAGCAGCGACATGGGCAATAAGTACCAAATGCAAATACATTTCCAAATCTCAGTGAGGTAAGTAAGTATCTTGGAAGAGGCGAGGGTGATACTGATTCAACAAAAAAGATATAACTCCATTAGGCAGTCTTTGAATAATTAGGGAAAAAAAATCAAAGAATAACCTAAAATATTTCAGAGGCAGACAAGTTTCAAACATTTCAGAAAAAAAGTAATCAACAAGCAAAGTGTTCCATAGCATAGAAAAAGATGAAAAACTACCACATTGATTTCTGTGAAGCACAATTATCATATAATAATTTGACAAACATTGCAACCACAAAGAAAAGCATAGATAGCTTAAACTTTCTCTTGTCTTCGATGATTGTCATCATCTGGTATTTATGTCCTTTCGTCCCTCCTCTTGAAGGTGGGCTATATTACTCACTTCTAAAGGAAAGAATATAGAAGTAATAGGATGTCACTTCTGAGCTTAGGTTATAAAAACACTATAGCTTGTGTTAGAGTCTTTCTGTTTCCCTCATCCCTTTCACTCTGGGATAGCATGCAAATCTGTGGAGAGGCCCAACTTATAAGAAACTGTTACCTTCAGCCAACAGCATTCTATGTATATAGCCATCTATCTAATTGTATCACATTGTACATAAAGCGTGGAAATTAGTTTCTATTTTAATTTCTCTCTCCCTCTCCTTTTCTCTCCCTTTCTCCTTCTCTTCCTCCCTCTCTCTCTCTCGCTCTCTCGCTCTCTTGCTCTCTCTCTCTTTCTCTCTCCTTTTCTCTCTCTCTCTCCCCCCATCACCTCATCTCCCTCTTTTTTTAAGTGATTGCATTTGGTTATTGGTTTGCAGTTGATTTTTAATTCTTTTATACACTTTTTACATTTTAGATCTTGTACAATAAAGATAAAACATTTTATTATTCAGTAAAAGAGTTGAATAGAAGTACACATAAACTTTTCCTGAAACCTACTGAAATACCATCACCAGCTCTCACAGTTTAAATCATGGCATTTTCATGACTGTCTCAAATAAGGGAGTCAGAAAATAGAATGTGGCAACTAAGGGTTAGATGTCACTGCTTTCCTTTGCTGAAAAGCTCTTCCTTCATAGCTATTCACTGTTTATAAATGACAGCACAAAAGAATAATTGGGAAGAGTTGCCTGATACAGAGAAAAAGGTAAAAGTCTCTGAAAGTCTTCTGCTGGAGAGTTATTTTTAGAGATCTTAGCAGGCAGAGTGGCCTTTCAACAAGGCTCAAGCTACCAAATGCACTTGTGTCTATTTTCATTTTTCAGAAAGGCAACATACGAACCGAATAACAAACGAACCGAAGCACACATAATATACATTTTATACTTTTACTGTGCAACAATTTTAGTTTTATAATGCTATAATTTATCATTGTCCTGAAAGGATGGAAAATTGTAAGTAGTATTGGGGGAAAAATGCTTCTCACAATCCAGGGGTGCCAGATTTAGGCAAAGATTGTCTTGGGAATAGTGTCAAGCCTTAATGTACTTTTTTGCTTTCTTTCTGAATAACTTCTCTACTCTCTTCTTCCTCTTTTGTTACCTCTTGTGATATGATATGCTATGGTAGCTACTATTGTAAGGTGCCCCTAGACAGAATTGAAACAAACCTATGCAGAGTAAGAAAACTATTTATAGAGAATTAACTCTATGCTAGCATGTATTTTTACATCTTTAATAGAATAATTTATTTTATTCTATTAAATAAATTAGGCTACACTGTCAATATTCCTTTTGTTCTCAGATGAAAACACTAAGGCATAGATTTAGTAACTGTCTTGCCCACATTACACAGCTAATAAATGATGAGCTAAGATATAGGCCAGAGTGTCTCATTCTTAGCCACTATAATAAATTTCTTGACATTTTTGCAATGAGCTATTGAGCCTCTGTATGTAAAACTACCCCTACTGTGTAGGGTGGGTTTTTTCTTTAAAATAAATATAAACTCTTACTGTCAATCAATCTAGGGGGTGGTTTGCCCTGAGGGGGGCGGGGGGGAATATAGTAAAGAAACTGAAAGAGAGGCTCTTTCTTCCCTCTCCAAATTCTTATTCTGAAAAGTGGGGGTGTTTAGAGTAGATTTGGTCATGAGGGTGGCTTTAGTTCACACAGTGTCAGCAGAAGAACCAGTGGGTTGGTCAAATACTTCCCCCCTCTCCCCTTTTTTTGGCGATGGTGTTCCTAATTGTGGCAATGGCAGTGCTTTTAATCAGTTGTCTGAAAAAGCAGTAATTCTTGGGAAAGTAACATCCAACTCCACTTTCAAACATGCAGCTGAGTTCTGGACCCGCTGGCAAAAAGTGAGATAAATTCTTTCTGACATTTTGGATGTAAGGAGATTATCATTCCTTAACTGAGATCTGGGAGGACAGTAGGTTCTGGGCATGCTGTTCAAATTTTCCCATTATTCCCAATTATTGCCCCTGACTCTACTCATAGTTGATCTGCCTTTAAAAAAAGAGTTCTGTGTCAATTCTAAGAGTTATTTTCTATGACTTGGTCTCTTTACTGTCCTGAACATTTTGCTCTTGTTTTTTGGACTGGACTCAACACTGAAGGTTATCTACTTTTTGGTGAAGTAACAGTCACCTAGGTGGGGTAAATCAAAAAGAAATCTGCATTATGGTCTGTGAAAGCTGCATACCGGCAGACTGCCGGAGTCATTGCCAGGTATAGTTTTGTTTGTTTGTTTGTTTTTCATTTTTTGTTTTGTTTGTTTTTTAATTCAGGTTCAACAGCAAAGCTGGACACATTATTGATGGCACCATGGCTCTTGGGGATGTTACCTAGGCAGTGGACTTTGCAGAGGCCAGCATTTACAAAATTGGGCATAAGTGATCGCATCTGAGTATCTGCTTTCCTGGCACAGCAAGGCTAACTATTTAATGGGCCAATGTAAACATCCCAGGAGTGCTTCAGAATATGTGAGGAGAAAGTCTAGCAATAAACTGGATTTATTGATCATAAGTTATCATGATTTGAATATCTTCGTGTTGCGTGATCTTATTATAAGACCACAGGCTAGGGGCATCTCTGAGTTGACAATGACAGCCATGCTAGACTTGTTTGCACAATGGGTGTCCTTATTGCAAAGCTATTATCTATATCTTTATATAAACCTCCTAATGCCGTCAGGGGCTGACTTCCCAATTTTTCCAGTCGTGACCGTGATCTCTCTCTCTAAGAGCCACTGATTGATGAGTTTACTTACTAATTTCCATTGTCGAATTGATAAGTTTACTTTCCTAATTTCCACTGGCAGGAACCATTTCTAAGGTGGGAACTGAAGATCAAAATGCCAACAAATAGGCTTCTAACAGAAAGGGAGCAAGAGGGAAAAGTCTCTGTAGTCTGGGAGTACCCTTGACCCACTCAGATCTGCCCAAGAGTAAGACAAATCTTAAATGAAGACAAATTGGCTTGAGATCCACAGGTATTGTGTTAGAATCTATGTAAAATCACATGCTCTGCCCATCTGCATTCTTCCTTGCTAATCTTAACACAATGGAATTCCTCAAATAACACTTAATAGTGGGGGGCAAGTAAAGTTATAGCCTTAGCACTGTACTAATTTACTTTTACTTAAAATTTATTCTTTGGAATCATACTCTTGCAAGGGCTATAAGCAAAAATATCCAAATTATTCCTCCTCCTCCTTCTCTTCTTACTTTGTATTAAAGAAACAAGCATTTCTGGAGTACTTCCTTCTTATTTGTACATCATAGGGAAGAGACTTTCACATTTATATTACCCATTGACAAAAATTTTAAGGCAAGAATTAAAATAAATATTCCAGTAGAAGCAGCACTTGGCCAAAAATTATGCAGCTGGTGTCTTTATGAGAAAGAAAAATAAAACTTGAACCCTGAAATCTGACCCTAAACCTAGACAATTTTATTTGTGTGTTTTGTTTTCTCTGTCTGCATAGAAAAATATTATTAAGTATAAATAATAGTTATAAATAATTCAAATAATATTAAAGTATTTAATATAAAATAAGTGTTTTTTTCTTCCAAAACTCATGACATATGGGCAACTATATATAATAGTAAGATGTTTATACTTCCACAAAATTTTGATGTGTTTATTAATTGTATAAGAATACTAACATGCATGAGAATATCTTCATGTAGATTTTTCTTTAAAATTTGCTATGCACTAAATATTTTGGTTTGTAATTTGCTTTTCTCACTTAGTATCTGAAGACTTTCAAGTTGTAAGGATATGCTGACTTTTTGATAATTGCATCGTGTTCATTTAAGTAATACATATATATATACACATACTTATAATACATATGTGTGGATATTTATGTATATTTTTAAATGAAAGAATAAAAGGCTTATTATGAAATGATATGAAGTACAGGATTGCTAACTCAGACTCACAAATCAGAAATCAAATTTTGCTAATAGTTGAGAAGGACACAAGTAATGGTGGGACACAAATAAAGTAGAAGAAGTCTAAGGAAGCCAAGGCATTTCTCCAGGTTCTTCTTTATTATATTAGAACACATTGTAGCCCTGATTCAACAAACACGCACTCCAGCAAAGCATCACTTCAACTTCCCTTCCTATGAACAAATTGATTCTTCAGCTGAATCCTCCTGCTTTTTATTCTAAAACATGTTCTTTGATTCATTCAATCATTATATTTTTCAGCTTAGTATCTTGCTTATTTTTTTTTTCTATTTCCTTTGTCTAGTTTTATATCGCTGGTATCTTTCTTATCTTTTTTATATGTTTATTAGGCTTATTTTTAAATTTTCGGTCCCTCTAGTGAAATACTTAGACTTCTGATGCAATGAAGCATACAGTTTATTGTCTCACATTTGAAATAGTTGTTCTCTTCAGATGTCTGGTTATTTTGACTTCTGAGGGTTTTTTTTTTTCTCCCACACTTGTTATGTGCTTATCAACTACTCAGTCATGCAATGTGCAATGCCTGGCAAGACCAGTCCTTAAACTTTGCCAGTTCCAATTAGCTCAAAGTGTAGCATGGTGGTTTACATTCTGCCAATTTGGTAAAGTTGAACCTACGTTTTTCTGAACCCCTTCTCTCTCCAGTTCTTGGTTAGAGTTGGTGAAAAGAGGAATTTATACAAAATGCAGAAGGTGGAACTAAAGCAGCAGCTATTACTCCCTGGATGTCCTTATGAATAGATGTGATGAGAGACAAACGCAACCAGCTTGCTTTGCTCTCTCCAGTTCTGTGCTTAGATCTCTTTTTTCAACATGCTGGTTTAGCTGAGCAACAGAAGTTCTAGGCCCATTACTGGACACTTGGCTGAGGGCCCTTAGAGACAACAGTTCCAATATGTTACTGTATGAACTTCCTCCTTTGTAGTCCCACTTCAATGTTCAGCTACTCAGAGTGACCAGATCCGGAAGTGATTCTCCAGTTCCTCCTCTCAGATCTTAACTTCCCCAGCTCCTCCCACAATAGTTCAAGGTATCAAATTACAATTCCCTGCTGTCACAAGCTCTATGCTTTCCTTCTTAAACCCTGCTTGTGACAAGTTTAGGCTGAATAAGCTGAAGCATGGGAAGCACCAACACCAGAGAACTACTTTATTAGTTCTTAACAATTTCTCAGACCAGGAGACCATCCCCAGCCAAGCAAAGAGATGCAGACGAAGCAGAAGGAACGCCTTCCTCTTGTCCTCCAGCCTTGGAGGTGTATGGCAGAGAGGTGGTGCTGCATCTGCCCAAAGCACGTTAGACCCCACATACCTGCTTTCCTCAGCTCCTCATGCACCCATGGTGTTTGTGTGGCTGTGATTTTACCACAGAGAAAATATGCATCCGAGATCTGAGTCACCATTGGTGTGGATTCTGGCACTGTTGGTCCCACGCAGAGTAGGAGGAAGCAGAAGCAAAATCCCAACAGCTCTTTTCCTATTTTTATTTTCTCACAATTGAGCAGAGCTGCTTTCTGTCCTATCAAATACCTCCTCTTCTATGCACATTCTTGCTCAAAATAGCCTCCTCAAGTTTTTTAAGTTCTCTGAATGTTAGGGTGTTTTCTCTTGTTGCTTCCCGGGCTATAACTTTTGAGATACAACCAGCACCTGTGCTTTTCTGCAACCAGTTTTGATATATTTCCCCCACCCCCTCATAACTATATCCATTTTATAAAGGCATTTGAGGTAAATAAGTGTATTTAATCTGATTTGTTTAATTTAAAATTGTTTTGGCTTTGTTTACACTTTGCTTTAGTTAACTCTAGATGCCATGAT
This sequence comes from Pteropus alecto, assembly GCF_000325575.1. Classification (NCBI taxonomy): domain Eukaryota; kingdom Metazoa; phylum Chordata; class Mammalia; order Chiroptera; family Pteropodidae; genus Pteropus; species Pteropus alecto. The sequence goes on along the minus strand of NW_006436811.1, from coordinate 1,846,686 downwards.
GAAATACCATAACAGGTGGTTCAAATATCGGGAATTTATTTCCACACAGTTGTGGAGGCTGGAAGCCCTAGATTTTGATGTCAGCTTGGTTAGCTTCTGCTGAGAGCCCTCTTTCAAGTTTGCAGATGACTGCCTTCTCGCCGTGTCCTTACACAGCAGAGAAATAGTCTTTGGTATCTTTTGTTATAAGGACACTAATCCTATTGAATCAAAGCCCTATTCTGTTGACCCCATTTACCCTTAATTACTTTCATAAAGGGCCTAACCTCCAAAATACAGCCATATTGTGGGTTAGGGCTTTGACATATGAATTTTGAATGGACACAATTATTCCATAGCACAATTATTTCCTGTTTCTCCTTTTATTCTCCATCTTCAATACAGAAATCCAGAATCTTTCTTTTGTATCAAGGCTACATATTTTGTTCTCGGTCACCTTTGCTTTTAAACTACCTCACCCTACCCCACAACATACCACTTCCTGGAAATCTTCCAAGTGTGGATCTCTTCCTCTTCTTTCATGAAAAATTAGCTACACTTTTTCCCAGTATTCTTGGCTAAGGAAGGTATATTAGTGCCAACTCTTACTCTTTCAGGCAATAATGACTAAATGTAATTTAAACACATATGCGTGTTAAAAACGTTAGGAGAATTTTACCAACAAATATATGTTTGCTAGGTGCTATATGATGAGGACTGTGCAAGAATTGGAAACATATAAATAAGAAAACTAAGATTCCAGCTCATAATAAATTTATACTAATAAAGGAAATTTGAAGCTCTTCAGTAGTAAGACCTGAGATTAATAACTCATTAAATCACATCACATACTCAGATGTTCCTTAGTTTTTGGCAAGCAGGCCGTGTATTTTCCAATTACAATAAAGACTCTGAGCTCAAACTGTGTCATTGAGTGTGGATTTGATCCCAATATCTGGGGCAGATAATAAGGATATCAAATACTTTCACTCATAAGCAGTCTGTCTAGTAAATATGCTAACATCATTGGTAGCAGACAAGCATAATTGAGTAACTAGCTTATATTCATAAGAGAAATGACCCATAAAGGCAAAAATCTTAATTTTTTCCACACAATTGTTTTATATTTCCAGTGGATATTCATGCAAAATGACCTGATAAGTTTCGTAAAAATTTGATATGGTTAGAAATATTTCTGACCATTTATTCTTCATCTCACATTTTTTCATTGAGTTCAGTATGGAAGATGAAAGACAGAATAGCTGGCATTTTCATTCATTTTCATCTGATTTAGATGCTAAATATCTTCTTTTTAAAAAATGTATAGCTTAAATCTTTTCGCTAAATTATTCTCTAATATTACTGCTAGGAATAAGCACTATTTAAAAAGTGTGAATGATGAAAGTTAATTTCAAGTTAAAAAAATAATTAACTCTTTATTGCTCTCTTTCTATTAATAGGAGTGCCCATGTCTATATGGTCCACCACCATATCTCCTGCATTTCATTCAGTACTAGCACAGAGTTGATATTTACTAATTATTTGATTAGTGAGTAAATGTGTAAGTGACAGGCATGCAACATAAGCATCCCCCCAAAAAACTAGTGATATTTATAAGATTTATCTCAAAACATGGCTTATAAAAGTTATTTCTCTCATCAGGATGTTTCATTAACAATTTTTTTCCATTACATTAAAATATAAATTTATTTATTATAGTGAATATTTTTTATGTAAATATAAAATTATACAGTATATCTTAATTGGTAATAGTAAAAAAGCTCTTTTTTACTACTGATATATTTTATATTTCTTTTCTGGTCATTTTATATTCTTCCACAATCTTATTTTCTACTGGCTTTACATTATTCTGCTGTATGAATGTTAAATAATTGACTTAACAGTTACTTATAATGATGAACAATTCCATGAGAATTCTTTTCCTTTTGAATCACTAGAAAATATTTCTTATTAAGTTGACTTAGGAGATGAAAGGAACACAGTACTTTTAAAATTGGTTGAATTTTAAGAAAAAAATATATCCTATGAAGAAGATAAGAAAATTTCAATTACCTGTATATGAGAGTCTCAAAATTTTTATCTGAAATGTTGGTTCTTGAGAAAGCAAGATGACCAAAGGTTTGCCTAATGTTGTGTGATGGAATAAGTATTGGAAGATTAGATAGAGACTAGTTGTAGGGTGTCTTGGACTCCAAGAATCTACTTTGACTTACAGGAAAGCTTTCTTGAATATGAAACCATCAAAAGTTTTTGAACAATATTAATTAATTGTGTACTAACATATTCTATATGTTCATATATAATTAAATATTTAAAATAAATTGAATTCAGTATTTAAATTATATATTATTAATATATATGTAATATATGTGCATTATTAATATATATGCAATATATTAATATATTATTTATATGTAATATTAAT
>NW_006436811.1:1824866-1844196 GCF_000325575.1 Pteropus alecto | reverse complement strand
TATATATAATATATGCATAATATATATGTAATATGTAATTTCACTTAATTGATCATATATTAAATTTAATAATACTAATTAATAATATAAGTGAAGACTTTTGTTTGTTTTTTAAAGTAAGTTGCTGACAAGGGTTATTTTGGAAGTCTCAAATTCATATATAAAGTCTGATGGTCTGTTGCAGAAGATCTAGATTAGTAAATTCAGTATTAGAAAAAAGTCTAAACTATAACAAGTTCTCTGACAAAGTTTAACAAAATATTGTAGAGTCTTGAAGTAAGCATTAATTTTGTTAAGCATTATTTTGGAAACAGGATAATGTGTATATGTCCATAAATGAAATCATCAATGTTTTTGTAACATACAGGCACATTCGGGAAGGGTTAACGTCATGAGACTAATGGATTTCAGTGGAAAGAAATCAACAGATTCCTACCACGCAGAACCATATCCTCATTCTTTCTCTGCCAAGTTCTAGAAATTTAAGAAACTAAATAAGATAGAAACTTAGGTAGCCTGACTTTATTTTTAGTAGTTCATAAAATATATTTTTTACTAAGACAAACCTTTAATTATAAAAATATGAATATAGCAATTCTGATTGTTTTTAAAACAAGCAAAAAATGCCACTGCACACTGTTGAAACTTATTTCTATAATAAGGACCACAAGAGAAAGTAGTTTGTATTTATGTAAACACATAGAAAATGGAGGGAGTTGCTTAAATTATCATGAAAGTCAAAAGTGACTTTACAATCACTCCATTCCCTTCTTAGTATGTCTTGCATGGTTAGAAGGTAGCTTTCAATAAATGTTACTCGCTAATGTAGAGCATCAGAAGTGTCAGTCATTTGTATTTCAATATATGTCCTATATGGTATTACTAAGAGTTCTGAGAATTTTTCTGCTGAAGTTCTTAGGCACAATTTTAGCTTATAAAAATGTGTTTCAGGTAGAGGTAAGAGGAGAGAAGTGGAGAGAGAGAAAGAGAGAGAGAGAGACTTGGTTTTCTTAAAAAAGGAAATTTCTTATCAAATGATATAAGGTATATAAAATCAAATTGCAAACTCTGAAGCACTTTGAAAATGAAGTGATTTACCACTGTACTTTGTCAGTGAGGACTTAATCCTTGTTTCTGTGAATGCTATAAGGACATTTACATCACAAGAAACTAAATATATTTAATACAGTAAATGTCAACTTGTGTCATTGGTGGCTGTAAAATTTATTGAAAATAAAATGTACTTAGAGGACCCTGGGTGGTCTTTCTTTTGTCATTATTTTGTGCATAAGGAATTTAAGGAAAATCTAAATGAGGTTTAGCAGAATGAAAATTGTATTTTTTCTGTTTTTACGATTTTTTTACACAACCAATTTTTTTATACAACCTTTGTAATCCTTTCTTAGCAGCAGAGACACTGTCAGACTCTAAAGAAAAGCTAAAGAAACTATTTACTTCTTTGCACTGCGGTCTTAGGAAGGTTACGTTTAAAAGTACGGGACTTTTAATTAAAACTTGTTTATTCTTTTTATTTTGTATTCATTTAAAAATATTATATATCTTTGTTGTAAATTCATAATTTCCTATTTTAATAATTAATAGATAATATCTTGGTCTTTAATTTTTTTTAAGAAAAGACGTGTGTGTGTATGTGTATTTATGAACTAAAATCAGAACAGAAACTTGGACCCATGATTCTATATCATAATGTCTACCATCGTAACCACATCAGGTTTAATAATGACTTTTATAGAAAAGTTTTTACAAATGACTTTAGGACTAATGATAACAAAATAAATAAAATTTAAGAGGTATAGAACTATTGAACTATTTAAAGTATCTGATTTTCATCCTCAACATCACAATTCCTAGATAAGCTCTCATTGTCCATGTTTCATTTTATGAAAGAAGATTATCTTGAAGTATATGAAGTAGATTAGCAGTGTCTTCACTGAACACTCTTAATTCCTAAAATGTTGCATGCTTGACATAAATGAAATAGAGTTGGTGAACCAGTATACACACTCAGGGGCAGATTTCTGGCACAATTTGAAATATTTCCTAAATAAATTTTGACTGCATGGTATTTATATAGCTACCATGGACAAATCTAATCAAATAATCAAAATTTGAGTAACAAAAATAAATTTAAGGACCTGGTAATACCGATATTTTATTTGTAAACTTCTTTTCTAGGCATTAGCAATGACATATAAAACATTTCATAAGGTTTTAAAATTGACCAAATGTGTTCGCCTTTAAATTATAGTGATTCACTGTTCAAAAAATGTAAGATAAATGACATAAAGTATTTTGTATGTAATTTTGTATGTAATTTCCATGGCTCTGGAAAAGCTTCTATTGAAAAGATTAATTCAGTCAGTGTCACTTTTTCTTTTTTGTCTTAACAGTATCTGGAAGTAAGGGATTACACCTAAACACTCACACAATTTACGGTGTGTATTTATTATTTAAAAAAAAAAATTAAAATGTTAACAAATGTCTCTTCCAGGCTTCTTTACAAGCAGTGCCTTAGAAAGAATTTATGAGCTAATGAATCTTGGGGCTGAAGTGGGAATCACAGGAAGCAGATATGAAGGAAGAGGAAAATGACTCAGGGCAGGAGGAAGAGCAAATATTAAGCTTATTACTGAGATGGATTAAGTTTTATAACAAGTACATATGATTTTTCAGTCTGGCTGGACATCTTCAGAGAGGCCTTGTGAAACTCATGTATTTCCAAACAGTTCATCTGGTCGGGTATTTGAGAAAGAATTTATATGCAGATCTTTCCCATCTCCTGCCACCATTTGGTCAAAATTTTCTTTAAAGAGAATCAACACTTCTGTAATTTCTGACTCCTTCATTCAGCTATTAAGCTGCTCTGGGGAAGCCAAATGTCATACTCTATGGGTTGGTGCTTCACCTTAGTTGTAAGTGTTTTGTGAAAAGGATCAGGAACTTCTTGTGGACAGCTCAAGCCTCCTACATCTAGATATTCAAGGAATTTTTAACTCTTAGAATTCGTATTTCCAAACTGATAACAAAATGTACTGTAAGCCGCCCAAGTGGTATAAAAACAGATGTGTCTGCTTTTCTCCTAAGAATTTGTCTTTATGTATTCATGTACATAGTTGGGAAGTAATTCTTCCAGAGTTTAACAGTATCATTCCCATTAATGCAAAAATCTAAATTTAAGTGTGACAAATAAAAATCAATGTATGTAAAAGAAAACCATATTTACTTATTTAAAGCGCTTTTGTTTGTGACACACACCCCACCCATATTGTTGGCAATTACATTTAAATCATAATTAGAATTTGTCTTCTAAATAGTGCAAAGTTTTTAGAATCCCGTAGAGACCAGAACTTTTTACTCTAGGAAGTCTCCTTGAGCCTGAGGCACACACTGGTTACCTTGAGCCTGGGCACACACTGGTTACCACTGGAATACACACGGCATGAGCCGGCATGATTATTTCAGGTCCTATATGGTTGGATTTCCTGTTTTTCACTTAGAGAATAAACATATTTCACAAGGTTTTGTGTTGAATTATTAGACTCTATAGCAATGAGTAAGGGGCTTCCCAAGGAACTCTACCATTTCTCAGCATACACAAATTCTCCATTCTTTTTATCTCTAGGCTTGTCACCTCTCTATTTCCTTTCTCTATATGCAATCCTAGTATTTTATCTTCAAAGAATGTAGGACAAGTAGAAGGAGACTTTAACACAGACCTTTATTAAGATCAATCAATAAATTTTAAAAAACACACATAAACCTTATGCATGAATTCTAGCATTAGAGTATACATTCTTCTCAAGCACACATGGAACATTTTCTAAGATCACATGACAGGCCACAAAACAGTCTCCTTAACAACAAAGGGATCCAAGAAAGACAAATACTGTATGATCACACTTATATGTGGAATCTAAAAAAGAAAAACCTATAGAAGCATAGAGTACAATGGGGTTAACAGGGGCTGAGTGTCGGGAATATGGGGAGATTTTGGCCAAAGTGTACACACTTGTAATTATAAAATGAATAAGCTCTTGGGATCTAAAGTATAGCATGATATAAATGCATATTTCTAGGGTAGAATTTGTTCCCTTGTCTTTTCCAGCTTCCAGTGTTGGTCCATATTCCTTGTCTTGTGGCCCCTTTCCATCTTTAAAGTCAGCAATCACATCACTTCACCCTTTGCTTCTGTGGTCAAATTTTCTGACTCTTAGTGACTCAGTGTTCCACATTTAAGGACTCTTGTGATTGCAATTGAGATCACATAAATAATCCAGGGTAATCTCCCTATTTTAAGATTAGTATTTAAACTAATTCTATCTGCTACCTTAATTCTTTTTTGTAATGTAACACAATATATTCATAAATCCCAGGGGTTAGTACATGGCATTTTGAGGGGAGGAGGGGTGAGGTCATTATTTTGCCTAACATAATACCATTTTTATAAAACTTCAAAACAGAGAAAATAAACAATATATAGTTCAGGCATATATAGTCATATGGCACAACTATAGCATCGAAGGAGGGGATGTTAAACTCAAAGCTTAAGATAGGGGTTACCTTAAGATAAGGGTGAAGGAGGGTAATGAGATATGGAAGGAATAGCTAAGTAGTTGAAAATTATTGTTCATGTTCTTGGGTTGTACGGTTGGCTAAAGATGTATGCACAATAACTTCTAACATATGTTTTAGAAAGTAGAAATATTAAAAAAAATAGAATGCAAAATCAAACCCCCAAAACTCACCTTGACAGCAAGTCATATGACTATCTGAGTAAGAAATGACTGTTCTATGATGAGGAAACAGCAAATGCAAAGGCCCTGAGATGGACTGGGAATGTTCATGAAACAGTTAGTCCTATAGAGTTCCACAGAGTAATAGTCATATACTGCATATGATATATTTAGTATTAAAGAAGAATATATGCACGAAATAGGCATATACTACAGATAATTTAAAAATAAGTGAAAAATACTGTTTTCATTCATGTTTGCCTCTAATATAAGTCATGGGTCATATTTTTGTGTTCCATTGGTCTAATTTCCTGTCACAATAGTATGAGGAAATAAGGTAGAATAATATCTAAGACTTGTCTAACACAATGTTTTTCTTTAAATTTAATGCTACTATCTTGTTAGACTCATGCTAGACTATAGAGAATCCAAGAGATATAATATAAGAGATACCCTTTCTTTGTTTTCATAGAAAAAAAAAACATTTTCTTTACATTAAATTATTTTTGGTATGGTGGAGGTAAAATCAATATAAGCTAATTTATTACTTAAAACATTTACTGCTGCATGGTAGATAATACTCTATATTCTTGGTTTGCATGATTTATTTTTTAACAGACAAAATAACAAACATTTAAATTCCATAAAGTAGTGAATCGATTCATTTTCTACTGTTTTCACCTCCTCCCCCCCAACCCCGCAAGATATGGTGATGACTTATTTAGTTATTTTGAACTATTCTACTAACACTTTGTCAGGATTTTGCTTATGCAAATATTTATTAACTTACAAATTGGTTAAGTTCCTTGTTGTAATAGTTGAGCCTGGAGGCTTTTTATTGCAATAACTAATTGCAATATTTAATTGGGTCCTATGTTGATTTCTCATCTGTTTATACACTTGAGAAAAAATGTTTTTCAAAAGTCAAGGTTTCATTTTCTTTAGATTATGTTATATAGATTTAAAACAAATACAGAATAATAATAAAAATAGTAAAAGTATTTACCTAATGCAAAATTTGTTGAAATAACTTCATGTCCTTGTTAAAGAGTCAGCAAGATTTCTAGGACTGAGAGCAAAGCAAACTGTTCTTGCAATGTTTAGGGTTTAAAATAAATGGAAAAAAAGAGAATAGGAGAAAAAATACTGAGAGAACAAGAAAAAAGATTAAAGAAAAGAGATTTAAAAAATAAAAGTTATATGAGCAGGAAAGTGAAGTAATTTACAACATATTTCTATAGTGGCAAATTGTTAATGCATTCACGCCACAAACTGTCTGCCCTTCCCTGAACACAATTTGAATCGCTTTGCTAAGGAAATTTTAGAACTGAAATTAATAGTTTGTTTATATCTCTATTTTAGCAATTCATGTCACTTTAAAATTTTATATTTACTTATTGGTCCCTTCTAATTTGTAAACTTTTTTAAAAAATACAATAATTTTAATGCCTAGTATATTGCATTTATACTAGGTGCTACTAAATGGTAATTTACTGAATGATTTACAATGCCAACTGCAACATATAAGACAAGTAATATGATTAAAATGTAATCATTTTGGGTTTTTTATCTTCCAACATGGATACTGACTTAAGAGATAATATCATTCAATAACCATAATAGTGACATAATCCATATAGTGACATTAGTAAACAATTTTAGTAGCATATAAAGAAGTACAGAGGGGTAAAATATCAAGGCCACAGTCTCATAACTAGGTGAAATACAAAAGCTAGAAATTCATGATCTCTTTGGAAAAAAATAAGCAATGAGAAGTGTTTTAATAGAAATGTTCTGCCATAATATTATTCATTAATTAAATAAGCATAACACCTATCTAAAGAAATTATATATTATTGGAGAGATAATAATAATTCCAAGGTATCTATTGTTAGCTTGTGTATGAATCATGGTTAGAATTCTTTATTAAAAATGCAAAATATATGTAAAATTTAAGAATCACTAATTTATATGAAGGATTAATTACATAAAACATTTACTGTTACATGGTAGATAATTCTCTAATTTTTAGCTCTGCATAGAAACTAATAGTATTATCTAGTGAGCAGTAATTTGAAGTTTCATTTTGTAAAAGTGATGATAGCTTTATCTTCAGTGGCAATACCATATCATTGTTTTTCTATTTATATCTTTACCTCAAATAATCACATCTATCTTACGCACTCATAATTTATTTTTGTTGTTGTTCACTTAAGATTTTTATTTCGTGAACACTTCAGGCATTTATTTGAAATCCAGAAAGGTCATATTTATGCCCTATAACTAAGGACAGAACCAAAATAATTCCTCTAATCAAACCTTAATATTATTTAAGTAACTCTCAATCAATAACTGACTGCCAAAAAAAATCTATACTCTTTAAAGAAAGATAACACAAATCAACCCAGTAAAATATGCTTTTTAGAAAAAATGTCCAGCAAATTAAAAAAAAAATAAATAAAGTGCCTCGTAATCAAGGAAAAAAAAATCATTCTAAAGAGACACCACAGATAATCCATATAGTGACATTAGTAGTGAACATTAAACTAGTTACATATAGTCAATATTTTTTAGAAAAAAATGGACAAAATAAATGAAAAGGTGGACAATTTTGGCAAGAAAATAGAAAAATTGAAGAGGAGCCAACTGAAAATTCTGTAGCTGAAAAATGAAATATCTCCAATGAAGGGTTCACTGAAAGTTTAACAGCAGGCAGGACAAAAAAATTATCCAAGTTACAAATTATAATAATTAAGGCACATAAAGAAATAAAGAATGAAAATTAATAGCCTAAGACCAGTGGGACAATATCAGATAGTGCCATATACATCATTAGTCCCAGAAGGAAATAGGAGAATGATGCAGAAATTAATTGAAGATTTAATTTTTTCCCACAAAACTGATGAAAATTATCAACCATATGTTCAAGAGGCTAAGCACACACAAGATACTCACACATAAGCACATCAAAGTCAAATTGCTAAAACTAAAGATAATGAAAACAATCATAAAACCATGAGAGAAGAAAATAAATGCAGAGAAGAAAATAAATAAATATTACATATAGTATAACAAAAAAATAAAGACGATGCCACTTATCAGAACAATAGAATACAGAATACTAATGATTTACATTTTAAAACTGTTTTGAGGAGGGAAAAAAGCCCTATCAGTCTATAATTCTATATCCAGTAAAAATACACCCTTATAAATAAAGACAAATTAGGAACATTTTCAATAAACGAAAGCTGAGATGATGCCAATAGTAGATGTTCACTTTAAGAAATACTGAAGAGAATTTCTTCTGGCTAAAGATAAATAATCACAGATAAAAGCCAACATCTGCAAAAAGGAATAAGAATCACTCAAAATGTTAAATATGTGAGTTAATATAAAAGAACCATGTCAAATATTATTAAAAGACTATTAATTATTTAAAGAAAGTATAATATGTATGATGAGATTTATAACATATGCAGTAAGAAAATATAGTAGAAAGTATGAGGTAAATTGAATCATACTGCCATAAAGCTGTTTTATTGTATGTGAAGTGATATATTATTTTGAGGTAGACTCTGATAAATTAAAGACACATATTTTAATCTTTATAGAACACAGTCAAAATAACAATAATACAAAGAGGTGGAACTAAGGCAATTGTGGAGAAAAAGTCAAAAATAAATATACACCTAAAGAATATAGTGAATTAAGAACAAAAAAAGCAAATAACAAATGGAAAACAAATAGTAAAATGGTATACTTATATATCACACATTACATTAAATATAAACTGACCTAACAATCTAATTAAAAGAGTTTATCTAAATGGAAAAACAAAACAAAATAAAAAGACCATTTGCAAGAGACCAAATTTTAATATAAAGAACACAGAAAGTTTAGAAAGAAAATGCTGGAAAAATATACTAGGCAAATGTTAATCATAAGAAAGTAAATGTTTATATTATTATCAGAAAAAATAGAATTCAAAACAAGATATTGATAGAGACAAAGAGGGAGATCGTAATAAGATGATTAATTCATCAAAAAGATATAACAATTTAAAAGATGAATTTATCCAATAATATCACTTCAAAATATATGTAGCAGATAGTGACAAAACTGAAATAGAAATAGTTGTATCATGAACTTTCTTCAGCCTCTTCTTATAAGATATAAATGCTTATCTATTCTATTTTGCTAAAATATTGAGTCTTTGGAGAAAAAAATTAACATTTTTACTATTAATTTCCATTGATATTTTAATGACAAGTAATGATTTTAGCTACTCCATGTCCACTTTAAGAGAATAAGTATTTTTCTAACAAGACAGTATGAATGTATCTATAAAATAGACCTTAAAGTTTTAAAAATTAAAAACTTATTTTAGGAAAACAAAGTTCAGTATTATTTAAGTACCTTTGGTGGAATAGAGAAATATCCATATGCTGCATAAGGATAGGGAACATTTTGCGTTAATTTCTTAGTGTTAATTTCTGATGGAGTACTTAGCACATGATAGAAAAATCAATAAGTAATTCTTGAATAAATAAATAATCAATTCACTGATTTAATAACCTTGATAATCTCAACAATGTGATTTTTAGTAAGTATAGCTGTAAGTGCATAATATGTAAATGCAAAAAATCACAAGAATATAAATTATGTTCTAAAAGAATAGATGAAGTACATTTTTAGCCTGAATTTATGCTTTAAAAAAAGCTTAATAACATGAAATAAAAAAAAATTAAAATAGTTATTGGTAATACATGTAAAAATTGATGCATAATTGAATTATATCCTATAAGGAGTTATATACCTAAAATGTAGCTCTTGAAAATATGAAGTACTTGCTATGTAATATTAAAGCTGCTATAACACTACAATATTTAAATTTGTGGCAGCACTAAGATTATATATGAACATATGCATATATATTCTTGTGTGCATGTCTATACATATATATAAAATATAAGATAACTAATCATATGTGACTTTATATAAATCTGTACCATAAAACTATTTCAAACTTTCCAAAGCCATTTGTGTCAAGAATTTATCTCTAGTAACAGAGAACAGAAGCTTTTCAAAATTTGGACTAAAAAGAGGCTTAAGATAAAATATAATAAACCAAAAAAAAAATGAATATGTGATATTTTTCTAATTCATTGGCATAAGAGAGATTTTCCAATGTCCTATTCTTTACTTTCCACCCACAGCTAATTCAGATGTTTGGAAAAAAGTAAAATAAACTAAAAACATCTTGCCCTTCTTTGTCTTACATACTTACAGCTCCCAGAATAGGATAACAAAATATTATTAGGACTCCATCAGAATATCTCTTCTAGGATTTCCAGCGAGACTTAAGAAATGGGATGCGTGAACAAAATGAAGATTAAAAAAGTTTAGGGGCAGATGAAAAACTTTAGTAGCTCAGAAAATAGACAATAATATTCACTGAACAGAATGTTATTGCAGCTGGATATTGAGACCTTTTTATGGAATTATTTCAGGTGATAATAAAGTTTCAGAAGGGAAAAAAAATGGACTCTGAAACCAGATTGCTGTGTTTCAAATCCTGACTCCTTTATTAATTAGCTCGATGACCTTGGGCAATTCACGCAATATATCTGTAACTCAGTAATGTTACTTACTTCATGAGTTAGTTTTGAGAGTTCAATAAGTGAGTCCACATCCAAAAATCACTTACCTGAAACCCTCAGGACCAGAGGTGTTTTAGAAATTTTTTTTCAGTTTTAGAAAAGTAAAATGGTATTTACACTTAAATATGATTCATAAGGCACCTTGACATTCTTTTTAGTGAAAGTTGCCTATATTTACATCAAGTGAGATTAACAAAGACTGTGAATTACCTCTCAAATCAGCTTTCACAGCAAACAAGTTCATACCAAACAAAAATCTTTCTGTTTTCAGGGCTTTATAGAATTCAGAATTGCAGAAAGTGAATCTGTATATTGAAAGCATGTAGAACTGTATCTACAAAATGAATTCATTTATTCATAAAAATAAATATGTTAACCTACTACACTATGTACAGATTAGGTCACATTATGAGTATTGTGTCTAGTTCTAGATTTTTCATTTTCTGTGTAGCATGACACACTAGTAAATGCCACATACGATATTTTTATGAGATCTCAGCTAAACAAGAGAAGCACAGGTGAATTCATTCATTGTGTGCTCATGAGGTAGAACCGGTAATAGAGGTGACATAACACTAATGAACAACGTAGATTTAAATTAATATACGAAAGAAAGTAACAACATTAATACTATAGACTGTTTCACTAATCAATGTGCCTCTTTCAGTGGCTGAATGACCATCAAAGATTTTGATTATTGACAAGGTGCTCGGTTATGAGAAGCGAGTTTAGCTCTCAGATTCCCCACACTGTGAATAGTCTATAGTTTAGTAATAAACTACTATGTAATTTAATTTAGTTTTTGATTACCAATCTCTGAAAAATTTCATTGAAACACTGTAAATACATGTAAAGTGTGCGCATATTTCATATATGCATACAGAAAATTAAAGCTAAGTCAATTTATAAAAATTAAACTAAAGCTAATTTTTACATTTTTTTTGAGTGGGGGAGAAAAAGAGAAGAATGTAGATTAAATGGTTGTTCTTAAATATCGGATGATGCTGTTTTGGCATAACTTCTCTACATGTTCAGCTATTTTTGGCCAGTATTGATTTATTAGGGCAATAAATACCTAAAACAATTATTTTTACCTCACTGTGAATATTAAGATTCCTGAGAAATGTAAACGCTAAACCTCCAGTGAGATCTCTGTGGGAGAAATAAAGTGAATTTTCTTTAACGAAGTAAGGCACTGCTGGAACTTATTTTCTGTCAACTTGACTAAATATGTTAAGTAAAATTTAGTGAATAAGGTACAGAAAATAGCAGGTGGTTGAAAATTGATTCTAATAAAGAATTTTAACACTTAAAATATGTTAAGGTAATTAAAGTAAGTTTTGTTAATATTTGTAACCATTCAAACATGAAATTCTTGCCAAATATAGTTTGCCTTTTCTGCTGTTGAAACGATTCAAAAAATAAAGTAGAAAGTTCTTAAAAAGGAGACTATTTATGCAGCACAATTTACAATAGCCAAGATATGGAAACAACCTAAATGCTCATCAACAGACAATTGGTTTAAAAAAAATCATAGTTTATATATACAATGGAATATTACTCAGCCATTAAAAAAATGTAATCTTTCCATTTGCAATGACATGGATGGACCTAGAGGTTATTATGCTGAGTGAAATAAGTCAGACAGAAAAAGATAAATAGCATGATTTCACTTATATGAAGAATCTAAAGGACAAAAAGATTTCATTTACATATAGAATTTTAGGAACAAAAAAAATCTAAGAACAAATTAATCAAAAACAGACTCATAAATATAGTGGACAATTTAATTTGGTGATAAATAGAGGGGAGGGGAGTTGGGAGGCTGGAAGAATGTGGTGAAGGGTTAAAGAAGTACAAATTAGTAGTTGATAGTTGGTCACAGGGATGGGGAGCACGGCATAGGGAATGCAGTTAGCATTAATATGATGGCTAGGTGGAGGGCCACACGGGAGGGAGGGAGCAATTGGAGGGGTCATTTTATGAACTATATAGATGTCTAACCAATGTACTGCATATTTGAAACTAATTTAAATAAATATTTTTTTAAAAAACAGGAGACTAGATGGACATTAATTTTTTTATAACATCGGATTCTTAAAGAGATTCTATAAAATTAATGCTCATTATGTCTATCACGAAATTTGTGCCTAATTATTTGAAACCTGTTTTGCGAGATGAAGTTAAATGTCTTTTGTTGTTTTTGTTGTTATTATTTCTCAAAAGAATAATAATGAACGTCTTTGCTTTATTCACCAGATAACATGACGCCAGTAGATAAACATTATTAGAAAAGTAACTATGTCATGCCTCCTAAATTCTTTATGAAGAACAGGTAATGATTGCCAAGCTCACTAAGAGATTCAAATATTTAGTGAAATTTCCTCTAAATGTACATTTTAATTTGACCACTCAATTTATATTTTCCTTTTTCCTCATGAGATAGGAGAATGAAAAGTGAGCTTCCATGAATCTGACTATAAAATAATGCGTTATTTTTGTGGGAATCATGCTGCAAATCCTGTGTTAAAGAGTGTGAACTGCTCTAGGATCTCATTTATAATAGCCATCAGTCAACAAATAAAACTCATATAAAATACAATGGAATGTCATATTAAAATAAAATTATATAACATTTACTTATTTTCATTTTATCTCTACCTATATGCAAAAATTAATCATACTGTTGTTAGATGATTTGGTTATCCAAATAGGTAAGACATTATTTCATACTTGTTTTGGGACCAAAGTGAAGCCAGTCCCTTTTACAGTTTAGACCCCTGGGGGAATGTCAAAATAGAGAAAGCAGAAGAGAAAGCAGATGGTTTAGAATCAAATAATTTATTCACAAATCAAATGGAAAAAATAAGAAAATAAGTCATTCCACAGCAGAGAGGGAAAATCTTACTTTTGTTGGACAGCATCTTTATTATTTCTTAGTAAAAACTGAAATGATGAAAACTATATAATGGCATCACTGTGTAAATGGTGATATTTCAAAAAGAAAAACAGAAATGTCAGTTTGCATAAAATGATGGTCAATATAAGGCACTTCATGTACTTTTTTTGAAGAGTAATACAATTATAAGAAATTAAACTATATATACATATATTTAATTTTTGTTAATTATGAAAATGGCACAGAACTGTATATTCAAAATTAAAAATCAAAAGTCTAATAAACTACATATTATAGAGTTTGTTTAAAATTAATTGCATGTCTATTAACAAAATCAACATTCATAATGGCAATATCCATCATTTTCTCATTTGTATAACAAATGAACATATTGTCAATTCTATAAGTTCAGAAATAATTTCCTATTTCAATTTCTTCACCCAAGCCTAGTGCAATATGGAATAACTACTTCTAACTTAGGCTACTTTATCTTTGTGACTATTTTTCTTGTGTTTTGATGTAAAGGCAATTTAAGAATATTTTTGTTAAATTTTTATAACAAAATGCTAATTTCTCTGTTTGCTGCATACATCATGTTCAAGGAAGGCAATTGGTGGTCTTCACCCCTCTATGCTTGTAATGTTATGTTGTCAGTTTTCTGCAAATCTTGGTAAGCTTCATTTTATATATCTAATAAGTAGTAGAGGGATAGCTTTAAAAATCATTTTTTTTCTTTAGCTTATCCTGACAACTATTTGTTAGCAAATAGTTGTGGTACTTAAAATTTTATTGCCAAGAGATTTGACCTTGTTATTATGAATCGCTTCTGGGAATAACAATGCTTGTGTTTATTATGAGAATAACACTGTTTGGGGCAAAACTTACCCTTTAAATAAACAAATCAATAAAACATGGGAATTTATGATTTACCAAGATGTCGAGCTAGGTTAACTATTAACTAGAATGAAAGGAGAATAACTTTTAGTGAAGTCCTTTTATTATTTCTATTCTCTTTCTTGCATGCTGTTTCTCTTATTTTTTCTCTGAAATTATTACTTCAGTCAAACTTCAGTCAAAACAGAATTTGGAGATAGACGGATAGATGATAGACAGACAGACAGATAGGCAGGCAGGCAGGCGGATAAGCAAGCAAGCAGAGACTTGGGGAAAGATTATGCTTTTTCTTTTCAACTTTCAGTTACCAGATTACCAGAGGAGAGTAGTTGCACTCACCTGGTTTTACAATTTTATTATTTCCATTTCCCTTAAACTTTTTGTTACTCATTTCATGGCTTTGTTTATGTGGTATCAGTCATACTTTTATTACTTTTTTTTTGTTTTGTAAAATTCTTATTCATTTTTTATACCTCAGCTCAGACATAGCTCTTCCATAAAGTCCAAAAGCAGTGGAGCTGAGTGACTTGCATGTACATCATATTCTACGTACATCAATCCTGCCATGATCTTTCCAAATGACATTATCTCTTGGGAAGTGTCTTATAGAAAAGGAGTGTATCTTCTTTATCTTTGAGACACATGTCCCCAGGAGCACTTGAAATAGCAGGTACTTAATGTAGACACTGAATTCACTGGTTTTATCCCATTGTCTTGCAATTTACAAATTTTCACTTAAAAACTTATTGATAGATTTTGAAATATCTTGTGTTCTTTTGTTATAGGTGATTTTGTGTTCAATTACAAAATTTCAATTAAGTATGTGTAAAAGTTTTGATGCTCTATTTTATTAAAAAGCTTTTTGCATGATGATGCTCTGTTTTAATGCTAATGAATTTATAAATCATTAAAAGTGATTAAAAAGAAATGGTAAAGTATGAAAGTACTAATAAATACAGCAAGTGGAAAATTAGCAGCAAGAGAAAATATTAATATGAATGGCAGTTGGATGACTAAAATACTTTTGGAAAAAATATAAATCAAGCACTAATTCATTCTCTGCACAAAAACAAATTCAAAATAATGCTTTTTCTAAGAATTTATCTACCATATGATCCAGCAATCCCTCTACTGGGTATCTACCCCAAAGACTTGAAAATTCATATCCAAAAAGATACTTGCACACCGATGTTCATAGTAGCACTATTCACAGTGGCCAGGACATGGAAGCAACCGAAGTGTCCTACAATAGATGATTGGCTAAAGAGGCTGTGGTACATATATACAATGGAATATTACTCAGCCAGAAGAGATGAAATATTGCCATTTGCGACAAACTGGATGGACCTTGAGATAATCATGCTAAGCGAAATAAGCCAGACTGAAAAAGTTGAAAATCACATGATATCACTTATATGTGAGATATAAACCTAAAAGCAACAAATGAACAGGACAAACAGAGACTCAGGGACATGGACAATAGACTAGTGGTTACCAGAGGGTAGGGGATGGGGGAGGACTGAAAAGGTAGACAGGGTAAAAGGTTTCAAATATAGGGGGTTGAGGGAGGGTGAAGTGGGTAAAGGGGATCAAATATATGGTAGCTGAAGGAAACTGACTCTGGGTGGTAATCACACAATAGAAAAAATAGATGTCAAATTATAATGCACACCCGAAAATTATATAATTGTATTAATCAATGTTACCTCAATAAACTTAAAAAAATGGGTTTTTTAGTTAGATAACAAATGTATTAAAAACAGAAAAATACATGAGTGAATATTTATCTATTTTTTCTACAAGAATATTTCCAAATATAAAATTAATATAAAGTTATATGGACAAAGCAGATAAAAATATTTATCAATATAAACTATTGCATGTCCCAAATCACCATAGATAATATTGAAAATTGAATTACCTGGAATAAAATATTTGCATCATACATAATTACTACCCTTATTTTATTAATTTTTATAAACAGATCAAAAATATATAAACATCCTATAAAAATAATATATAAAAGGACAGGTCACCAGAGATAGACATTCTATTAACAATAAAAAGGGACTGGGTAGATCATATGTTATAGCTAATTGATGAAAGTCTATGAAAACATTAAAAGAAATGTGACTTATCTTTTAAAATGTTACAGTAAGTAGATGGTAAAAATGTTACAGTAAGTAGATGGTAAAACAAAATATATAGGGCAATTCTAATTTTGCCTGTGTATCATTTACATACTTAAACTGATAATAGTTATTAATGAGGATGATAGTAGAGATTTTAATTTTCAATTTTTTCATGTCTTTATTTTTAAACTTTCCACAATAAACATTTATAATAAGAAAAATATAGAATTGAGCATGTTTTAAATATAAAAGTTCTTATTCTTTATAAAACCTTATTTCATCTAAATGTCATTAGACACTTGGTTGATGCATTAAAGTTTACTTTCTGACAATAATAATTATTTTTTTATGCTGTTTAAGCAATTGAAACACTCTGGTAAAAATACTAATGTCATCTTGTGCCTACCTAACTCATTATTTTCATTATTTTAATATAACCTTGTTAATGAAGTACACAAAAGCTTTTAGAAACTTCTCAAAGCCAAGAAGATAATATTTCCAGAACAAAAAGATTATATCCAGAGTTTGTCATTTCACTTAAGGACTGAAAGTCGTAGAATCAAAGATAAAATGCCTAACACAAGGACGTGAAATGCAGTTTTGGTAAACAAAATATCCTTCAGGTTATTTTAAAATTCAGCATTAGTTACATTACTTTCTTGCTTGCGTGACATTTTAATGTCCCCTTTCACTAGCCAGTTTTTGAAAAACTTGTTTCAACAATGTTCAGCTAGATAATAGGTCCCTTAGCAAGTAAAAATGAAGTGGTACAAATATTAAAAGCATTCTGTGCCCTTTGAAAATATTATGAAAGTTACTGCACAGATGGGCTGAAAGTTTAATTACCTCAAACGAAGAGTGTCAGAGTCATCATTGTTCCTGCAACAACTGGAGATTTAGCAACCAAAACATCCATCAGGAAATTACTCTGAGAGTATATATCAAACACACCGAAGAAACAGCTGCCATTCCACTCACATCACCCAGACATGAGAATTACGGGGCTTGAAATAACATGGAGATGCCACATTGGCTTTTTTTTTTAATTTGACATTTTCTAGGCATTTTTCAAATGTGCCAGACTGCAAAAAGTATATGAAATAGAGTAAGATGCACAAAGTAAAATAACACAAGTTCAATTTCATGTATTTTTGGTATGCATTTTATGTATAAAGTTTATAGTTCTAGTACAAAATATGAAATTTTATTTTGGGTGCATTTTTAAGATAAGACAAGTAATATTATTTATGTAGAATTACTAAGCTTTCTTTAATTGAAAATGTTATGCTATTTAGGTTGTTATAAATAATTTTTAATAGTTGTATACTCTAATATATCATCGTATAAATGGTGATATGAAATTCTATTTCAGCAACAAGATGTCAGAAAAAGCAACTAAACAAAGATAAATTTTTCAGAGTAAATATTCATTTCTCCACATCAAGGGAGAGTAAATACATAAGAAAATAGTAAGAACACTTAAAAATTGCTCTTAAACGATCCATAGGTCGTATGTCCGTCCTACTGTGGCATCTTGCCATTCTCGGCATTTTCTATTTCTGACAAGATTTTGGTTGAAATTTATTGAGACTGACTTATTATTACCGCTGATGGTAAACTATGCGTTTAAAGAAGCACAATATAGTCCAAAGCTGTAAAAACATAATGTGTTCATTCATATTTCAGAGCAAGAAAGAATATCACATATTCTGGATAATATTAGGAAGCTCATGACATTATAAAGAAATCTATATAATTAATATCACCAATTTCTGAGAAGGATTACAATTGTGGTTACTCGAATCCAAATATGCTGAATCCCAACTGAATTACCGATAACTCATTTTTTCCTCCCAAACATGCATTTAATACGTGCCAAGTCTTACTTGAGGTTTTAGGAAGTAGGAATACAATTGGGAATATAGTTACATATAGAGAGAGTAGTAACTAATAAATAACTAGTATCTTCTGTAATTTAGACATATATATGAGCCCCTATGACCACGAAATTTCTGAAACTTTGTATACAAGAGAACATGTAGAACATCATAAGTATTTTTCAAGGCAATTAAAGATCTTGAAAGTATTATAATGACAAACTTCTTGAAATGATTATTGAATCTTAAAATTTTATCATGACCTAATAGAATCTCATCTCAATGAGTCAAAGAAATTAAATTTTAGAAAATATTTCTTTCAACCAATTAACTTGGATTAGAGATTTATAGGGACATTATGTTAGATATATGGATCTAAGAGTGGCAATGGAATAGATTTAGAATGCTAAAAAGACACTGAATTTTATAAAGTTTAAGCAAATGAAGAATGTAGATATATAATCAATGGGCATCTTGCATGGCATAGAACCCTGTTATTTGTCTGACCTTATGATCTATCACCTGGCTCAACTCTAGGCATATTGGATAGCTGTTCTTCCAACACACAATAGGCGATCCTGCCTCAGAGCCTTTGCACATGCTTATCCCTGCCTCGGATAGATAGTTAGATACATACTTTATTTCCACGTTTCTTCAGTTCTTGGCTCTATATCATCTTCTCAAAGAGGCCTTCCTTAGTCAATGTGTATAAATTTCACCTCCCCATCCTGATCCCTGCAAACTTACTCCCTACTTTTCTTGTTTTATTTTGTGTCTTTTTTAACACTATGTATCTAACGTTCTATAGTATGTATAGATGTTACCTTACTAATATTTTGTCTGTTTTCTTCACTGAAATATAAATTTAGGTGTGGAGCTTCTTATTTGTCTTGTTTGTTATATTTCAGGCCCCTGATAATATTTGTTATATGAATGAATGAAAGAACTGACATAGAATTCTATGATCTTGTAAGGCTCATATTTTTGAAAGAAAGGAAGAAGGAAGGAAGGAAGGAAGAAAGAAGGAAGGAAGGAAGGAAGGAAGGAAGGAAGGAGGGAGGGAGGGAGGGAGGGAGAGAGGGAAGGAAGGCAGGCAGGCAGAGAAGACAGAAAG
>NW_006436811.1:1773944-1824505 GCF_000325575.1 Pteropus alecto | reverse complement strand
GACACAATAGTAGGCCTTCTCAAACACCAAAAAAGAAAGAAGGAAGGAAGGAAGGAAGGAAGGAAGGAAGGAAGGAAGGAAGGAAGGAAGGAAGGAAGGAAGGAAGGAAGAAAACTATTTTATACACAGAGATACTAATTTTATACCATTTCACTATAAAGGAATTAACATTCTCAACAATATATAGTGTTGGGGGGAGAAGCAAACATATATATCTGGAAAGGAAAAGATTAAAAAGGCTGGCCTTTGATCTATTTCTCTCCCAGTCACTGGTGTAATACTCCAGGGAAAGAAAGAAAACAAGTCATCTTGTCTAATAACTGTGTAAGCATGATGGTATTTAGATCTTTTGTAAATAGACTAATTCTTCTTGCTAGGAGGAGAGTCCTTACATATGAAATGCACTTAGCATGATATGTTCCTGGCTTAGAATTATTTATGATAACCTAATATAGAATCTATGGATTTATGAGTTATGGTTCTCCAGACAATGTCTCATAAGTTATACAACCATCTGTGTTATAAAATAGAAATAATAATGTAAACACGTGCTGTATGAGGCTACCATAACCCTCATTTAGAGAAAATGTCTATTACTTAGACCAGAGAAAGAATGTTGGATGCAGAAAGGAGGAACATGGAGTGCCATGAAGAACGTTCCCAATTCTCACTGTTTCCTTTGGACGATTTGCTAGTTTCCCTGAAAGTATTAATAATGTCTGATAGCTCAGCATCAAACAGCTATAATGACTTCCAGAGGTTGATGCTGGAGCATAGTTCAAAAGGACTTTTTAAGCATAAAAAGCTTGAAATTAGGAGACCTGGAATTCCAGTTTATTTCTAACCTGAATATCTTGAGGAATTTACTTAACATCTCTCAGCCCAGGATTTTTTATTTGTAAAATAAAGATAAACTTCAAAGGTTTGAGATAAGACATAAAAAAAGCAATGCATTTCAAGTATCAGTTGCCAAGTAAATAGTAGGCATATAGTTTTATGTGTGCATATGTTAGACTCCTGCCTTTTGTAGGACTGAAAGACAGACTTATCAGAAGTCTCACCTCCTATCTTCAGCTTTTTTTTTATCATTAATGTGGGATAATTATTGGACAAATCTGATTCATGGGTGAAATAAGATGAAAACAAGTTGTGATTTCATTAATTTGTGATACTTTGAAGATGAATATATTAAATTTATTAATCATCAACTCTGTGGCTGGCAATGAAGTAGGTGCTTTCTATATATCATTTTATCTAATTCCCAGAGCAATTTTGTGATGTATCGTAACCTTCATTTTATAGAAGAGAAAATAGAAGTTCGAAGAGGTTACATAGTGGAAATTGAGGATTGATATATATTGTACATCAGTCTCTGCCCTCAGTGCCTAAGAGAAGGACTTGAACTTAACAGTTAGATTTAATACATTATATAAGCAAAGTCTAACAACTACTTTGTGATAAGACAGAAAGGAATACATATATATGAAGCTGGAGATGGAAGGAAGACAGCAGAAGTGGCAAGTCACTGAAACAGGCTAAACTCCTCAAGGGCATAATCGATTCTAAGTTAGAATCTGTGCAGTTTTTCAAAGTAAAGCAAAAACCACAAATAACAAGCTTAGCAAATATCAGTTACACTTGCACATAAAATGTCAGCATTTCTCAATTTACAAAGGGAGGAAGACCAGTCAAGACATTTCTCTTGTGACTAGACTTTCACAGTTTGCAACATAAAGCATAATGTTATGTGCATTGCATACTTGGATAACTTAGACCATATACAATGTATCCCTGGAAATTTAAACAATGAAATAAAAAACAAAGAATAATTTTCGCTATTTTATTTCTAATTTATTTGGAAGAGTTTCACAATTCTGATATATTTTGAAATCTTCTTATTTCTTATTTCTTTGAAGATTCCAGAAGATAAAATTGGTTTTAAATTATTTTCATATCAAAATGATATAGAGTGGTGTCAAATGGCACCTGTTGTCACTGAGCTTCTATTTTTTTTCCTGCTAGTATTAACAGTTTAATTGTTCTCATTTAACATTTACATTCAATGCAATATAGTTTTAAGGAAAAACTACTCTAAATGAAATTCTCTATAGAGTTCACTTTCTTGAAACAATCTATTCTGCAGTCATGCAGCAACTTCACAACTTTCACCTTAAATATCGTAAGTGGAAGGAGAAAAAGAATGTCTTGAACAAATGTCTTTCCTCAAATGGGAGGAAGTGACATTGCCAGTGAATAGAGGTGCTGCCTCTTATCTGTGCTTAACAACCTCTCTCACTGGCCCCCATTCAGCTGCCACTTAGCACAAAGACAAGTCTGCATGTCATTTAACAGGTCCGCATTAATATATCTAACCAATCAATGGCTTCTACCCATTCCTCAAGGACACCAGCCTGTTACTATTACTAGACACTGTCAACAGAAAATGACACCAGAGTCGCAAAAGGCAAAATGATGTCAGTTTAATCAGAGAGCAGACAAAGAGGCAAACAATGCTACCTAGGAAAGAAGTGTAACAAGGAGACTCAGAGGTTGGCATAAGCTACTTTTGGCAGGTCCTAGTGAAACAGGCTTGAAATTCAGTGATATAAAATCCAATAGAATGACATAGACAATCAGAACTGTTTTCCCCTGTTCAATTAAAATTGGTGACTGCTGTTAGCAGAAGGAAAAATCTGTAACAAAATATTGGAAGAAAGTGCAACTTGAATAGATTTCATAGAAAATTGAACTATTTTCCCATTCTAAGAGAAGCCCATTAACCTAAATTATATTATTTTAAAATTTGTTTAATCAATTACTTCAGTTTTCTTTCCATGGAAAATTAAATAGACATTTTAAAAAGTCTTATTATATTAAGCCAATGGCTTTGAATTGGTATATGTATACCCTGACAAGATAGCTGTTCACATTAAGTAGTGATAATAATGATGGATTTGCACAATTATGCATGTGGAATAGGCCTCAGAGATTATCTGGCCCAACCCGCTCATTTTACAGATGAGAGAACTGAAGCTAAGACAGGAGGAGTGAAATGCCCCAGAGCACGATGGTGTAGCCGGGGTTCCTGGCTCTTAGTCCAGCTCTTTTCCCACAACACTATTTAAGGTTCATGTTTTACCATAACAATGCAATTTTTATCTAAAAAAAAGACAGCATTTCATTAATTTTCCATACATGTAGAATGCATGTTATCGTGAAGCAGTGAAAAAGGAATAATTTTGATTGTTATTTCAAATAGCACATTCATAAACAATGATGTATCATTTTACTGACCCTGTAAACCTTGTAAAATTCTTCTTCCAACCACCTCAAAATACTTGAGATTGTGCAGTGACCTTAAAAAACACTAGAGATAAGTGCCAAAACTGGGCCAATGGGAGCTGGCTGAGACCAGCAATTTTTTGGCAAAATGTCAGGGATGCCACATCCTGATCCCCCACTGCACTAATCTGAATTATTTGGCTCATCACTCAGTTTTCACAGGTCTCAATATTTTGGACTCATCTCTGACATAGTTCTCACTTCTTCTTCGCGGAGAAGTCCAGTGCTGACTGTGCTGCCCACTTGAGACACCACTTTCGGCCAAGTCGGGCTCATCCTTTCTTCCAATTCGATTTTCCCTCGTTCAATTTCTGTTAAGACCCATAGCTCTGGGCTGGTTTATGCATATGGAGAGCCAGGTGGAAAAGCCTTTTTCCACAGACACATTCCAGACAGCTCTCTGCCTTGAGCTAACAGTTTTTCCTGGTCGCTAAAATTGAAATTTGGTTTCAAAACGTATTCATCCTTTGTTATCTAAAGAGGGCTAGCTCATTCTTAAAAAAAAAAAAAAAAAAAAAAATCCATGTTCCGTTTGAATAACTAAAAGATAAGTCTAAGATCCTCTGCCTCTAATGCTGGCCTAAGCACGTAAGGGTCATTTATGGCACAAAGTAATGTTACTACTTGTGAAGAATGTGTTGGTATCTGCTCTGTTACAGAAAACTGTTTCTTCACATTTTCAAAATTCGAAGTTATAAATATTTAATATGTTTATTCAAACTTTGCATAACTTCCTGTAAGATTCTAATGTGGGGTGTCCTCCTCTCCTTCTCCCTGTGCCTCACTACGGGCCTCCCCGGTTTAGAGCGGAAATATGTACACGGTACTATAATTCTTTCTTCTTTTCTTTATCTCTCCAACTTTTTACCTCTTCCAGATCAGGTCATTTTTATCATAGAGCAATTTCCTCTCACATATTCTCATATATTCTTCCTCCCAACTTCCTCTGTCAACACCCACTCTTTGTACCATTAGCTCACAGAGTCTGCCTTTTATTTATCTTCTTAATTTCATGATTAAACACACACACACACAGAGCATTATAATTATTAAGGATAATAAGTATAAAAATACGTTTAGATTTTTTTTTTAAAGATTATACTCTTTCTTGATATTAGGAAGAATAATCACTAATATCAACTTCTAGAGTCCATTAATATTTCTGGAATTGTGGCAAAATTCCTTCCTATTTCTGCTTCAATTCTATAATCACTCAGATTTTAAAAATTGATTACCCATATGAATTGTCATTTTGCTTTGTTTAGTAATAATATTGAAATATTATTAATCTTTTCACTAAAATTATACAGCTATGCATTTTAAGTTAAACATAAACCTCGGATGTAATAAATGCAGCCTAAATTCTAAATAACCAACTTAGTTTCTGAAACCCACCACTTTTTAAATTGAGAATAGTCTGTAAAGGGCAATTATTTTTAATTTTCAAAAACAATGTGGAACAATAGCATTTTAAGATATTGGCTATGGAAGCAACTCAAAGATCAATTGACAGTCAAAGCATAAAGAAATTGTGGTATAAACTTATGATGGAATACTTCTCAGCCTTAAAAAGAAGGAAACGCTACCACCTGCAGTAATATAACTTGACCTGAAGGACATTACCTAAGCGTGACGAGACAGTCATAGAAGGACAAAATTTCACTTTACTCCACTTCTATGAGGTATTTAAAATAGTCAGATTTATAGAAGCAGAAATAGAATGGTGGTTGCCAGGGAATCAGGAGAGGAAAAAAATGGAGAGTTGTTGTTCAATGGGTATAAAGTTAGAGCTATGCTGGCTGAATATGTTCTGGGAGATCTGCTGTGAAACAACCTCCTATAGTTAACGATATAGTGTTGTACACTTAAGATTTTATTAAAAGGGTAGATCTCATGTTAAGTGCACTTACAACCACCACCCCCAAAATGAAAAGGACACAGGGAATTTTTGGAGGTGGTAGATATGGTTATTATCTTGACTGTGGTGATGTTATCACAGGTGTATGCACATTTATGTCTAAACTCATAAAATTGTATGCATTAAATGCATGCAGATATTTGTGTATCAGTTAACCATCAGTAAAGCTAAAAAATAAAGGTACATATCAGGCTATGGCGAGTCACAATGAGTCAAATTTGTATTAGTAAATAAGCTATAAACTGATGACTTTTTCATTGTGTATTAGAATAGGATAGAGGTTAAGAGTGTGAGGTCTAAAGTTAGACTAGCTGAATTCTAAACCTAGTTCCATTATTAACTACCATAAACTGCTAACTTGTTCTCTTTCTCTCTTCCTTAATCTATAAAATGAAGACAATAGTAATACCTCCGTCCTCGAGTTGTTATGAAGGATAAATGAGATAATATACATTAAGCGTTTGGAACCACGCCTGGCATCCACTAAGGGTTAGCAACTGCAATTATACTAATGAATAATGATACTCTCTAGCATCTGAAGGGCTGCTCTGATTTCAATGATGTTTCCTTTCTTCTGTGCTCCTGATGCCATTCTACACAAGGAAATTGAGGTAATTATTCAGTTCCTGATACATGAAAAGACATGTACTGGCTACCTGATTCCTTTACTGGATAAGAGAATAGTACTTTTAGCTCCTGCAAAAAAAATTATAGTCTTTCATATCAGTTATTTGAATCTAAAAAGATATATACTTACCATAAAGTATGTAGTAAATCATTTTTATTTAGACTTCACTAATAACTTAAATTTTCCAGGCCTCAGGTTTCTCAGTTCTGCTTACCTCTGGATCATTCTATATTCTCTGGATCATACTATATTCTCAACTCATCCATCAATTATAGTTACATTATATCCATGTTTCAAAATCATGCAATGACTAATGGCCACAGAAAATATATTCTTCTACAAATATATTTAATTTTATAGATAAGCACATTGGATTTAGTCTATAGCAGTGTATTTCAAAATATGGTGTGAATATGAATAGTTCAGTTATCTTATTCATATGTAGATCCCAGTTTAGGGTATTTTGAGAGAGGCCCAATATTCTCCATTTCTAAAAAGTTCCTAGGTGATGCTAATTCTTCTGGTCAATCTCACACAAGGATCTATAGAATATTATTATAATCTATAATACAAAAACAAATGAAAATAACAGTTCTAATTTTAATTTTTAGACTGACTTTTAGGTTTTGGAGCCAGTATTACTTAATTTCTAGTTTGCAGTTATTTGCTGCCACATAAATTTGATCTCATGTTACACTGTCTGCATGTAAATTTAATTTTTCAAATAGTTCTATTTTTAGTATGACTATTCTAATGCTTTGCTTGAATCCATCATTCTAGAAGATATTTTTCAAAAGAGAATATGAGAAATGATGTGACAATAAAAATCCAAACATGTATTTTAAGCCAATGTCACCAAGTCTTGTCTTTCTATGACAAGCTTTCAGATTTAAAATACAGCTAGGGAAAAAAAAAAAAAAAAAAAACAAACCTTTGGTTTTTATAGTAGTGTACACTCTAGTTCAGGAGCAGTCAAACCACAAATCCTCTCTTTTAAACAGCACTGGTATAGAGGCTGAAAAAAGGCATACAATATTAAAAATATGACAAGAAGAGAAGAGAAGAGAGGAAAGAGAAATGTCAAATTGTAGAAATACATTTGAGGGGAAAAGAAACACATTCTTGGTAAGGGAACATCATGTAGGACTTATATACTGCCATACAGATGAATAAGGTATGAGAAAGATCCGATTCATAATTAATTGAACTTATGGACTCTGCATTTTTTTTTCTTGATTCAACACATTGAAATGTTTTTAAAAATATAAAAGTTTTGAAGAAAAAAAAGACACCCATAGCTGTCATCATTAATTCTAAGAAAGATATGAGAGAAATAGAAATGCAAGTGGATTGTTATAAAATTCTATTAGATATAACAGTGGGAGGGGATCAAATGATTTCATCTCTTCTTTTAAATTTTTTTAAAAAATAATTATAGATTTTTAGAAGATTCACAAGGATAGTACATAGTTTTTATACATCTTTACTCAGATTTCTCTAAAGTTAGCAGCTTACAAAACCATGGTATATTTATCAAAACTAAGAAATCAGCATGAATACAATACTGTGAACTAAACTACAGACTTTTTTTAAGTGCTCATCAGTTTTCCAATAATGTCATTTTTTTTGGTTCAGAATTCAATCTAGTTTACTGTATTGTATCTATTCGTTATATTTCTTTCATCTCCTTCAATCTGTGACAGTTTCTTAATTATTTCTGTTTTTAATGTCATTGACAATTTTGAAAAATACTGGTGAAGCATATTATAGATTGTCCTTCAATCTGAGTTTTTTCGTTATTAGATTGGGCTTAGAAAATTTTTAAAAGAACATCAGAAAGGTGAAATTACCTCCTTGTTGCATCTCTTTAGAGGGCACATGAAATCAACATGACTTATTACTGTTGATATTAAACTTGATCACTTGGTTAAGATAATTTCTGCATGATTTCTTTACTGTGAAGTTACTCTTTTTGTATTTCCACACCATAAACATGAATGAGTCATAAACCTAGCCCCCTCTTAAAGGAGGAAATTAATTAAGTTCCACCTCCTGGAGCCAGCGTTATTATTTATGATGGTTAGAGCCATATCCCATCAAAGATGTTCCTTTTCTAAACCCCGAAATCTATGAATATGTTTTTCTCTGGCTGTCTTCAAGATTTTCCGTCTCTTTTTTACAGCAGTTTGAAGATGACATACCTGAATATGCATTTTTTAATTTATTCTGCTTTGTTCTTTTTTTCCCTCTGTCTGGAATTCCAAATAAGTATATTTTAGATCATTTGGTATTGTCCCACAGTTCACAGATGCTCTGTTGTGTTTTCTTGTTTTCCACTAATTTTTCTCTTTGGCTTGCAATTTGGGTAATGTTTACTGAACTATTTTCATTTTCATTGATTCTTTCCTTAGCTATGTTTAGTCTGTAGATGAGCTCTTCAGAGACATCCTTTACCTCTGTTACTATGTTACTGATTTCTAGCATTTCCAATTGAATTTTTCTTATAGTTTCCATCTTTGCTAAAATTATCTGATATTGAATGTGTTTACATTTTTCATTAAAACCTTTAACTATCAATTGTGGCTTTTTAACTTCTCTATCTGAAAGTTCCAAGATTTCTGTCCTATATGAAACCTGATCTGATGGTTAATTTTCTTCAGATATTGTCTTCTCCTGCCTTTTTGTATGCACTATAATTATTTTTTGGATGCCAGTATTGTATAGGACCCTAGACACTGATGTATATCATTTTTATGTTTGCAGATGAGCATGCCTTCCTCTCTGGTAGGCCTTTAATTCGGGGAGGGGGGGATTATGTTAATCTAATTAGAAGCTGGTCTGGGTGTGTAATGTATTGTTGCTATGCTTAAGCTCAGTGCACCAGAAGCTTGAAATTCTTCTAATGATGCTTATGTTTACGGTATTGACTATTTGCCAGAACTCATATTTTTGTTTTTGTTTTTTGTTCCCCCTTCTCTCTCTCTCTCTCTCTCTCTGCCCCCCACTTCACTTAATTTTGTCTTCCTTTTCTCCCCAGAGAGATTCTTTGCCTTGCAGCTCTTTCAGCTGTATTCTACTGTCATTATTACCTAGTAGTTTTCAGTGTGGTGGGAGTGGTGGGTTGGTTGTGGGGAGGAATGCATTCTCCTGTTTGGATTGTCTCACTATTAGGCAATCTATTGAGTTAATTAGCCTTGATCTTGAACTTGGATCTCTAGGAATAGCCTACACAGTGTTATTGTTTCTCTTCCACTGTAAGCCTAGACCCAGCATGTATTTCTATCTCCCCCACCACCTCTGGGTAGAGCTTTTTTGTTCATGTTCCCCTTCTTCGGCTGCTGAGTGTTCACCTGGCCTTCATTCTTCATTTTCCTTCTTATTACAAATCAAAGCTTTTGATCTTAGGTGATTTAAGGGAAATGGATCAATGGGACAATACCTTCAGGTTATAATTTTCATTTTCCTTCTTAAGGATTTTTTTTTTCTCCTTGGAAGAGATAACGACTGGATCTGGACAGAGTTTCTGCAGTGGCTGCTTTTTCCCTTGCCCAGCCAGTACCATGTGGAAAGCTTTCCTGGGATTCTCCTTGATTGTCTCATTGAGCCACTGGTGATGTTCCTGAGAAGGGAGCCTGAAAGTGGATGGGAACCCACTTTCCTATCTATGTCTGTGGGCCTCAGGTGCCTTACGTGCTCATGAGAGCACATACTTGGGGGTTTAGCAATTTATTAGAAATTCCTCACTGAATTGTCTTCCCTACTTGCATGAGATTTGGTGGCATCTGACCTATTCGGGGAATTGCTTGGGTGTCTTCCTACCTCCTGGCACCATCTCCCGATTTCAGATTAGTTTGCTCTGTGACCTCAGTACTTTGATGAGTTTCAGAAAACCATTAATTTGAAGTTTATCCAATGTTTTTACTTGTAAGGGTTAGTGGCACTCTTTTCAGTTTTTTAAATCTCTAAACTGATTATCTCCTTTTAAATTTGGAAAACAATTAGCTTGCAAGTGTTCTTTGTTAGAGTTTATCACTTAGTAATAAGTCAGAAAAAAAGAGTGATTCTAAAAGTCAGGCATAAATCAGAAATATTATTTTCTAAATTTCCCCAGCCTCTATCTCATTTGACAGGAAACAATAGGAACCTTATAAATATTATTTGAAAAAAAATGTAAAAGATGCATTTGTGAAATGCATTTGGAAAAATGATCACTTTAACTCTATTACACAACTTTTCTTACAGCTAATTTCCCAGTCTTTAATATATAAATGTGTCTGGTAAATCAACAATGATATGTCTGTTTCCCAACTTATTTCAGTAAGAAATGCTTCCGTCTTCTTTGGGAAAGTCTGGAAAGTTATTTGTAGGCAGAATATACTTTTTAAACACCTGCCTAATTTAAATAAATAATATACAAAGTATTCCTGGCTGTCATGTATCCACTCCTGCTTCGATGGGTCTTCCTACTCTGAATAGACACGTGAGGGTCCAGGCAGGCCTTCCCGATGTGAAACACCTGATACAACGCCTCTTTGGATCAGCCTATGGGTAGGGTCCTTCCTGGAAACCTCATAGTTAGACAACCTAATCACCACTTACTCAGGCTATGCCTGAAGTTGAATGAAGAGAATGGCCAAGCGATTAAGTGCTGTATAATAAAGAAGCAGAAAATACAACATCGAAAATCGGAAAGTCGTAAGTTTTCTGCCTCACATTGAGCCATTTCATTGTCTTAGCTGGAACATCTGAGCTATTAATAAATGCTGTGGCTCCCTTTAAAAAACATAACATAACAATAGAGTACATTTTTAGGTTGACCATTTTCCTTAACATTTCTGAGCTGTGTAGTTGCAATGAAGCTAATTGTTCCTGGGTTTTCATATTTGGAATGTGAGAAAAAACACTTTTTTTTTTTTTTTTTAAGGAGGGCAGGAGATATATATAGGTTGGACACTCTCATTTCACCTATATAAGAAATTTGCTTACAAAACTCATTTTAAAGCTAGTCAACCAATGTTAAGAAATCTGCCAATGTTATGATAGCTAAAAAAAAGTAATCATTTCACTTCAGAAGACATTTTTTTTTTTCTGGAAGTCAAGAAGGCATATAGTCAAGAGTTCCTTTCTCAAGGACCCCAGAACATGAGAAGATGCTTCAGTGATGGCTAAGTGCTGGTTTTTCAAGATTCAGATTATTTTTAAAGTCATTGATTTATTTAAAATTGTTTTCCTACAAAAGTCAGTTAAGTCAGTTGGCCAGGACAAAGAAAAAATTCAAAATCCAAATGATCACACTCTCTTCATTTCATTAAATCAGCTGTTTTCTGTAGGGGGGAAAAAAAAGTCATAGGTTTTACTTTATGGTCACTTCTGAAGCATTTTGAAGATGTCACGTAGACATGGTCTCAGGAGAATTTCTTTCCTAGTTCAGGCAACCTTTTGTAGTCTCCTGTGCAGTCTTACATTACTTTAAGAGCGTGTAACTTTTGAGTGAGAGATTCCCACGGCATGAAAAGCCTCGGTTGCCCTCAGGGGATTCGTCACACTTTATTTAGCTCAAGCATGGACTCAGAAACCTGGAAAATGTACTCTGCTTGGCAGCCCAGCACTTCTTGCAAGACATAAAGTTCAAGCTATCAAAGAACTTTTCAAGGTGACAATTATATAAAACAGTACATGACATTTACAACAAGATTTAGGTTGGGAAACGTATGCTGAGGGGTTTCCTTCCTGCTGGCATGTACCCTGCCTCCTCTCTCAAACATATTTAGGATGGAAAACAGTCTGGCTACATGTAAATTATTTGTTCTATGCCATACTCACTAAGGAAAGAGTTTTAACATTACAAGGATAGTAACACACGTTACCTCCCTGCTACCCTACCCGATAACGAGAAATCATTATAACATCTGGATACCTCTCTTCTGGTTTGTAAAAGATGATAGTCATCTCAGATTTGTGTATAGACAGTCCTTCAAAAGGATTACACTGACAACTATTATAATTGGACTGTTATAGAGGCAATAAGCTGGCTTAATGTATAAGATATGAGAATCTAAGAAGGAATAGAAGAAATAAGAGTTTCTACTTAATAGAGAAGGTGAACTGGGCAAACAATTACCAGCCTTGATTAAGCAGAGATAAAATAATCTTTTGTAGATACTTCATGTCAGTGAGATTTCATGACTTTAAATTAAGTGTATCAAATCATATGAAAACATATTTCATACACAGAATTATTGTGTTAATTTTTTGGTTATTTTTCATTCGGTATTATATTTAGTTTTTAACATTTTCAATATGAAAAAATATAAGGGTATTTAATGTTAGAACGATATCAGGCTTATAGTGACAATCATTTGTGGCCTATCTTTTAGTGATTGGACATGAGTCTTTTTCCTTAATATATATTTTCATCGAGCACTTTGTGTATTTAAGAAATGTTTCCCTGAACAACAATACAACAGTAGGGAAAAAAAATAAAAAGATAAAAACCCCTTCACCTTGTCTCTTCTCTTGTCTTTTTCAGGTAATATTACATAACACTTTGTTTCTTCTCTTCTAGTGAAACCTGTAGAAGCTTCTCACTCCTACCAAGAAACCCCAGCAGAATCTGTAAACTGCAACCAAGAGTGGTGAGAGAGAAATGTGAGGCCACAGGAGTTGACGGTTGTATAAAGGAAGTTGCACAGAGTGCTTCTCTAGAGCTCTTCTCTTCAATGCAGTCAAAGGTGACCCCCAGAAGTGTAACAGAAGAGGTAAAGAGAGTGCTTTCTCTTAAATAAGCCCAAGGAACTGTGGTTCAATCCTACAATTTAAGGTCCATTTGTGCTCCATGCAGTAGTATTTTACAGAATCAGGGGTTAGAACAGAGTAATTTTTCAACAGAAAACTATTTTTTGAAGAAAGCTCTATTTCCTCTTTTCTTTACAGTTTTTCTCCTATCAACCAGCATATTGACTTTCCTTGTAATGCCTTTTTTTTTAATCCTTTTATACTATAAAACAAAACAAACAGAAATCAACCAAAATATAGCAAAATTAATTTTAGGAATGATTTTAATGAATTGAATACCATTTCTGTTCTAATTTTTGAGATTATTTCTTTAAAAATTGTTTTTTTAGGGTTTTTTTTTTTTTGACAGCCTATTTAGTTTGAATATACTGATATACATTCATTCTAATTCTTAACCAAAATAAAAGAATCTATTTCTGCTATGGTTAGCATGTATCAACTGTGCAAAGTTTAACTTCTCACTTGAATCAATATCTCACAAGAATATATATTTTTTCTAATACAAATGTTTGCTCCTTATCACAACATTACAATTTGGGGTTGTTTCTTAACGACATACACTAAAGAGCTCCTGTGTGCAAAGTTTATAATAAAAACTGAATAAGATTCTTCTGGAAAGAACTAAAAAATGAAGAAGGAACAGAATCAAGAGTTCAGAAGTAAACTCATATTTATGTGAGCAAATAATTTTTGACAAAAGAGTCAAAAATATACAGTGGAAAAAGGAAAGCCTCTTCAATAAACGATGTTGGGAAAACTGGAAAGTCACCTGCAAAAGAATGAAACTAGACTGTTGTCTATCACTACACACCAAAATTAACTCTAAATAGATTAAGGACCTGAATATAAGACCTGAAACAATAAATTGCATAGAAGAAAAGATAAGAACTAAACTCAGGGACCTTGAGCTTAAAGACGATTTTATGAATTTGACTTCAAAGGCAAGGGAAGTAAAAGCAAAAATAAATGAATGGGACTACATCAAACTAAAAAGCTTCTACTCAGCAAAAGAAATCATCCACAAGGTAAAGAGACAACCATCTGAATGGGAAAATATATTTGCAAACAATGCCTCTGATTAGGGCCTAATATCCAAAATATACGAAGAACTCATAAAACTCAACAACAACAAAAAAACAAATTATCCAATCAAAAAATGGGCAGTGGACCTTGACATCGCTAACTATTAGGGAAATGCAAATCAAAACCACAATGAGATACCATCTCATACCTGTTAGAATAGCTATAATCAACAGGACAAATAAAACAAATATTGGAGAGGATGCAGAGATAAAGGAACCCTCATACATTGCTGGTGGGACTGCAAATTGGTACAGACACTATGGAAAACAATATGGAGGTTCCTCAAAAAACTAAGAATTGATCTACCATATGATCTAGCAAAGTTTCTACTGGGTATCTACCCCAAAGACTTGAAAACTCATATCCAAAAAGGTATTTGCACACCGATGTTCATAGTAGCATTATTCATGGTGGCCAGGACATGGAAGCAACCTAAGTGTCCCATGATAGATAATTTGCTAAAGAAGCTGTGGTACTTATATACAATGGAATATTACTTAGCCAGAAGAAGAGATGAAATACTGCCATTTGCAATAACATGGATGGACCTTGAGATAATCGTGCTAAGCGAAATAAACCAGACAGAAAAAGTTGAAAACCACATGATATCACTTATGGGTGGGATATAAACCTAAAAGCAACAAACGAAGAGTATAAACAAAGAGAGACTCATGGACTAGAGGCTAGTGGTTACTAGAGGATGGGGGGAAGGGAGAGGAGTGAGGTAGACAGGGTAAAGGGGGTCAAATATGTGGTTACAAAAAGAAAACCCTGGGAGGTGAACAGACAGTGTAAATATATATGCCTTACTGTTAAATTGTACACCTGAAACTTACTGGGTTTCTTTTAACAAATGTCACCATAAAAAACAAAAATGAAGGAAACACTGTTCATCATTGAGTCCCAATGTACTAAATGTATATATTCTAGATTAGTTTTGGCATCCAAATCTTCAATCAAGCTATACAGGCTTAATTTTCTTGGAAACTGATTAATCTTCCAAATACTTCAAGGTATGGTACCTTGAAAAAAATAAGTTCTACGAAATAATGGAGCTCTTCTCAGTCTTGGATATCTGGGATATAATTGGCAATGGTGTTGTCTTTGAGATTTGAGATGAATATATAAGCCTGAGAATTTTGAACCTTCAATTTTCCTGAACCATTGCAACAACTCAACCAAATAGTTACCTCGAAAAGGATGCTCGTTTTCCTTAATATTTGCCTTTGCCACTTCTAGTTGTGTATTACTCAGCTATATGAGTAAGGAATAGAGTCTCTGGTTAGGAGGAAATAATGAATGCCAAAAAAATTGCAGGCTCTGAATAAGTATCAGTGGGAATCATAAGAATATATGTGGGAGTGGGTCGTAGGTTATAATATAAGGAAAATTTAAAAATATAGAGGTAATCATTCTCTATGTTGAATTCACTATTCTAGCCAGGGTACTTAAAGTTGGTTTAATAATTTGTCTGAATTCTTTTATTAAGGTATGAAAATGATGATGGCTTTATAGCAATCTGATGGAATTGCTGGAATTATTTGGGCATTTTATCTAAGAAGGGGCAGAAGGCTAAGGGAGATAGATATATTAAAATGGATTAATATATAAGACCTGATAATTCATCATTTGCCTATATTATACTGATGGGCCCACAAGACACTTTTACTTCTAAGACAATAAAGAAATTACCGATGAGAATTTATTAGATAAATTTATTGGATAAAACCAATCCAGCCTCTGTCAGTTTATCATGAAACTGTTGATTTGGCATGTGTGTTCCTTGAGATTTCACTAAGGCAGGCTCAAATTCTGTTTGTTCTCATATGGCGAAGACAGAAATATACATTCACTGTTTTACCCTTGGGTCACATTAACTCTCTTGATCTCCTGCAGATAATTTAATCATATTAGTATTTACTAAAATATCAACAGACCCAGTATATGTTTGATAGTATGCTAATTAGACCTGCCAAGCAGGAAGTACTTAGTGATTTAGGTTCCCTAGTAACAAACATACATGTCAGAAGTTGTAAAAAAAAAAAAAAAACTTTAATGATTCAGGGATCTGCCAAGTACATAAAATCCAGGGTATAAGACTTATTTAGACATAACCTCTAGAGTAAAGAAAAGTATCTGAATCATGAACCTTGCACCACTAACAAACCTCTTTGGTTTGGTAATTTTCGTGGACCTCTTGGATTGCAGTAGCAGCATTTATTTTA
The DNA here is from genome assembly GCF_000325575.1 of Pteropus alecto. Taxonomy (NCBI): domain Eukaryota; kingdom Metazoa; phylum Chordata; class Mammalia; order Chiroptera; family Pteropodidae; genus Pteropus; species Pteropus alecto. The sequence continues at coordinate 1,808,514 of NW_006436811.1, read as the reverse complement.
TTTGGTGATCTTGTTCCAACTCACTGATCAATTAATTTAGGCTTGTCCTGGGGATAACAGCCAGTTTTTCTCCTTGTTCATACCAGTGCCAGTGCAATAGGTACATGGTGTAGGAGCACAGACACAGGGATAGAGATTATGCATTGGCTCTATAAACATGGAATTAACCGAGCCAATAATCTTTTAGCTACTGTCGCTGATAGATATCTAAAGATCATAGCAGAGCATATGGCTGAGCATTGGTCTGCCACCATTACTTAGTGAGGTGTGCCAGTAGATTGATTAGGTATTTTCATTTTTCCTTTAAAGGGATAATAACTTTGTTCCTACTGAAACTGACAAATAATCTGGATATATGTTTGCATTTCCTACCTGCAATACCTTTAGATGACAGTACCAATCAAGGGCTTATAGAATACTGAGGATACTCAGTACAGCAAATATATATCCTAGTGAAGAGCCCACTTGTGGAAAAATAGACATGTACGATGATTTTATTGTACAACTCAATGTGGATCAGTTAGGAATGAAAAAATAGTTTATGACATATTAATACAATGGAGTACTATACTATATTTAGAATAAAGATATTAGATTCATATATATCAGTAAGATTTCAGATAAATATATTATTTTGTACATTTCAGCCCTCTTTTGCTCAACATTTTGAAAATTAAACATGTATGTATATTTTTTTCCTAAAATTATCTGAAATAATTACAGTTTTTAAACCAAACTTTGACTACAAAGAGTAAGGAATGTAAACATGTTTCTCTGATACAGTTTCTTTTGAATTTGAAGCTGACACCCAATAAGGGCTAAGGATAATTACATTAGTAGACTGATTACCACACTTGCCTGATAAGAGAATCAGGTGAAGAATGTGTTAAATTATAGTATCTCAAGTCCTTCATTGGATATTGATATTTAATTAATTATCTGGGGTGAGAAGCTGAGAACATTGCCTTTGTAACTAAACCAAGGCCGTTCATAAATCAGATCAATTGGAAAATAATACATTAAGTTGTAATGTTAGGGCAACTTCAACAACAAACTGATAGTGTTAACATAAATCTTTAAGCATGGAACTGATATTTTTATAACAAAGATGTTTGATTACAGTATTTATTCATTGTCCTTTTGTTCCCTTCATTCTCATTGTTTGGACCTCATTTTAATAGTTAAGCTGTGAGGTCAATTTGTGTTTTGTTTCTCAACAATTAAACACTGACCTGCACAAAATTTTAATCTCGAACACCAGTTTATTTCTGAATTCTAACATATAATATGCAAGTAATAGCATCACGAAAGTATTCACCTGGCCAAAAGATATGGTATGAATAGTGAAATATTTGTTTATATATTGAGAATCATTTTAATTATAGACAAACCAAGTCATCTTTCCTTAACATGAAGAGTGGATAGAGTCATCTTTAAAACTAGAAAATATGGTTGACTTATGATACTTCATTTTGTATAGCTGAAAGTGAAATGGAGGAGACAGATATATTCCTCTTTACACCGATATTTTCAAAGCAGAAAATAATTTCCAGTGGGCACCTGGGAACTATTAGGGTAGTTAGCACTAAATTTCAAAGCGATAAACTAGATATATTGCTGTGTTACAAAGTAATAGGCTGTGTCATATAAACACAGGAAAAAATACACAGTAGATGCTTATTTGGCTCTCCTTTGAATGAACAGCTGGAGAGTTTTCTGGCTCTTGAGAATAAAGATGAATCTTACGTTGAAATTTAAAGTTATTCTTTAGCACTATTTCTTTTTTGGTACATAAGTTACTACCTCTTGATTATCTAGCATATGTGATACTCTACAATACACAAATATTCAACCTGACAAAGTGTCTTCTATATACAATACTATTAGGGCAAACATAAATTTATATCCTGTGAGTTTGAGTTGTAAATTTTATATAAATTGGAATACTTTACTTGTTAAAAAAAAAAAACAGAAGTTAATCATTTGAACAAGGTTAATAACAAACTGAAGGGGGCCAAGTATTTTTCACTATTTTATTTCTTAATAAAGATTTCTTTAAAACTATATTCTTATGCTGAGTGAAATAAGTCAGAGAAAGATAAATACCATATGATTTCATTTATATGCAGACTCTAAGTAACGAAAAAAATCAAACTAATCAAAAACAGAATTTGGTGATGGACAGAGGGGAGGGGAGTTAGGGGGCTAGGAGAATGGGCTGAAGGGTTAAAGAAGTACCAATTAGTAGCTGATAGATGGTCACAGAGATAGGAAGCATGGCATAGGGAATGCAGTTAGCATTAACATATTGGCCAAGTGGAAAACCAGAGGAAAGAAGGAGCAATTAGAGGGATAATTTTATAAACTATATAAATATCTAACCAATGTACTATATACTTGAAACTAATAAAATTAAAAATATATATATTCTTTGAATTTATTTTTTGTATGAGTACAAAAAACCAGTGTTCTACTCTGGCTCGTGAATCTTAAAGCAAGCAAATTTTGCTCATTATCTGACAAAAAAAGATTGCATGTGCTATATCCCCTATCTTTTCAATCAGGTTTTCTCCAGACAATTAAGGAACACTAATTATGTTCAGAGTAGTTTTAGCATGAGTTACTTTAACATCTGGAACATAAAACAATTAATATTGATTTAAATTAAAAGTTCAGATAAATGTTAAAGGTTATAAATCCTCTTGGTGAAGTCCCATGATGCTTTAACCAAATGAAAACATCTTCGCAGTAGATCATTGTGACTTGATAGGTCCTGAGTGTATTTCATGAACAGTTATAATTCACAACTGTGATCCTTGATTAATTCTACCTTTTCAATTCTGCTTTTTTCTTTCTTGTATCATCTTCCATTTCTTTTACCATATTCCATTTTTGAAATATTACCTCCAGATATAAAGAAGCCATTGTCTTATATTCAAAGACTTTATGGTTTTTGAAATACCCATAAATGCTTGAAAACCCTTCATCCAATCTTAAAGGGCTTTCTTAAAATTCAAAGTAAAAAATTGTTTACAAGGTGGGAAAAGATGAAATTGGATCTCTCACTCTGATCATATATGGCTCCAGATAGGCTAAAGACTAAACATCAAAATATAAAGCTTAAATTTGTCAGTAAAAATTAAAAGTTCTAAGTATATTTTGGATATAGTGTAGAAAAATACTTATTGAATAAGATACCAAAAAAATTTTTTTATTTCTTTAAAATGCTTAATGAATCTGACTGTATTAAATGAAGAACTTTTGTTTACTAAAAGACATGTTAAAAAAATGAAAAGCATTCTGCACTGATCGAATATATTCATAGTTTTTTCTATCAAAAAATACAAATCAATGAACACCTACAAATCAATGAAAAACACACACAGAAATAGAAAAAAAATGGACAAAAGATGTGAACAGACATTTTGCATAAGGCAAATAAACAAACAAGATGACTGACCTCATCTTGTATTAGCAAAATACAGGTCAAAAACTCTACGATGTTCTGTCTTATTTCTATTACACTGACAACACTGAACCCTAGCAATACCAAGTGTTAGTACTTATGAGGATCTACAAAATCCCATACATATTCCTAGTTGAAGAATTAACTAATTTATCACTAAAACAGTTTGCATTATTTTTCTTAGGTTGCTTGTTTCCATATCCTGTGACACAGAAAATTCATTTCTAGGTATGTACAGAAGACTTTTTAGCACATCGAAGACAGCTTGACAAATATTATATCGCTAATATTCACAATTACAAATGCTTACAAACAACTCAAATGCTCATCAATGGACCTAACATGTGAAGAACAAATTGTGATGGTATACTCAGAAAACGTGTATTACACAACAGTTAAAAATGTATCAAGACTATGGATGAATCTCCGCACGATAATACTGGCAAAAAAAAAAAAATAAGTTTTAAAAGTTGCATATTCCTGATATTCTACTTTTTTAGGAAAGAAAAAATACTTTTTAGGACTACATGTAGCTAAAGATTTAAAATAGTGCTAGTGGTGAGGCAGTGATATAAGAGGAAGAAACCATTTGGTTAGATGTAATTTATATTTAAGGTACTAGATTTTATTTTGGATGATGTTTAAGGTTGTTTATTACACAATTAAAATACATAAGTACATAAATAAGTACATAGAAGCCAGACATATAAACTATTGATGAAAATATTTCACATATCAAAGATTATGATGAACCAATTCTGAACAATTGGCATCCACTAAAAATTAAGAATTGTGGGGGACTAGCTGTCTCATCCAATGTCTCAATAACATTTTAAAATTTATTTTTAATTCTATACCATTATCATTATTCATGGCATTATGTATACAAAATGAGCATGCCTTATTTTATATAGGCTTTAAGACTATTTCTTTTTCTCTATTTTGATGGTTTTATATTATGCTTCTATGTTGATATTATATACCAGAACATGAAATGAAGGAATATAAGTAATACCTAGTTAGCTATTTTTTCCATTAAAACTTCCACACAGGACAGTTGTGTCATTTACTGGAACAACCTTCTCTTCCTCTACATTGCAGATACAAGAGGCTTGTAGAGAGTTAATCAAATTGTTTTCTGACTTAGGTGTGATAATTATTCTGTAAGTTTTTAAGTCATATTGATAAGAGCTGATGTATGATATACCACTTTTTTTTTTTTAATTAGCAACCTATTTTTTAGAGTGGTTTTAGGGTGACAGCAAAAATGAGTAGAAAGTACAGAGTTCCTACACACCCCTTCCATTTATATAGCCTCCCCCACTATAAACATCCCCCGCCAGACTGGTACATTTGTTACAGTTGGTGACCCTACACTGACATATCATTATCATCCAAAGTCCATAGTTTACATTTGGGTTCACTCTTAGTGTCATATATTCTATGGGTTTTGACAAATGTTTAATGACATTTATCTATCATTTGCTGTTATCTTTTTACTACCTTTTTGTAAAGTCTTTTGGATACTACCATGTTAGGTTACACTCTACTTTTATAATATGTACAGAATTATCACATTGTCTTGACTTTTTTTATCATATATTTGTCTTTCCTACTACTCTGCTGATAAATACAGGGAAGGGCCTAAGTCTTACCTTTTTCATAGCCTCAGAACCTATCAGAATGTCTTAAAAGTAGTAGAAATCCTATTAATGCTTATCGAATAAATGAATATACAATTTATATTATGTCCATCTTTTTTGATCCAGTTCATCAGAATTCTCTGATGGTTCTCGGTTAAAAAAAAAAAATCAGGGCAAAACAGAGTTGTCATAAGCAATGTCTTGTTTTTGTTATCAAAACAGAAATGATTTTTCTCATAATAAAGCAAAAAGGACACTAGTAGAGAAAGTCAGTTTCTCAAAAGAAAAAAAAATTCCATAGTTGAATGTAAAGATTATTGAGGACAACTTGTTCCAACATAGGACGGTGAAGCGAAGGCAGATAAAGGAAGGCAGCCCACAAATACGCACTGAAGAGTTTCCAACACTTTGTCATGAGAGTCAACTTTGAGAAAACTACATACAGGGCTGGCAGGCTTGTTGCAATCAGGGACTGCGGAGTTTTTAGAGCAGAGGATTTAGGCCTAAGGTGAGCCCAAGAAGGAGAGTCGCAAACAGTGACAAGCTCTGCAAATAGCAGCTGCAAATCAAAGAGCAATCTCCATGTGTGCACACTGTGGAAGGCACGGAGGTTACAGATTGGTCTTTTCTGCTTCATCCACACACACGAATAGCAATCACTGACAGTAACACCATCTTTGAATAGGAAGGGCTCAGGGAAGTTTGATTTATTTATTTATTTTTATCTTTTGTAGTTACTGGGAGGCAGTTTTATCATGAAGAATCCAATTTAATAAATCCAATACATAAAAGTCGAAATAAAATTATTTATGCTGTGAGAATGAATTTCTGTAGCTGATAGTAGCTAATAAAGACATTTTAATCTGATCCTTTTCAAAGTGGTAACTGCTCCCAGCATATAGGCCCAACAGCATATTATAATTATATAGCTGTATTTTTGAAACAGTGGGATGCTGAATCAAAATTATCATCTCTGGGGAATGCTTCTGACTTGTAACCTGTGTTATGTATCACCTTCTCTGAGAGTGTGAGGGAAACTAATTTCGTTCCTGGAAGGATAAAGACTGACTCAGATGCAATTCGCATTCAGAATGCCTCTAAAAAGAAGATAATGGGACTATCTAGACGGTATCCAAGTCCTCGCAGTGCCTGAAAAATAAAAATAATTAGATATTCTTAATAAGTCAGTATGCTCCATTTTTTTTTAGAAATACTATGGTGGCAGAGGGGGTGGGGAGAAAGTGAAGGATCCATTTCAGAAAAGTGGTTACTTAGAATCGAAATTATTTTTACTCAAATTCGGTATAAAATTTCTCTTAAGTTTATCCCATTTGTGGAGCAGCTAGAAAGGAGAAACACCGCTAACTTCAAATTCATTTTTGGCTTCCATCTCTGAATAAGGGAATTGGTTCGATATATATATATATGTATATACATATATAGAGAGATAGATGATAGATAGATGATAGATATAGATATAGATAGTTCTATATATATATAAATGTAACAGAACATGCAACATTTATTCTGTTATATGTTACATTTATATAACAGAATATGCAACAAGAAAAATTATTTTGTTATGTTCAGGCATTTATTAGGCAGTTATATACTGTTCACTTTGTCAGTCACTAAAGACAAAGAGACATGAATAAACCAATATACCTTCCCTTGTAGAGGTCACAGCCTAACAGGAGAAGATGGACATGTTTAGAAATAAGGACAATGTATTAGGGAGTGCTGTCATGCAGAAATGTCCTTTTCCATGGGGCCACAGTGGAAGCATCCAAGGTTTTGTGTGAGTTGGAAAGAGAAAAGGGTTAATAAAGTTTCATAGAAGAGCCAATATTTGACCTATTTTGAAAGATAAATAGGAATTTTCACTGCTGAAAATGAGAACAAGAGGGAGGGCAGGACCACTTCAGGCTCTGAGAAATATAATTCAAAAGCATAAAAGAACATCGCTCATGCTGGATGTGCGTAGTTCTTGGAGACTGAAGTTCAGGTCACAAGAATGAACTTGGCACACGTGGAACTTTATTTAAATGATATATAGCGCCCTCAGGGCAGTGAAAACACAACCAGCCTTGCTCTTTGAAGGAAGAGGCATCACGAACAGTTTAAAGTGCTTCAGCCCTGAGGTCCGGTGTATCCTTGAGTTATTACACTACCCCAACCACTTATGAGCCAAGTTACCTTTGACGTGCACCTTGACTCCCAGCCTGAATTTCCTCAAGTATAAATCTGTAATGAAAGTTCAACTTTGCAAGGTTTGGTATGGAGTAAAGGAACACAGGAAAACAGACACAATAATGTATGGTCCTTTGCTTCCCCATCTGTTTTAATCACTTCCAAAGACATCTTTTCATTGTGGTTACATACTTTTGCTTTCAAGTTTTAAGGTAAGTTAAAATATAGTTACCTTTTCTGTTAACAAAGGTAGTGCTTATCAGTTAATAGTCATTTCATTTCAGTATAATCCATGATACAAAATTCCTTGGAATTAAGTATATACGGAAAAAATGCGGTGGAACACCGAAGAAAGTAAAGCTGATCACTGTGACTTAAAGTCAGAGACGAGGCCTTTCTGTTTCTCAGTCCTGTGTCGTTTCAGGTCTGTCGATTTTGGCAATCACATAATCTCTTTTCTCATTCCAGGTTATTTGCAAATTCTCTTTTAAGAAATTTGTGAGCAAAATCAAGAAATGTGTTCAATTGCCCTACATTTGCTGTGTTTTACTTACATTGGTAATTATTAGTTTAGAGGGTAAGCAATAAAGAATTTTGTGAATTAATTATGTCAATCATCCTAGAAAACGTACATGTACCCATTGATATTTTCATCTATCTGAAAACTTAAGATAAATGATACTATGATGAGAGGAAATGCTTTAAAATAAATTTTACTAAATAAATAGCCTCTGGAGAAAACTCGTGGCATTCAAACAATCTGTCCTCTGAAATGTGATTTTTTTTTTTTTAATTAGAATTTGGAAACGTCAATTGTTTTACTTCTTATTTTACTTAAAGAAATAGCAGCAGGGATATCTGCAGCAGTAGTGATAATCGAATACCTGTTTTGTGCTTATATTATCACATTTAATCATTACAAAAATGTTATGAGGTAGCTGTCATTACCCACACTTTGCAAGTAAGGAACTGAAAGGTATATTTCTTTCTTTTTTTGTAATCTTCATTTTTCAATTACATTTAAATGCAATAGTATATTAATTTCAGGTGTACAACCTATATCTTAGGAAGTGGTCCACTCCGATAAGTCTGGTACCCATCTGACACTATTCATAGTTATTACGATATTATTAACTATGTCCCCTATTCTGTACTTTACATCCCTATGACTGTTTTTATATCTGGCAATTTATACATTTTAATCCCTTTATTTATTTTAATCCCTTTATACATTTTAATCCCTTTTTACCCATCTCCCCTCCCATCTGGCAACCATTTCTGAGATCACACAGGGAATAAGTGGTGGACTCACTATTAGAATGCAGGTTTGTTTGATTCCAGCCCAGAGAGTGTTTCCTCAATACTACATTACATCTTACTCTTTCTGAATTGTTATTAAAAGAAAATAAAATGCTGTTCCTAAACTATTCCTTCCTAGTAGTTAATATTGTGCAATATTTCCAAAGTTCTCTTTAAATTCCATAATGCTCTTCTATCTAGTGGTTCTATTTTCATTTCTCCAGAGAGACTCACTGCAAATTTCTATATATTTCTATACCTTCTCCAGGTCATAGACTTTTCTATTATTGGTTTTATTATTGTATTGTCACTGCTCCAATGGTTGCCCCAGCCAAGTGGAGGATGCGACCTTATTTAGTCAATGATGAACAGCAACACCGGCCTTGTGTGCTCATGTACTTACATGAGATTCAAATCTTTCACTAGGTCTTTGCTTTGGTTTGTTTTTTTCTCTCTGAAAAGTTGACCCAGGTTCATTGGAAGATGATTCCAGACAGCTTGAGAGGCTCTATATCAAAAATATTCCATTTTACAAATCATTAATCTTGAATTAAATTCATTCACACTGATTCTTGTTCAGGAGATTAAATTTCTTCTCTGTGCTAGTCTTTTGGGCATTTTAAAGAACATTATTTTATAAACCAGGTGTTTTTAAATTTGGGGCTCATAGGCTGATCATTAGTTGTAATATGTTCTATTATTGCTTGTTTATTAGGGCTGAGAACCATAAGAGATTTGACCCCAATCTCACATATCTCCGAATACTTTTTATGTTCTGTATATAGGAGTCTTCTTAAGAAAATTATACTACATTCTCTCCTCAGGAGGTCTAGCAGACAGAAAGGGATGCAGACTAATATATATTTCACAGTTTATAGAACTGATAGCCACCTTAAAGTTACTTTCATATAATTATCAGTTTTTATAAATGAGGCAACTGACACTAAGACCATTTAAAGAAATAATCCAAAGTGATACAGGTAATTAGAAAATTGGCAACTACTTCTAGCCTTGTTTCCAAAGTTCTTAAACTTAGAGAATGATGCTTTTCTAAGAAGTGTTATATATTGTTTGAAATTTATGGGCCATACTCAACAACACTGGAGTCTTCTAACTCAATATCCACCCAAATCAGTATGTATTTAATACTTAAAAATTGACCGAAAAAGAAAATTCACCAAAGTATGCTTCATACACTACTATTTGGAACAGGTTTAATCTAAATTCTGCCATTCTACTATAAGGGCAGTAAAATAGCTTTGCATGAAGATAAAATTAACAGTGTTACTAGATGTCAACACAAACATAGAAGATTAAATTAATGATGGATTGATGCTTGGAACAAGTTGTTTTGCACTTTTTATGTTTCATTATTAGAGAGTTGTAAGTTAAGAAAGAGCTATTTGGCAAAGGCTTTACTCACCAAGGTCAGAGTGCTTCGGGGTCCCCAAACTAACATTCTCAATTCTGTTTGCATTTGTACTATGTAGACATTTGCTTTCTGACAGTTGTGGTATTCTACACCCAACGCCTATCATGATTTGCTTTTTAAAGAATCACTACTTGTAGTTAAACATTAACTCTTTATACATGGCAAGATGACTACCATGAGTAACATGGAACAATATAGCCTCTGAAATAGATATTTATAGTTACTAATGTGTAAAGGTCAGGAAAAATGAAGAGAATTGAATCATATTATATTCTTTAATGATTAAATTAATAATATCATTAACATTTCTATAAATCATATAACGTAGACAATAATTAGTTGAAATAGAAGTGATACGAACTTTGTAAGGTTGATTATTTTATTTAATTTTTTTGGCCTGGGAAAATAAATGTAACTAAATTACTAAAGATTTTTAAATTATCTTTAAATTCGGTTTTGAATGGAAGAATTTACTAGAACTAGCAATGATTTTTATTTGCCTCTGTTAATCTGTGAAATTTACTTGCGTATGAAAACTAAAGGTACCTTTTTAGCGTAGCTTGGTTTTTCTGATGGTAGTAAATTTAATATGACTGATTTTCTGCCCCAGTTTCTTTATGTATTTGTTCTATAAGTAGAAAATACTGCAAACTAACTTACAGGTGATTCTATTTTGGAACTGTCTTTTAAGTCACATATTGAATTGAATTGAATTTTAAATAGTGCTCTCATACTGTATCATTCATAAGTTTCAGTAATTTGATAAACTAAAATCTATTAACTAAATCAAGTTTATTTTCAGACAATGTCATTTCAAATGTCATACATGAATGCATTTCTCAAAAAAATTATCACAAGAAAGCTATTTACTCTTACTTGATCTGATTTATTTCATGTAATTCTCTTGTGTCTGGAAAAGCAATTAAAATGAATACATGTGTCCATGCATTCCATCTGGATATATATGCTGCACACAAATTGGCATGAAGGCATAAATACATATTTATGTAGTAAGCACAATTGAAAATACGTAGACATGTTATTGTTTATTTTGAAGATAATAAATGCAGTAAGTCTTTAATGTATGAACCTGTAAGTGTTATGTATGTACTATTGATAAATTTTACGATTTATTCATTTCCTCTCAAACATGGTAATATAAATCAAACTCAATTTAAATCAAGAGATATTCAACAACTACTATTTTGCAAAACACTCTTCAAACACACAGGAGCTCTTTAAATATGCAATTTCACACAGACATAAATATGGACACAATTATACATTCAATACCTATTTTGAACCTTTCTATGTGTCAGGTCCTATGTTTAGTTTCTGGAATAGTATTAAGAACAAGGATAATATAATCCCTGTTCCTATGAAATTTATAGTCTGGGGAATTCTTTTCCTTCAAAAACTTCCATTTTGATAGTGAAAGCTAAAGGAAAGGAATTTGACAGACTAAAACCTATTAAATAATTGTTTAGCTATAAAATAAGATACTTATTATCCACTAACTCTTATCATAATTTAATTTTCGAATCCTAGTAAATATGGGATGTGGGATGTCTTCATGTCACATCTCAGCTAACATAAATTGCATCTGTTAGATGAAAAACTATTATTGTTATTATTATTTTCAGCTTGGCCATTAGTACACATAAATGTAACAAACCAATGACTGCTTACTTGGATGAGGTTTATTTGAATTTTTTTTTTTGATATTTCAACTCAAATATTATTAGTCGTTTACCTGAAGAGCACTAGGGATGTTTAGAGATGGTAAGGTATAGATGAACAGATTTAAACTCCTTCTTTTCTAGGGCCTCAGTAAGTTAGATTCTTATTAATATGATGTTCTATTTTTGAGCATTCATATTACATATGCTATACATGGTATGTACAAAATATATCCTACATATTACATGTATATATATGTATATATATTCTATATGATGATACACATAATAGAACAATTGAAGATCATAAAATATTTTCATTATACAAATATTATGGGAAATTTATTTAATAATTTAACTTAAATTCACTCCATGACTAATATTTTTGAACATTAAAGTGCACATAAATCATGAGGAAATCTTTTTAAAATGTAGATTTCTGACCCAACTCCCAAAGATTTTTATCCAATAGGTTTGGAGGCCTGCCATTTCTGACTCTCAGGTAATACATGCAGGAACTATGGTTTGTGGAGCATAACATTAGATTTAAATGTCTCGATTAGATTATAATCTACCTGGGAGCCTTGTCTCCGGGCATTTTTCCCCCTAAACTTCATGTTTTATTAAAGAAGAACATCTGAGATACAAGAATACTTACATCAAGATTATGTATGTAGCTGCAAGACCAAAACTAAGAGGTCATAGTGTTATATATAATGCATATCTTGTTGGCAAAAAAAAATAAAATAAAATAAAATAAAAGGCATAACCAAAATCATTGCATGGTTTACTTAAACTTAAATTTTTATTTACATATTATTAGGCATGGTGATTTTTTTTTAAAAAGTTATTCCTACATTTAGAGTTATAGCTACTAAGAAAAATTTAAATCCAGGAATATCAAGGAATTGCACAATGCAGGTATCAGTCTCTGTTCGGACTTCTGAAATAAAGTGTCTCTTGCAAAACATGAACTTAGATGCAGAATCTTACAATCATTGCTAAGAATACCTTTGTAAAGTGAAGTGGGAATCATGGAGAGACTGACATCAAATAGCCCTGGTATTTTGTAAAGCGAAAAGAAAAAAATTTGCAGAATATTATGGAAGGAAAAAAAATATTTCCATACTACTGATTTGAAGAAGATTTAGTATTTAAAAAAATATTTAAAAAAATTAGTGCAAAAACAAAGCACATAAAATTATGGGTATTTACATAATTTTTGACATAACACTACAAATATACAAGAACACCGTTAGCTGCTCAGAAGTGAACTTATATCAGAACATAGCCTATTACTTTCTAGTCCACCAGTATATAGGTTCTGACTGACATTTTTGTAAGAAGAAAGTGGATCTTTACAACAGAAATCATTTAAAAATGCTTTATAGCTAGTTGTAAATGAATCTGTAGAAATTTCAGACATTACTGGTCAATCTTTTTAACATCAAAATGTTTTAGAAATTTTTCAAATATTACTTTGAATTTTCTTTTAAAGGATTTTGCATTATAATTATAATCAGGATTCCAGGATCTTGAGTGAACAGATACAATTAAAATCTCATTGTATATAACTCTTTAGTAGAAAGGCTTATTTCTATGGGTACGCTGTAACTTATGAATCACCATGAATTATGAATATTTTGCCCCTTTCCTTTGTCAGCTGTCTAAACAATAGCTATGATTTCTGAATGTAGAAAATCATCTCAGTAATACATATTTTGCTGTTCTAGTCTAATATGCTTTGTCCTTTTAATTAAAAAAAAAAAGAGGCTAAACTCTTGTAATGATAGCCATATCTTATTCTTTATTCTTGCTGATTACATATCTAGCTTCTTTTACAATGCATATGAAGACTTAAAATATAAAACTATATTATAACATAGTGACGTTTTATTTAATAGATGTCTAAGTGTTTCCATTTCCTAATATTTCTGATAACCAATGTAGAAAGACTGTAAAACTGAAGTGATTTTGAGCCTGGTATTCACTCTAAAATCTGTTTACTGATACATTTCTACTAAAAACCTGAACTACTAATGTTTTTCAATGATACCTGAGTGCTTTTATTTTAAAAATGGAATAGTTATTAGAAAAGTATGTAAAGGTAAATGGAAGAGTACGTATCAAACATATCAAGTATATCGTATTATCACAGCCCTGGATTTGATGCAGAAGTGCAATTTAATATTTATACCTACAGGAGAGAGCCATTCAGGAAGCCCTGGAAGTGATTCAATCCATGTTAGTCATATGCCATGCAGGAGTGTGGCTGAGTGACATATGACTACCTAGCGGCCCTGTACCTGATTACAAGTTGAGCTGTTTTTATTCCCCATAAACTTCTATTAGTTTATAACCTCCCAGCATCAGAAAATTTTCTTGCTGTAAATCCACTGAATCATTTCAACAACTCTGGGTAAAAGCTATACACGTCTCACGTATAAATGGTCCAACAGACATACCACTTATGTATGTGCTATCCGTAGTCAAACTAAATGTTATTGTTATGATATTGGAATAATATTTTGTGATGCTAACCATGAACCATGATACATACTCTCTCTTCAATTCTGGAAAAAGGAAAATGGAAGACTGAACAAACCAGTTAAGAGGATAGCAAGAGTTCAGTCAGTGCATTTAAAATATTCATGCTCCAAAAAACCGCAGACATTTTGTGGGTAGAGAAATTTTTTTATAGAGCAGAGAAAAGAAAAGGGTGTCAATTTCACACACAAATGCCATCTCTTTTTTCACTTAACTACTAAACTGAATTTCAGATTTATTTCCCATGTTCCTTATTCATTTCTTCTCTTTTTCTCTCTCACTCTCTTTCAACTCCTACTGTGGATTAACAAAATTCATCAGACTTGTGGATGGCCAATGTCCAGATGTTATAATTATGTATTGATAAGGCCAAAGTATTAGTCAAGCTTATTTTCAGAGTTATAACTTCTTTATTAATTTTTTGTTTGGTAGAAAATAAAGGAAGAGTCGAGTTTTGTGCTAGTTTTTATTTTCTCCCCTCCTTTTCTACAAATCTCATTATTAAGCTAGACATCCATGTTTATAAAGACAGCAATACTCAAGGATTTACAAATTCATCCCTTCCTTGGAAAGTGGCATCATTTTATATATGTAGAAAATGTTTAGATAAGACTATGTCATGAGCTAAATGTTCATTTTAGTAAACTATTAAGAATTGTATGTTATATTTTTATACCTAAGAAATTACATTTTATTTATATTTTTACCATGATTTGTCAAACTAATTATTCTTATTAGTGACTAGCATCTGTGTTTGTTTTTGTTTTGCTTCTTTTAAAAACATATTGCTATAATTGTTATATCAGCAGGTTAATTATCTTTGTAATTGATGAAAAATTACATATTATTTCAACTTTGTTAATAATCATGGACCAAGAATTAAAATATATTATTACAGACAATGATATATCAGTCATTAAATGAGCAACATTATTAATTTAAAAATAAAATAAAATGTACAACCATGTACATTTTAATATTTCTGAAGAAGTTATAGAAACTGTATGTATTGCATTTCATATTTTTTTAATTGTGGAAAACATCGTAAAAGGTTCGGAAGCTATTTGCAGTGTTTTACTTCTTACAGTTTTAGAATAGAAGTTGAGCAATAATAAGAAAATACAGTTATTGTTTAAATGTCAGAGAGTCTATTTTTATGTCGTTGGCTTACTAATAAGCTTTTAGTTTTTAATCAAATTCATTTATTAGTAGTAGTTTCAAATAAATTTTTTGTTATTTTTAAATAACAATTGTACTTAAGAATGTGTTGTCTCAGAATATTTACTCCCAAATATAATCCTTTTCCACTAAGAAGGTCATTGGGGAATTAGGATCTGAGCTCCTATTAGACTAAACACTTTATCTATTTCTGCAGTCTGTTTTATTTGTTGTGATCACTGTGACTGCTCAGATAACATGTCTCCATGTTTATGCTTTGCTTAGACATCTATGTGTCCCCTTCTCCATATAATGTCAGTGGCTAAGCAATCAGAAATGGAGGAATAAAAAATTTTCAGACCGTTCTGATACAGTATTAGTAACAGTGAAAGATTATGTTTAAATTTAGTGATATAAATTCAGAATAAGCAATAGTAGGCCAAAGAAGTTGCATTAGCTGGTGCTTATCTAGCCTAAGATTTACACACATGAGTAGTCAAGCCAAATGTTAATATCAGACAATCCAAGATTTGGTAGAAGGATGCAGGAAATGCTTAGGCTGGTCCTTTTAGATAAGGAAAAGAATGAGGAAAGCAAGGTAGAAGATTTGTTGCCTCTTCTGTTCTATGACTAGTTCTTTTTTTTTTTTTCCTGTCAATATTTTCATGAGATTTGAAGAAAATAATTTAGTATTTCCCAAAACACATTAATTGTATGAGTCAGCTTCCATTATTGTAAAGGAAAATGAACAATTGCTACACACTAAATCTGGCATCATGAGTTCTCATTTTGAAAACTCAAGAAACTATCCATGCCTTAATGTATTCATTGCCAGTAGAATTTTTTTTTTAATTTAAAAGAAACACAAACAAAACTCTCTTTTTGTTCTCCCAATGACAGTTGGAAAACATTTGCCTAGAAATAATATATAATTACAACCATCCACCCCTAGCTTCACTTTTCTTACAACCCTACTTGTTTTTTCTTATATGTACACATGCTTTTGGGATTTTTTTCTTATCCTTTAAACATAGCCATTTTGAAAGATTTTTTCAAACTGATGCTAGTGCTGTTTGGAAAAGTAAAAATGCTGAATATTTTCTGTTCATTACTATACTGAATAAATAAGAATCATTATCGTAAGAATTAATGAAATGTTTTTAATGCATAAAAGTTATGTATGTGTTTATTAAATTTAACAAACCATTATTTTTCTATTAACAGGTAATTCATCACTTATCTTTGAATATTGTTGAGTATTGTCACAGGTAGAGAGATTAGGAAAAAAAAGAGAAAAAATAACATAGGTGTAAAAGACAACATATGTCGAAGCAGAGAGGTAAAAGTACCAAAAAAAGAGAAAAAAAAAAAATTTACAAGTCAGACTCATCTTTTAACCTTCTGCATATTACTCATCATCTGTATCTCTTGACAGATTTTCACCTTAGCTCCTGTGTAATTATTGGTGTGCACTTAAACAATTTCTACTATGGTGAGGAATTTTGAACTATATAAACTATAATTAATTTCAGCTAGCATTTATATTTCTTTATAATGTGCCCCTAAATTTATTATGCATCATTCCTTATACAGAATTCTCCACCTAAAATTCTTTTATCTTTGAAAATACAAATTCTATTTGAGTTTCAAAGCTCTGAAAAAATGCCTCTTCTGACACTGAGGTTTCCTTGATCCTTGAAATTTTCTTGGTATTTCTTTGCCCTACTCACCCTCAATGGAGTGAGAGAGAGAGAGAAAGAAAATGGGGAATAGCTTTTACTTCTCTGAATATTTATAGGACATTTATATCTTCTGAAACTGAACTGTTGAATTACCATTACTGACATATCCTATATTTCAGAATCTAAATGTCTTAAGATGATGATCAGGTCTGATTAATCTTTGTATTACCCAATAACTTTATCCTGTATTGCTCATAGCAAATGCCTGTTCAATGTATAATAACTGCATGAGATATTTTTGAAAAATAATAAGTTAATATCTATTATTTAAATGTCTTCTTTTAATAAATATTAAACATATTATTATTCCCTCAATATTTCTTTTAAATTATTATGATAAATTATCAACTTACCTGAAGAGGGTGAATGAAATCTAGTTTCTCCATCTAGACAGTTACCTCTCTTTCTCACCAACTTGAGAATCTCTAGTCAAAGGTACCATGGGTACGTTGGGTGGGGCAAAAGTGGAGAATATGAAAGATTACAGAAGCTATATTTGTGATATTGGATCCAAATTTACTATTATACTTAGGAATTAATGGAATGGAGTATTTGAAATTATGATTATCAAAGGAGATCTAGTAAGTATGGTACAATATCTGTTGTAACAGCTCGTCCCTCAAATCTTCCATCATCAATAGGGAAGGGTGAACTGGAGATATGACCAGCTCACTTCGTGATCATATGTAGTGACGGCGAATGAAAAAAAAATTATGCTCGAAGATTATAACATTAAATATTTTATGAGATTCTAACGGTTCTAATCGTGACTAAGTACTAAGTAGTGGAATCAAAATGGAACTTCAACCAATTCTAATAAAACTAATGCATTTGCCACATACAACTTCTATTATACTAATTAAGGTACATTAGGCTTTATTAGGACTCATAATTGTCTTCTAGTTCTGTCTATATGGTGTGATAGCTACAGTTGGTGATCTATACATCTTTCTTTCTGGCTAAAAGGATAGTGAAGTTTGTTCTGGAGTTTGTCAGATATTGAAAAATAATCTCTAGAGAATGCACTTAATCATGCTAATGATTGGTTTAGAGATGTCTGTATGATCAGATCTGGTAAAGAAATATAAGAGGAATTTTACTGGTAGAAAGAACTTCTGAAAAATACTTATTTTTTAACAAAGAGAAATGCTATGGAAGCTGTCTCACCATCTCTTCCTCTCACACCTCTTTCTTGGTTTTGGACATTTTTGATGCTGCTTAGAGATGCTATAAGGCATCTGGTAACCACCAGAAAGATCAAGAGCTCCACAGATAGATGCTGACTCAGACCCCTGACATTACTGTGCCACTGAACAAACTCTGGAACTTCCAAAACACACACACACACACACACGCACACATACATATATTATATATATATATATTATATTGAAATAACAAATCTTTCATATATAAAAATTGAGTATTATGTTATTTGTATCAAGGGACAACTAAATGAACAGTAATTTTAATACTGGCTACATTGACATACAAATGATCATTGCATTAAACTACTTGATGTAATTTGTAGCCTCCTGGCAATAGCGTGATTCGCTTTAGAAACAATTTATACTAGAGTGCAAACAAGATATGATATTTTTAAAATATCAAAGCCCCTCAAAATGTAAAAAGCTAGTTGACATCTGTGACAGAGAATACCACTCAATCTCACACTAACTCTGGCTCTTTACTGCCATTTTCAATAGAAATTCAAACTCAGTAGGCACATGGTCTGCCTTTTAAGTTATTAATAACGATGAGTTACCAAGTCCCCTGTGATTGCATGAAGATCTCTGGCTTTTCAAACTCTCCTATCAGTTGTCTCACATCAGTTGTCTCACACTGCCTCAGCATGATACCAGTGCCACGTTTCAGTTTTATATTACAGAATAACTTCACTTGTGCTACCAATATTGATGACTGAAGACGGAAGAGGCCTGGAGTGACAAAGGTCTTGTAAGACCTTTTATTTAAGCAAATGACACAGCATTACAGAAAAGATTAAAGCCTATTGTTACAGATTAGAACTTATTGTTAAAGATTTGAGCCTTTTGTTTCAGATTGCCTTAAGGTTGCCGTAACAAGGAAGCCAAAAACAATAAAATGGGCTTAAAAATTATGTATGGGAAAAGATTTCAAGTACAGTTACCATATATGAACAGACTTGAAAAATATAAATCTCATACTATTTTTAAACTTTGAATTTTGAAATTATTACAGATGCACAATAAGTTGCAAAGATACTGGAATAGTCCCTATGTATTCTTTACCATGTTTCTCCCAATGGTAACATATTGAATAATTGTAGTATATTATCAAAATCAAGATTTTGACATTGGTACAATGTGTGTGTATAAGTCCATATCACTTTATCGCATATGTAGATTTGGACAATCATCACTGCAGTCAAGGTAACAGGCTGTTCCATCACCACAAAAATCTCCCTCATGCTACCCCACTATAGTCACACTCACAAATCCTTCGCAAACACTGATCTGTTTTCCATCTCTGTGATTCTGTAATTTCAAGAATTTGATAGCAGTAGGGTCATTCAGTATGTAATCTTTAGGGACTGGCTTTCCACTTAGTATATTCCTCTGGAAAGTCAACCAGGTGCTCTGTGCATTTATAGTTCCTTTTTGGTGCTTAATACGGTTTCATGGTATAAATGTACCACCATTCGTCTAACCACTTGCTCATCGAAGGTGGTTTGAGTTGTTTCCACTTTTTGAAAAACTATTTTGGATATTGTGAATAATGCTACTATAATCATTAAGGTACAGATTTTTTTGTGAACATAAGTTTTAATTTCTCTGAGATAAAATGTCCAGGAATGCAAGCACTGGGCCAATGGATATTACATGTTTAGTTAAAAACTAAAACTAAAACAAAAACAAAAGCACCAACAAGCTGTTTTCCAGAGTGGCTGTACAATTTTATATTCTGACCTATAATGTATAAGTGATCCAGTTCACATCCTTGCTAAAATTTGGTGTTGTCACTATTTTTTTGTTTGTTTTACCTATTCAAATAGATGTGATCTCTCATTGTGTTTAATTTGTATTTCTCTGATGGTTAATAATGAACATTTTTCATGTGCTTATTTGCCATCTGCATATATCCTTTTGTAAAATGTCTTCATGTTTTTTGCCCATTTTATAATTAGACATATTTTTTATTGTTGAGTATTGAGAATTGCATAAATATTCTAGATCCAAGTCTTCAATTTGTACTTGAGGTTTGCATTTTTTTTTTCCTGTTTGTGGCATAAATTTTCATCCTCTTAACAGTTTTTCATAAAACAGAAGTTCCTAATTTTGATGAAGTAAAATTTATTCATTTTTCTTTTTATGAATTGCACTTTTGATATGAAAATTCTCTACCATGTTATTCTCAGGACCTGAGGCCCCCAGCCAATCTCTCTTCTTTTCTCTACTTTTCAAGAATCCTTTAACATCTGTTTATATACAATGGACAAGGTTTTGTGGTATGTTATATTAGCAAGGCAAATAGAAAAAAAATTCTCTATTACATCTTCCAGAAAGCGGAAATCAGCCTATATTAAGTTTGTGAAACAATTTCTCATGAAAGAAACCACTGTCTGCATGACCTTGGAAAAAACTCTGTAATACTTTGGTCAACAGTAAAACCAGTTTCACAGGAAACAGGCTAAGTGTCTGTCCCTTTTTCCCTATGTCTGATTCAGATATGTCCATAGAAGATAATGAGTGCCCAGGTGGTCAATTCAAGGATTACTAGAACTATGAAAGAGATAGTCCTTCTATAAAAAGAAACTTTCCTCCCTCCCTCCTTCCCTCCTTCTCTCCTTATTTTCTTTATCAGCTTTATTGAGATGTAACTTACATATAACTGTGTATGTTTAAGATGTACAGTGTGATGATTTGATACCTGTGTATATCACAAGTTTTTACCACAGCAAAGTTAATTAATACATCCGTTACCCTCATAATTACTGGTTTGTTTTTATTGTTGTTGTTGTCATGGTAAGAAGATTAAAGCTGTAATCTCCTGGCAGCCTTTGATACGATACAACATTGTTAACTATAGTCACCATGCTGTACATTAAATCCCCAGAATTTATTCATCTTCTAGCTGGAAATTTGTAACCTACCCACATCTCCTCATTTTCCACACCCTTCAGCCCCAAGCATCCATCATTGCACTCTCTGTTTTTGAGTCTGATGTTTTTCTATTCACTATATAAAGGAGAACATCTTATAGTATTTTTCTTTCTGCCTGATTTATTTCATTTATAATGTCACTAATGTCACTTTCATGTCACAAATGAAGAGATTTTTTTTTTAAATGAATAAATATATTCCATTGTGTATGTGTACCTGTGTGTGCATTATATTCATCTGTCATTGGACACTTATGTTGTTTCCATGTCTTGTCTATTATGAATAAAGCTGAAATGAACATGGGAGTGCAGATGTCTCTCTGAGATAGTGACTTCATCTTCTTCAGATATATACTCAGATGTGGGATTGCTAGATCATATGATAGTCATATTTTTAAAAAATTTTTAAGGAACCTCCATATTGTTTTCCATAGTGGCTGTACCAGTTTGAATCCCACCAACAGGGCACGAGGGTTCCCTTTTCTCCACATCTACACCAGCATTTGTTATCTTTTATCTTTGGTGGTGATAGCCATCCCAACAGTTGTGAAGTGGTATCTCATTGTGATTTTGATTTGCATTGCCCTGATGATTAGCGATCTTGGCACATTTCACATTTACCTTTTGGTCATTTGTATCTCTTCTTAGGAAAAAAAAAAAAATGTCTAAATTATTGTGAAGACCAGTGTCAAGAGCTTTCCCCTCACATGTTCTTCTAGGAGTTTTACAGTTTCAGGATTTACATTTAAATCCTTAATCTATTTCAAGTTAACTTTTGCAAGTGGTGTAAGATAGGGGTTTACCTATTTAGCATGAGAAAATTTGGTTTTCTCAACCCCATTTATGGAATAGGCTACCTTTCTGCAATTGAGTCTTATAGCTCCCTTGGCAAATATTAACTATCTAGGCCTAAGTTTATTTCCAGGCTTTTGATTCTGTTCCATTGGTATATAAGTCTGTTATTATGCCACATATAGTGGAGGGGGCAGGCAACAAGGGCCAGGGCCAACTGTGAGCCCACTAACAGCGGTAAGGGCCATGGTCGTCACTGTATACTACCTTGGCTTCTGGATCTCTCGATGGACACATAGTAGTGGAGGCTGGTGACAGGGGTTGTGAGAGGGGCATGCAGGTACACAGCTAGAAGGACTGGCTGCAGGTCAGTGCAGTGGTGCTGGCCAGTGAGAGAAGACAGGGCAAAAGCCATTGAAATCTGCAGGGGATCCACAGCAGCTGTGCTGCCTGTTGATTTCATCTTTGGCCAAAATCGTGGGGGTTGTCTATAGGGCACATCACTGGCAACATTATCATTCTCGATGATATTGGCCAATATCGGTAGCCCCTGTTTTTCTTTCTTGTTCCTGGCAGTCTCAGTGCATCTCAACTTTCCAGTTCTCTGGATGGAGTGAAACCAAAGTGAATCCTTCATGAGGAATCCCCAAAAGCTGGGGCAGCTGGTTACTCACCCAGCTCTTCCTTTTCCAGCAAAGGAAACTCTTGCTGGGACGTTCCGTCTTTGCACTGAACAGTGCTAGCCTGGGGAATTGAATGGTACAGGCAAAATGAGGCTGTTCTCTTTTCCCTTTCTGTGTGGCTATTGTTTTTTTTCCCACTGTATTGCTGAAGCTTCTTAAGTGAACTCCAGAGCTCTAAAGAGCTAAGAAATGAGCCTGTTTTCCTCATGCTTAATGTACTCCTTAAATAGTGAATTTTGTATAAATGTTTTGATGATGGAGACAAAATTTGGAAGGAACTTGACTTCTTGAATTGCCTCCTAGAAGGATACTTACTAAAAATCCACATTGGACTGCTCTTTGAGTGAGGAAAAAACTCTACTGAGATTAATCTGTTTAAGCAATCATTATTATTTTAACCGTTCCAGGACCAACAGGAACTACTAGTTATTAGCCACTTAAAGCCACAATTCTCATGGTTGTTTTTGTTTTGTATTGATTGTTTTGTTGTTGTTGTTGTTTTATTTGTTTGGTTTGTTTGTTGTTGTTGTTGTTGTTGTTGTTGATAAATCTGAACCTCCAAGAAGTAGATAGGCACTATTAAGCATGGTTAGAAAGCATAGTTAGTTTTTCATAGAGCCTAAAGTTTTTCTCTTTCCATTACTTTAAATATTCTTATACTACTTTTTTAAATAAAGTCAAGTAGGTTTTCTTCCCCAAAGAGTATAAAAGAGTATAACAGAGTAGGTGTCAAAAGATTCAACACATTTTTATTGACCAAGTGAGGTAGGATGTAAGTAAATTTGCACAAATAGTACTTACATGCAAGTAGCTAAAAAAAATATGGTTGAGTTTTCTTGAGCATGGCTACAAAATGTGTTATCTAGAAAAGAAAACAGATCACTATTACTTTCTATCTAAATGTTATAGTCCATACCAGCTGGTGAAAATGTAGTGAAGAAAGACCTCAACAGCCCTGTTCTATGGAGGATTGTTCTGTTTATTACAGGAAGAATAGAGCCTGATGTTAAAATAGTTTATTTTCACAGTCTTTAAATATGTATGAAGGGAAGCTGTTTGTTTTGATATACTGGACTAATAGTGTTAATATTTAAACGGTTTCTCTTTTATTCTTAAAGTAATGCTTCATTAATATGTGAAATATAACATCACCTTTGGTCATATTGTTTTAGTCTGTCTGGCTGCAGGCTTAGTGTGGCAGTCATGTATCGACTTACATAGTAAAAACTATTTTTTGCTGCTGAAGGGGACTAAAACTTCATGTTTAAACATAGGCTTTTTACAAAGAATAAGAGAAAATGAATAGTTAGAATACAGAGTTTTTAAATGACTATCAGATATGAAATATGTTAGCGTATCTAAAGGTTCTTCTCTTTGACTAAGCAAATGCATGTTAGCTTCTTTTTAATGGAGATCATCATTAAACTGACAAAGATTGGAAATTGATGTTATCAAACTCTTTTAGGATTAGTAATATTTAACAACTTGCTGTCAGAAAGTCAAATCCAATAGCATTATTCATATGCCTTTTCTTAAGCATGTTTATGCGTAAAACTTCTGTATTTAAATTTCTATAAAAATTTTCAAATATATACAGAAGTATAATGAAAAGTATAACTAATCTCCAATTATCACTTCATGGCCAATATTGTTTAATTTATATGCCAGCCCATTTCTTTTCCCCTTAAATTAATATGAAGTAAATTCCAAATATAAATCACCCTTAAATCAACAGCTAAAGCACAATTAGAATTATAACAAAAGCTAACAGTCAGGAAAAAAAAGTTAAACAAATGTGTATATTCCACCATAATATCCAGTTTAAATGTAAGTACTGTTTCTTTTCCTCAGAATTCCTAAATATTTGGAATAATTATCACCTCGCCAATCTACTATAACTCATTATTGTTATTAACTTTACCTCAGCAACTTCCTAATACCATTAGCTGAGAAGTACATCGCAAGACAACTCCTGCCATCCTGGAGTTTACATTATAGAAAGTTAGGTAGACATGAATAAAAAAAGAGCAGTGATGATAAGCCATATATGAAACACAAATTGTAACTTTTTAAAATACTAAGGTAAGAGTAATGGAATAGAAACACTCTAACTTATTTGTTATCAAGTCTTCTTACCCATCTGTGTGTAGATGGAATAGGAGTTACTGACGCAGGGTGTAGCAGTAAATGCCCGTGCCCGTTTGGGGAGATACTGCCCATGGACATATCTAATGTATATTTTTAAATGAATTACACAATTCTGGACATGATTTTTAATTGTGAGTTGTTCTTGATGTTTTAATGATGACATTTCTAAATTGATTACCTGAATATGTGTTAATATAAGTAAAAGACATATACAAATATTACAGAATAAATATATGGTACATTAAACATGGCTTCACATTCTTGGACAATGCTCCCACTGAAAAGTGGGGTCTGTGGCCCCTCCTCTAGCATCCGTGAGGGCTCTGCAATTAATTAACCAAAACATATAAACCAATGACAGTGCCTGCTTCAGAGCCAGGGCCTTACAGAACTGGCAGCTTCTACAGCCTGTGTCTTGAATACTCATTCTTGGAACCCAGCTACTATCTTGTGAGGAAGCTCCTGCTTCCTCATGGGAAGGGGTTCATTGGAGGGGAACTTAGGACCTGCTGCTAACTGCACTTAGCTTCCCACTGACTGCCTGTGTCAATTTACCTGCCATGTGAACAAATCATCTGAAAATTTCCTCCAGCTCAAGTAGAGATGCTGCATCTCCAATTGATTAAAGCAGAGATGAAGGGTTTTCAATTGCAAATTCAGGAGCAAAATAATTGATTACCGTTGTTTTAACCCACTTGGTTTTCTTTGTAAAGAAGCATTAGATAATGCTAGAAGAATAAATTTCCACATAAATTACTTTAGGTGACAGGCTTTATGAGGAAGGGCTAGTTCTGATGTTTACTCCATATTTGGAGATAATTACCATTATCATTAAAACATCAAAGTGCTTGTTTGTTGAATACTCTGTCCTCCTGAAAGCCTCCACTAACACTATATGCTACTCTTCAAATTCCTTTATTTTTTCCCCCTGTATGTCTCATATTCTTGTTGCCTTAGTATTTTTTAAAAGTCATAGTGTGCATTTGATATAATTTTAATATATGTTCTGGTGTCAAGCTTCCTTATACATGGGATATAAAATCTCTGAAAATAAGAACTTTGTTTTTCAGCTCTTTTCATATTTGTCACATAACCAATGCTTATTTTTAAATGAATGAATGATTTAAACACTTCCTTGCTTAAGGCTGTTACTCAGTGAGTCTAATATTTTTTCTACCTAAATATACCTCACTATAGTAACTCTACAAACTGTAATATATTTTTTTATCAAAAATAGTACTTGCAGTAGATTATAATATAAATGATCCATTTTTTTATAACCATGATATATAATGAAATAAAAACCAGTAGGGCATTTGTAAGTTGCAGTTTTTTTACCTGAAGAAAATACTACAAATCAGTCCTGTGATCCAGTGTTTTCTCATGGAAACTGCACGTGAAAGGATGCTGAGGAGAGAAATGAACTTTCAGCTTTTATGTCTTTAGTTATTATCACCTAAGTCCATGTAGCTAGGAGCTAATGGCCTGAAATAAGAAATAGTATATCACACAAGGTCCAGTCAGGAGATGAGAGACAACATCATTATTTTAATAAAGAGAATTTAACATGAGGAGTTGTTAACCAAGTATTAGAGAAATGAAGACAGAAGGGGGACGCTGAGGTGGTAACTGTGAGAAGCAGCTACCACCACAAGGGCAAGAAGAGGCTGGAGTTACTAACCCTCACACACTTGGAAGGGCCCTGTGGAGCTGGGTGCTAGATTTTTGAGAAAGGGACTCAACAGACCACTGCTTGTTGTTCTGCTGAGGGATGAGGGGATTTATTCTGGGAATACAGTATTCTGGGAATACTCAAACTGGAGTCAACTGCTGCTGGATGAACAAACTATCACTATCAAGATGAAGAACAATTGCTGGAGTTTTGCAGGAAACGAAGTGTCTTTTCTTCTTTCTCTAGTATTTAGGTCTCCTTCATGTATCCTCTGTTAGAAGATTCCAGCAAGGATTCTGCTGGAAAAGCTGAAATGTATTTTCCAGAGTCCCAGCCCCAACATTACATAGCAGAGTATAAGAGGCTTCTTTTGAAGCTGAGAAAAATAACTTAAAAATCAATCCATATGAGTTATTAATAAAACCATTCTACAGTTTTGGTCTCTGTCCATTTTCAGTCACCAGAGTCTCTGTTTTACATTTCCTGTTATTTAATGCCCTCTTTCAGAAGGAAGGATATTGAATATTTCCCATAAGGAAAGGAGGATTTGTGAATCACAGATATAATGAGTAAATATTCAATTACTCCGTGTGGATTTTTCAGGATTTGATAAGCTTGGACTAAATTAACAGTACACTTGGATGCAGATGCAGACAGAAGTATGATTATATGTACATGTATGACTATTTGCATTGCTTTGAAATTACAAGTGGAGAAGCATGCACAGAAAAGACAAAGGTAAAGGGTGAAAACAAATAAAAACAAGGATCAAGTAAGGATAAGAAGTGGATAAGAGAATGAACAAAAAATGTGATATTGACAGATTAGTTAAAAAAGAAACCTAGAAAATTAGTGTAATCTTTTGTAATCTAAGTGCAAAGCATATTCTTAGCCTAATGGAAATATATTTTAAGAAGTGAGAAGGACAGTAAAAAAGCATAATCACTCTGACATCTTAAAAATAAATTACTCTACCTCTGCATCTCTGTTCTGAGACTCAGTAAACTATTTTTGTACTTAGTGAGTTATAACTTGGTATTTTTTCAGTTTTAACATCTATAAGAATGGGCATATCTTCAGCATTTTTGCTTCACAGCAAGAACGTGACCAGTTTAGTAGAATTCATTCATTACTTAAAGAGTTCCAGTCCTAGTATTACACTCCAAGAGATACAGTCCATTAAGTCCATTAAGTATTGGGATATTAATTAAGAATGGGAAATGAACTGAATATGGCATATGTTCTATAAATCTGTGACTCAAAGAGAAGATCCATTCTCTTATTCATTATCTATTTATCTATTTAGCTATCTATCTATCTATCATCTATCATCGTCATCATCATCATCATCTATCTCTATTTCTTCATATGCCTTTGTGCTTATATATGTTAAATTTATGTACAATAACTTCACATAATTTGAAGAATGTTTCTGTAAATATGACAAACTATCACACATCCAGATAGAAAGTTTACACATCCTAATTATGGGTTGACTCAGTAATGCAGCATGGACCTTGGCCCTTTGTTCATTCCAGGCTGGGCAGTGGTTCAGGGTAAAGGATTTTGACTGGCAATTAGTGTTTTAGCATCTAGGTCAAGTCGGCATGTAATGTGCTCTATAACATATATAAGCAGCAATAATTGTGTTTGCCTCTGTGTTTCCACCACCACCCATGAGCTTATGTTATCATTAGAGAACATTTTTGCCATTCTTACATTTATTTTTACCTTATGTTAATACGCTTTCTTACCTTAATTGTCCTATATAAAAATACTAAAAGAAGAATAAACCTGCCTCCCACTTATTTTCCTGGGCCATTATACTTGGAAGGCTGGTGACTATGCAAAATATGTAAAACAAGCAAAATCTCACTTTTCTACTACATATTTATGATTTTAGTCTATAAAGTGCCCAAAGTACTTTTTCTATTCTTTTTCATTTAGATACTCAATTTCATGGCACTTTGGGTAAGTGTAATGAATGTATCAGAAGTGTTCTTTTACAGCTTCAGTGTTTATGATTTAAAGTAAAAGAACTTAATTTCATACCTATAATTTTAATTTGGAAAACTTTATTCAGTTAAACAATGAAATAATCTATAAATTGGAGTCAATTTGGCCTGTTAGTTTGATATTTGCAAAAAATGTGTAGTTCAAGATAATGCCTAGGCAACTCCATTGCTTATCTTAACTGCATATAAAACATCAAGATATTTCAGAAATAGAAAACACAAAAATATTAACTCCTTCGGTTAGGAAGAAAAGAGCATGAACAGCTTCTCAAGTT
The DNA here is from genome assembly GCF_000325575.1 of Pteropus alecto. Lineage (NCBI taxonomy): Eukaryota > Metazoa > Chordata > Mammalia > Chiroptera > Pteropodidae > Pteropus > Pteropus alecto. The sequence goes on along the minus strand of NW_006436811.1, from coordinate 1,779,632 downwards.
TATTTGTTTAATAGAAACGCAATTAAAATATTTGAAATTTAAAAAAGTTAAGAGAGAAAAAAAGGATGAGAGCTGTGGAGAGAAAAAGACGAAAGAAAAAGAAAAAAATGGAAAATAAAAGAATAAGAAAATTTAAAAGAAGAGAGAGAAGAGGAAAGAAGATAGAGAAGAGGAAAGAAAAAGAAAAATATGGAAAATAAAAGAACAAGAAAATTTAAAAGAAGAGAGAGAAGAGGAAAGGAGATAATTAGTAGGAAAAGTAAGAGCAAGAGCAAGCATATATATAAAATATACCGCTAAATGAAGTCTGAGATTATACAGGCTTCACTATTGAATAAAGTCATAGAAAATTCATAGTTTAGAGGTTGATGTATATATAATAACTGAATTATAATAACTGAATTTTCTAATGATCTTAATCAGGGTATAATTTCTTGTATGCGAAGCCATTCTGGTATTTTAAAGAGCTTTACATAAGTATTTCTATTTTCTTCAGATTCTAAAATTTTACAAAAGCCTAAATTTTACCACTTTTAAAATAGTCAACACATTGTAAATTAATGCACCATTTTCTTGTTAAAATCAGCTTTGAATAAAACGATCTGTAGCTGAACAGGAGCAATAGTGAAGGTGTGAACTACTTCAGCGAAGTGCTAACTTCAGAGCCCAAATGAGAACATTTAAATGCTAAGTTTTTTCAGCAACAGCAAACAGATGTTTCTACAAAATATCTTTTTTTTTTTCATGTTTTCCAAACTGCTTTTTCTATGTACGTTCACTTCTTCTTTCTTCAAACTTGGACTTTCCTGCCACTTTACCAATTTACAGTGCCCATTCATCCTTGAAATGTTTCATTTTTACTTCTCAATCTCTCCTCCTCTGCAGTAATTGCAATGGAAGATGGGTATATGGTTCTGCTCTAAAAAATGAATTCAGTATTAGTGACATGTACCAGGCTGATGGCACTGAAAACTGAAGACCATTGTTTTAATCACAGCAACCTAGCACCGAACAACATATCTCACAGTTTGCCTGAACAACTGTTCTCAATTCTGTTCTGAAAGAAGAGACAATGATTAACCCTTTGGCTTAAAACATAATTTGCGTTAATTTTTAAAATTGCTGTGAATGATATAGGTTTCTGCTTGAACAGGCATATTATATTGATGATGCCAATAAAATAGCCATTAGAAGCTATTGAATTTAGATGGCTCATGAATGCAGACACCTGCCTACTAATTCTAAGTTCTGATTAGATTTGTGGTTGCATAGAAATTAACTTTCAAAAAGAGGATACACACATATTTCAAAGGCAACTTTTATGGTTCTAATATCATCATTAGCAAATTTTGTTTTCTATAGGGCATACAAATTCTAGCAAGGTGTCTTTTAAAATGTGAAGGAATAAACTACTCTCCCCATGCAGAAGTATGTAATGAATATGGACAACATGCTAACTCCAATTAAGTTTTCTATTGTCTAAAATAACACTACATCCCCACAAACAACAACTCATAGTGGTTTTATAGAGTTAAGGGAACAAAACTGTGCCTAAGACTCAAGATGACTAGATTTAAATAAGACACATATTCTGAGTGAACTAATAGCACAATCTATGCAAATTTCTAAATTTTTCTGAGCTTACTTTTGTCAGCTATGAAAAGATAGGGTAAAGTAGATCATTGAAAAGTTCTCATATTCTTTTAATATTATCTGACTGAAATGGTTATGGAATTTTAAATCTAAAGAAAAACCCTATGGAATAGTAGAGAAATCTAGAGGGTCCGTTTCATTGAATCTTTAAAAGAATATGACCCATTGTGGGTAGTTAGAATCACAAGCTTCCTTAATTTTGTGATTTGAAGTAGCCTGAAACCAAGCTTCTTTCTAAAATATAATACCACTACTATATAACTTCACCCCACAATTAGAACTTAATTATTTTGTACTTTAATGGATTTGCTAATCAAGAGTCTCCTTAAAGAGAAAATAACTTTTAGGACATACCATACTTTGTTTGTCTTTAGCTAATGTAATAACTCAGATTGGTTTGAGTTCAAACCTACAGGATAGGACATAAAGAAAAAAGCAGATGGGCTGGAGCCTGGCCTTTGAGGAGAGAAAAGCATCAGAAATGGCAAGAACAATTTTTAGCTGCCAGTTCAAATGTTTCGTAGACTAACCAGATTACATTTCAAGGATTAATGTGATTATGAGATGACTTGAATTTTAATTACAAGAGGTACAAATGACTGAATGAGGAACCTATAGAATGAAGCCTGATAACATCAAGCTGGGTGACTAATCTGGGATCGAGGGATTAAAATCTAAGGTCATAACCAGCACAAGTGAGTAGAAGTTACATGAAGTAAATAACAATTAAATATCAATACAAATTTCTTAATATTTTATAGTTGTGTAAATGCAGAATAGTGTTTATAGGGGTAATACTTTCTTCACCCTTGGAAATTTTAAGTAGAGTTTGGACAGCTATTGTCAAAAATTTTTAGACAAGCTTCTTGACTAAAATTAGTATGCAGATTAGTATTTTGTAAAACATATTCCACAAAATGTTAATTCCAAAGGACATCGTTTTCTCTAAAAAAGGAGAAAAGCTTCTATTGTCAATTATGTATGGTAAGTGCCATTTAAGTAAAGTTAATCATGAAACTTGAATGCATGTCTTCACCCAATCTTTAATATAATAATACACTATTTAAATTACCAGTGGGAAATAGTGCTATTAAACATAGCTGCCTATGGAATTTGTGTGTGTGTGTGTGTGTGTGTGTGTGTGTGTGTGTGAATGAATGATCATATGGCATAACATTTTATACAATACATTTTGAGAAATGCAATCTATATCACAAATTAGACAAGATTTTATATTTTTTTTCAGAATTTAAAAATATTAATAGCTCCTATTGGAGTAAGATGTGGTAATTATGATTTAAATATAAAACACTTTTAAGTAATACCATTTTTCCTCCCTCAGACAAATGCCCAGCTTACCTATATGAAAAGTTGGTTGACGTCACATCTTTAGAAAGTTAAATTTTGTTCAATCTTTTTGGGAAAAGTAATGACAATATTATAAATATACATGATACGTTTTTTAAGATCTCAACACGAATTATGCCAGTCAATTATTATAAGAAAACTATAAGGATGTACTCTTATTTTCCTTTTACAAATGAGAGAACTAAGTATCACGATAATAAAAATAACTTGTCCAAGACCATATATATGTATATATTTTTTTTAATGGCTTGGACTCAGTCTTTTCAACTTCAGAATCTTTGTCCTAAAATTCTAACTAGTTTCCCATGGTATCGAATATGCATGGTGTTTCTTCAACAAGCTTTTAAGAAAATATAAAAATAGAATAGACAAAAAATGATCTTAATGATTCAGCTGTTTTCTTATATGAAAACACTGGAGTGGATAAATTATCTTTGGAATTTCTTTCTGGCTTTGTGATGATAGAAATTAACTGAGATAATTTTCATACAATGAAGAAATTTGCACATTGTTATTAGCTAAAAAGTTCTCACAGCCACTTATTATATAGATGTATGTGGAAAACAGGATTGATTTGTATCAAAATTGCTCATTGGAAATAGTCATGGTGAACACAGAAGAATAAAGTAAATTGCCTCTAAGCTTCATATAGCTATACAAATGTAAGAGTCAAATCTAACTACTTTTCCTGGAAAATATACATATGATGAACATTAAAAGAGAAGACACGTGATCTTTTTAGAAATTTAACAATTTTATTTAAGCCAGTAGCATTGCCAATTTGCTAAGAAGCATAAAAAAATTTAGGAAAATTAAGCTCTACATTCAAGGCAATGAGAAAAAGTCTAGCATTATCATACATGTCACAAGATGCTTTGAATTCTTTGGATTGAGTATTTTAATTTTTTGAAATTGCCAACAATTTGTTAGGCAATAACCTAAATTAGCAGTTAGTGCAAAAAGAATGGTTGCATTTTTCCATTCATAGACATTGTTGAACATGAAATCTGCATTCATTATGGATTCATGAGCTATGTAGTTTTAGTTACATTGTAGAAAATAGTAGAAACCATGAAATATCAAGAGAAAAAATATCAATAGATGTAGCACTAATAAATCAGAGATAAACAGTTTAGATCTAGTCTTGTCTACTTTTCAGACATTTGCTATTTTGCCGATAGCTATATAATGTGAACTGTCTTCTGAATTTACATTTCATATAATTTTTGGGACTTATTAGATCAACTCAAGCTGTCTTTTTCTCAGCAAAATAAACACTTTTCCATAATTCTTGTTGCTTACGTGGTCAGGATCCATAAACCAGCAGACCACTATCTTCATCTATCAGTGGCTATTCCATTTTCTCTGTTTTTTCTTTATTTTATTAAAGAAAAGTTTGCATTGACTCATAAATATGACTTTCAGGCACTGTAAAGCTCAGTGCCTTTGGTTTATCTAAGACAATGGTCAAAGGGATTCAGATAGAAAAATTTGCTTAAGAGAAGGGAGCTATCGCCTTAGCATATTGTGGCAGACAAAGAATTTGCCAAATCTGTTGGATTCCCTCTGTGTCCAATTGTTTCTGGTGGCCTGGTAAGAATCTGTTAACCACATGTTTGCTCTTTCTCATCTACTTATAAATTGCCTACTTTCTCTTTGAAGTCCCAGACCCCTGCCTCCCTCTCCTTAGTCTGGAATGACATAAAAACCTCAACTACCTGATTTGCTATGGGTTCTAAATTCTTAGGAAACTCCCATACGTATGTCAAAGGAACTCAAAAAGATTTTGAAGGCTTTGCTAGAAATAAATGATAGAGATTTATTCAAGGGTCTTAGAGTTTGCAAACCGTAAACACAGCTAGGCAGAAAAAACCCAGAAGTGTTCTAAAGAAGAGAGAAAAGTTAAAAGTTTTTATAGTACAAAGTACATTTTTGAGAATTATCAGTTCTGCATTCTTAGCCCTAGATTGGTCCAGGGCAGTTGTCAGTCAGATGACAGGCAGTCAGGATGATGGATAGCAAGTGCTCCAGAAGCTGGGTGACACAAAGTCTGGTCATATCCAGTTGCCTGAATAAGAAGTCTTTTAGGGTAATCTGGTGATGTGGATACATGAGTCCTTCAGGGGGTAATTAGAGGGTTACCTGGAGGTCCAGATGCATATCCAGGCATTGATTCGGGACTGTAAAGTTTAAAAAAATTAAGTTCCTAGGCTAGTTAGAACAAGAGTGGAACCTTTCTTCATGCTTGAACCTTCGTAACGTAAACAACTTTGGCAGCTTGGTTAAAGTGACTCCATTTTCTATATTTCTTATCTTTACTCTTAACTCATTACATACGTAATAAATTTGGTTATTTTCTTCTGTTAATCTGTCTTATGTCAATTTGATTATAAACCAGCCAGAAGAACATAGACAGAAGTAAAATTACTATTTCTCTCCCGTAGCTGTTTTCTTCCACTACTTTAGTTCATGGATATGATCTATGGTCACGTCATGTGGTTTCTGAACATCCCCAAATAAAAGCTGCCTAGTTAATCAGAGAGTAGACCTCTAAAATACTGTTTTTGTCTGCTGTCCTTTCCTTGATTACCTATTTTGCATCTCAGAAACAGAACAAAGTGGAAGAGTAGAAAATAATTGGAGGGGAAAAAGTCCTCTGTAATCTCT
>NW_006436811.1:1761494-1773780 GCF_000325575.1 Pteropus alecto | reverse complement strand
TAAAAATATATATTTATATTTATATATATAAATGTGCATATCTATATATGGAAAATATTAACTCTTCCCATAATTATTTAAAGTTATTAAAAAATGTGCAATTATATTACTGATAACTCAGATAACTTCTCCCATCCTGCTTTATCCACATTCAGTAACAACTGAATACTTTTTCCCCCCAAATCTGCAGTTTGATAGGAGAAATTAAAATAGAAACTTTTTTTTCATATTTGACACGTATTTAAAAATAACACTTTAGTGTTTTCCTTATAACAATTGTCTACTGATAATGCATATTCTATAATATATGCCATAAGGATTGTGGGTAGTGATAATATCTTAATGGAACAAGAATCAGATTTTCTCCAAGCTGAAATTTAAAAACGTATATTAACCAAAATTTTGAAAAAATACAATTAGCCAAATTTAAACCATCTGTAAGCTACAGTCACTTTCTTCATATTTATAATGATGTGGTAGATTCCAATTACTGGAAAGGTGTCAGCAGTGACAAGGAACAGCTGATAATATGTAAATCTGTTTCTAGCCAGTTCTTCAGCATGTCATATGAGACCCGTTTCACGTTTGAGATAACATCTTTTATGTCTATCTTTCCTTCTTCCTCCTTTTATTTCTTCCTTTCTTCCTTCCTTCCTCCTCTGATGATTGCTATTTTATTTTTAGGCCCTATGCTAAAACATGGGATATAGTGGACAATGTAATAATTGTGGCCCTTCTTTTCACAGAGTTTAGAGTCTAAGAGATACTCAAAAATTATCAAAATTGTATAAAAATAAATATTAAATTTTGTATATTGTGTGTTATAAACTGTAGATTATGGTGAGTACAATAAAGTCAATGGCCACAAGTTTTGAAGTAGATTAATAGTGATAAGGGAGTGTAGCTACAGCATTAGACAGAATAGTTAAAGATGGCTTCTCTGAGAAAGTAGCACTTAATATCTGAACAGTGAGGAGACACTCATGAAAAAGAATGACTGTGTTGGAGAGAATAATTCACTCAAGAGACTAGCATAAACAGAATTAGATTCTGATACGTGAAAGATAGGCAGTTGGGATACATGGTATTAAGTAGAAGAGCGACTTGGCTTGAAGTCAGAAAAATAAACATAGGCTGTATAGACAAGTCTTCCAATCTATACCAAGGGGTTTGAATTCTTGTCTAAGCACAATGGAAAAACATTGAAAATGCTAAGCAAAGATGTTATTAGATCTATTTTATATTTATTTTTGTTCTTTGTAGGAAAATATGGCAAAAGTGAAAGGTTAAGACAAATTAGTGGTTTATTAAAATTATCCTGGTTAGCATTGGTTGTGGTGAGGACTAGTGAAATAGAGAGGAAACCAGAAAGAATGTAAGTTTGATTTTGGAGGCAATTTGACAAAATTAGTAATGACAGTGTTCTTTGGGAGGAATAAGGTGAAATCCAGTGTGATTACTCAGCTTCCAGCTTGAATGACTCAGCAAATAGCAATATTATTCATTGAAATGTGGATATCTGTTTTGGTTGTTTTTGTTTTTTGTAGGGGGAAGGGTGGTGGAGGTAGGGAGGGAAAGAATTAAAAGGGAAAACAGAAGGTTTGCTATTGAGAATGTTAGATTTGAAACTAATTTTTTTTGTTTGTTTTGTCTAAACATTAAAAGAATCACTTGCATTGATGATATAAACTTGAATGGGATATAATTTTGGGAAGACAGCAGGTCACTGCCTTAATTTCCTAGGGCTGCCATAACGAAGTACCACAAACTGGGTGACTTAAAACAAGAGAAATTTATTCTCTCACAGTTCTAAAGGTTTGAAGTTCAAAATCAAGGTGTCTGTAGGACCTTGTGCCCCCTGAGGCCTCTATAGGAGGTTCTTTGTTTTCTCTTCCAGCTTCTGGTAGCCTCGCATGTTCCTTGGTTTGTGTTACATAACTACTGTCTATGCCTGCATCTTCACATGGCTGTCTTCTCTGTGTGTCTCTGTGTCTTCACATGACATTCTGCTAGCTCTCTCTCTCTCTCTCCTCCCCACTCATCTTCTTGTAAGGATATCAGTTATATTGGATTAAGGTCCCAGACTACTCCAGTATGACTTCATCTTAACTAATTATATCTGCAAAGACTATTTCCAAGTAAGTTTGTATTTTGATGTATTGGGGGTCAGGACTCCAACATATCTTTTTGCAGAATATAATTCAAACCAGAACAGTCCCATATCAAGAAAGCATAGAGAAAGAAGAAACAAGCTAGTAATGAACATTTGAAAAATCACAGCATTTAGATTTCCTGTGGTTAAGGCACTGATGAAAGTTCTGGCATGTTAGCTAGGAGGAAGTCAGGTGTGCATTTCTATCACATTAAGTGAAGGGAATATTGAGGCAAGAGTGGTAAACAATGTTAAATTCTATTGTGAGGAGTTAGATGAAAGCAGAAAATGGCTTAAGTCATCAATGAGCAGAGGAATTAATGATGTATGTAATGATAATCCTGGTCATCAATAAAATATTAAATTATGTCAAGTCAACTTTATTAGCAAAGCAAGAAAATGTGAAGTGACTTTTAGAAGGATTTGCATAGAAGTGATTATTATTATTAATATTATTTTGTAATTTAGGCGTTGTTCTCTGGAAATTCTGTGATGAATAACAGCTAATTTCCAAGATTAAAAGGATACTGTACGGCTAATTAGCCCTGTGTTCTCCATGCATGTCTTCCATGGATATGCAGAAATAGAAGATCTCTCTCCTTTCAGCTCACTATGGAAGGAAATAAATTTAGACTGTGAATTAACAGAACAAAAATAAATTCTATCTTCACAAATCACACAAATGTAGAAAATTAAACAAAAACTTGAAAAGAGAATTTAAAAGCATATACATATGCATATATATATACATACACACATACATATTATAAAATTATGTATTTTAAAAAATATCAGAAAGCTAAAAGAGAAGAAAACATAGAAATATTTCATTATATAAAACAATCTAAAACATGAATTTCATAAGCCATAGAGATATCATAAGCTAAGTCAAGAGACAAAAACTAATTGAGCTATTCTGTCTAAGGCTAAAATTTATAATATATGACTCTCTTATATATCAATTTTACAGTCACAAAAAATGAAAGTTCTAGAGAGGATTAGGATAAGATTAAGAAAAAATGAAAACAAATGTGAGTATGATAAAATAATACTATATTATCTTATTTAAGTAAAAGTATTTGTGTATGTACATATTTATAGCATATATATCTTGTGCAGGCTTAGAAACATATTAATACTTTTCCTCTCACCTAAATTCTTCTAGCTGGACTAATAATCAAATTAACAGAGACAAATGAACAGGAGAAAGCATGAAAACTTCAAAGACAGTGAGGCAACATTGAGTATATAAGACATTTTGGACAAAAGAGAAAAAGCGGGAATGAGGTATTAGATTTCAGAAGTGAGAATGGGTGACTTACAGGTAGTTGAGGAAGAGTAGAACTTTCTCAGCCAGCAAATTCTAACTAGGCAACTCAGAAACAATAGTTCACTAGCAGTATTTTGCTAATGAGTCCTTGCATAAAGCCCTCCTACTTGCCATACTTAATTCGAATTAGGTGAAGGCCAACATCCTAAAGATTTCCTTTCTGAAGAAGGTTTTTCTGTCTGAATCTCTTGGAGAGGAAAGCGGGGAGGGTCAAAGGTTCTTTCTGAGTCTTGTTTCTTAATAAATAGCTTGAAATCAATATCCTAAAAGGCAGCTTCAGGGTAGCAAAACTTGGGTTCCCTTCAATCTGCCTAAGGAGTTGCATTCAATTATAGTCCCTGAATAGTGCTTTATTTAAGGAAATGAAAACTTATGTGATTTTTACCTTATTTTATGTACTGATATTCATAAATTTAATACAACGCAGACAAAAGCAGCAAATATCTCTCATTGTGAATAAATGAGCTGATTCAGCTTTCCTAGATGTTTTGGGGGTGTATAATTCACTCTATCTTGCACATTTCATGATTGTCTTCTCTGTGTAAGAAATGAGGAATAAAAACTGCCCACATGACCTCATGAGACTGGTAATCTAATGAATAAAATAGACCTGGAAACAAGTGCATGTTTTTTTTTTTTTTTATTGCTTTTTTACTCTTTATAAGCACCATAACACGGACCAATAATTTTATGTATAAATATTTATTTTGTATAACTCACTCTTCTTCCCTTTGCCAGTTCTTGAATACCTTGGTCCTAGATAATTTTTACTCCTGAACTGCTTATCTTAACTTTTTCTTAAAATTAATGAGAAAGTATAATATGTAGGATGCATAAAGGTTGGCTAAATAGATTAAAGTAGTAATAAAAATTAACTTTCATGATGATGTGAATAAAAAATGGAAATCACAAGAATATATGTACTTTAATTAACATGTGGACTTTCATTGTATTAAAAAAGGACCTTCATGTTTCTCATAATAATGCATAAAGGTAACACAATTCAGTAATGGTAAGATGAAATTCATGAGGTAGGTTAATGCAATATTCTTTTGAGCCCAGTTACAGCATATTAATTCATGTGCCATTGTTTAGAAGAAGAAAAGGTCAAATTAGTCCCATAAGCAAACTGAGGAATTTCCCTTGTCTTCCAAACCAACCAAAAAAGAAAAAGAAACAACATCCTATAGCATTGTTTTCTCTGCATTATATGCAATGAAATAAGCAAAAATGTAATGAAAACCCAGGGAAATATGGGTTTGCATTTATCCAGTATAGTTCTGAAACACTCCACAAGAAAATCTCTAGAATCAAGGAAGCAGAAAATATTCTCCCATAAAGCTGGTTTGAAGGAGGAATTGCTCAGTTAATAGTTTCTATAGAAGCAGTTCAACTAGTTTCCTAGGGAGCATAGTTGCTTAGGAAACTCAAATATTTTAGAGCAGAGGCTATGACTGGACACCTGCTGTGCACACAGTTTCTCGCTGCCATTTCTACCTATTTCTGTTTTCTCTTCTGGCTGTGCTCTTACGTGGCAGAAGTGCAGAGTTGGAAAACCAGTATGGTTCTTGGCACAGGGTGAGAATCATGTAATTGCTTGTGGGCTTACCATAAAGACCACCTTTGGTAGAAAAGTTATTTTGAAGGCAGATTGGGTGACATTTTCCTACCCTGTAAATACCTTCTATTGGCCAGCAGAATAATTTCTGTGGTTTTACTATAATCATATTCTCTGGAAAACCTGGCATATTAAGAAATGGTAATTGAATTTCATGAGAGCCATTTTCCAAAATATGCTCAATTAAGAAAAAAATCAAGGGCATAGGTATACAAGACACATTCTAAACCCTAGGCTGGTTTTCTGAAAATAGCGATGTTTCCCTTTGAAATGTATTCTAAACCCTAGGCTGGTTTTCTGAAAATAGCGATAATGTTTCCCTTTGAAATGTATAATGATATATATATATATATCTATATCTATATATAGATATAGATATAGATATATAAATAGAGTGGGTGTTATATAAGCACTTTGGGATTTTCAAATAAATAAATAATTCTGGTGTTAATTAACTGGTTTTTATATAAATGATATATACATGTTAAATTATATACATGTTTATCTATCTCTATCCATCCATCCATCCATCTATCTGTCCGTCCATCCATCCATCTGTCATCTGTCATCTATCTCTCTAAATGGGTTTTGTAATGCCTTTTGAAAGTTGACTGTGCGTTTCCAGTTGATATCCTTTAAAAATGAGAAATGATGATGGCAATGTGGGAACACGTGCTGCAAATGTGACTCGTGGTCTCAGTACACCAGGCTGCCACATTTCGCAGCTGTTCAGTAGATATGAGGAACTCAGCTACAGAACCCATGCCAGTGGACTGGGAACCCCTAGATGACACAGCATTCCAAAAAGAGAAAAAAATAAGTTTTGCAATTAACCAACAGCAATCCCTGAAGTTTGAGGCTCAGCATTATTCCTGTCTTCCGCATTCTGTCTGTGAAACTTTCAGAGACCAGCAATCACGTTTTATCAACACTGTTCAGTTGTAACAGATTACAGTGAAGTTACTCATATTTTAGCAGTTAACAATTACAGATATTCAGAGAGAAAGAGAGAAGAGAGAAGAGTTTCCTAAAACTTAATTCATGTTACCCTAGAGTTAAAGCGAACTTTAAATTGTTTTACAAAATGTTCAACCTTTCAATTAATGTTGTGTGTTCTGATGGTTAGTGGAACCATGAGACTCTTGTTCAGACGATACTTGCTTAGGGCCTCGAGCACATTTCTGATTTCTATCTTACATTTGTGTCAAGGTTTCCCTGGGCATCAAAGAGATAAATGCCAAATATTTTGTTTGTTTGTTTGTTTATTTGTTCATTTGTATTTTATCTACAAATAACAGTCAATGGTGTGATCTTTTAAAAAAATCCTCTGTTTTGGGCACTGCTCCATGATCACTGGCTCTCCAAAATGGAATGAATTCCCAGCTTCACTACTGGCTCATGCTCAACTTTGGACTTCTAGGAGCATATGCCTGTTGGTGACTTGCTGAGTGCTGTGCTGATCTTTCTGGAGCAAAGGTAAATGGCACAATCTGTGCCCTCGGAAGCTCCCAGTAAAACAGCAGCTCAAGCAAAGATGCCGATATTCCTCTTCTTTTTTTTTTTAAGTTACATTTCAATATTTATTAGGCACTGACTTTTTGCTTAATTGTCCTATGTACTACGCATACACAGATAAAAATATAAATCAGTATCTTTCTGGAACTTACATTCCAACTCACAATATTCCCTTACTAGTTGTAGGATCTAACCCGTTTGTGGGACATTGGTTACCTCCAGGGCAATCTGTTTATTCTGAGCTGATTTTGTATCCTAGACATTTCTGATTTCTATGGTTATTTGACAATATTGTTGGGGCCTCTCTTTAAGCAAAAGCAAACATTTCTTTGGGACAGGACTTTACTCCTTTTAATTCTCTTGGTGTTTTGTTTCCATTAAATGGTAAGAAGATTATAGTGGAGAGTTAATGTGGATATGGAGAAAGAGCAACAGAAAGATATATCCCAGAGCATATAAAATCACTTTATATATAACAAATATTTATGTGCCTAAATTAACAAAGTGACTCTAGGTCTATAAATGTTTCCAACAAGTTAATTTAGTCATTTTAATTTATCCTCAAGTTTCCCATACATTTTTCAAGACTTCAGATTTTCTTTTAAAATATAACTTTACTTGCCTCAATAAAATATGTTTTCTACAGAACAGCCAAAGGGAGCTATTTAAAAGTGTTTTAAGACCCCAATGTCTTTCCATCACACTAAGAAAAAAAACTCAAAAGTGTTTCACTGGCCTACAAGTCTCTACAGGTCTGCCCTCTGGTTTCAGCCCTCCTCTTTGCACCCAGCACTGCATGTTCCTCCCTTAGGTCATTTTCCTTATATTCCTTCTGGCTTGAAAACTTTTCCCCCAAATAGCTGATGACCCATTTCCTCAGTCTCTTCCAGACACTGTTGAAGTGTCTCCTTCTCAAGGTACCTTTTTCTATCCCCATATCTAAATGTCAATACTTGTCCCTCTTTATTCTCTTACCCTCCTAATAGTTTTATTCTTAGCATGCATTACCACACAATATACTATATACCCATTATTTCATTCTGTTTACTAAATAGAGTGTAAGTTCTAAAAAAGCAGACGCTATCTTGTTCAGTTGCATTCTAAGCATCTAGACAACGACTTGAAAAATAACAGAGATCAATATATTACTGATTTGAATGGATGGAAGAGAGGGAGGGAGGGAGGGAGGGAGGAAGGAAGGAAGGAAGGAAGGAAGGAAGGAAAGGAGGGAGGGAGGGAGAGAAAAAATAAATCTCTTCAAGTAACAAGTAGGTTATCAATTATGGTTCTCTTGAGCTACCCCAGAAAAATCTCTTCACAATGCCAGTCTCCCAGAGTCTTCTGGCTGTCTCTTTTCATGAGAAAAAGCAGAGAACAGGCTTTAAAATATTTCTTTCAGTAATGAGTATGCATCTTTCAGGTGACCACTCATTGTACTATAAGGATAATTTACGATCCTTCTTCTTCAGGACTTCAAAATAAAGCATACACAATCCTATGTCTTATTAACTAACATTGATATTGTTATAAGAAAAAAGGCTAAAAATAACCTAATTATGTTAGTCCGTGTTCATTACCTATGCTGTTCGACCCATTTTGCATTTACTGTTTATTACATTTTAAAATCAGGCATTATAAATGAATACATCTTTGCTGTAATGACTCAAACAATAATGAAATGAGGGGGAAAGTAGTCTCCCGTGGTAGTTAGCTGTCCTCAGAAATACAATTGAGAAAATAACTTGTGTAAAGATAGTTTGAGAAGTGATGCCAGAGAGTAGGAGGGAAGAATCAGAATAAAACAGAGAGTCAGGAAAAACCAATGCAAAGGTGCATTATTGATGTCATTGCTATAGGCAACGGATGCTTCTAGGAAGTATACCTAACGCCTTTCAGGATTGTCTAATCGAAAGCTTTGTCCGTCAACTCTCATGCCAATTGATCAAAAAATGGTCATTTCAGAGTGTTTATATTGTAACTCTAATCTGTCCATGCTTCCTATTTCTACATTTGACAGAGATTGTGGGAGGGGCCTAAAGGAAGTGAGACTTGGCCATTTAGTGATAAAGGAATAAAAAGTCCACTCTGAACTCAATGCACATGTGTCTTACATAAAGTCCACTCTGTTTCTAAGTCAAGATTTCTCTACAGATGACTTATGTAAGGGATGTGTCTTACATAAAGTCCACTCTGTTTCTAAGTCAAGATTTCTCTACAGATGACTTATGTAAGGAATAATAGCGGAATAAGCCACAGTCTTCTTTACTGAAATTGGCCCTATGGATGTTAGTGATATTAATCACCTCCCTTCTGTACCATCATTTCTAAAGATGCCTTTCCTTCAAGGAGCATTTTATCTGGGCTTGGTTGCTTGCCTGATGTAGTTACCCAGAACTTCATCTCTATGAAGTTGATGCCTTCAGTTCCTTGACCCTAACTATACTGACAGTGATTGTTCTTTCACCATAGTACTAGGCATGGGAACACCAAGAAAGGCCAAAGTGGATCTCTGATTTACACACATACTCTCTGCCCCCAGAGAAACTAGTTTTACTATGTTGCTTAGTACAAATGTCCTCACCTCTCTATCCCCAGGAACCAGGACATAGAGTCTAAAGTTTTGGATAAGGAAGCATAAATTTCTTATAGGTGACTGGCAGTGATCGTAAGAGAGGCCAATCCTACTTGATGCCTGCACTATATGTTCTAGTTATTGGGTACAAGCTCCATATTTCAAGAAATCAGTTCAGTGCATACACTACAGTCTGGCAGACAAAACCTTAACCCTGAAAAGTATTTTGTCAAAAATGGTGCCTTATTCAAGCCTTTAATAAGATGTTCCATTGTTCTATTATGCCAGGTCATTGTGGATAATATCATGTAAGGTAGAATCAGTGGATCTCATACTATATACTTATTGCCACACTACTTTCTCTGTAAATAGATCTTTTAGACTGAAGTGATGTCACATGTTATAAGTCTTGAATGTTGGTTCTGGCAAAAACCATGGACAGGAAAAGTAAACCAGTAATAAAGTAACACTCAATTCTGCTTTGGATAAAATATTGTCCTCCAGGATGAAAGGGCTCAGCATTCATCTCTGCTTTGAAAATTTCAGACTTTCAAGTATCAATAGAAGGTAGATATGGCTTTTTGAGAAGAAGCTCAAACTATTGAGTGTATACATAGCCTCAATCCCTACTACCATGGGTAGTGTATTCACGACTTCTTCCACAAACACACACGGTCACAGTCTAAGTTGGCCGACGTCCCCTTATTGGCTTATCCTGTCTACTTAGTTTTTAAATGTGTGTGTGTGTACTTTTTGTGTGTGTGTGTGGTTTATGGACTTTAGTGGGCATTAATTTGAAATGCAAAAATCTTGACTCCTCTAAGTCTATCTGTGCACCCTTTCCTCAAACAGCTTGGACTCTGAACTTCTAATCTCACAGCAGTATAAACGTGAAGTCTCACTGCTTTCAGGCCCCTCATCAATTGCTGGACGATCAGCATTTCTCAGAAAATGTGTATCTTGACCTCATGTCAGGTCTTCCTTCATAACAAGTAACTGATCAAGTATAGTCCGTCCAGTCCAGCATACAGTAAGGATTCCTCTTGTCACTGCCTTTTAGTGCCACTCCTTATTATATGTTAAATTGTGTCCCCAAAGTTATACATTAAAGTCCTCACCCTTGGTACCTCCGAATGTGACCTTACTTGGAAACAATGTCTTCACAGATGTGATCATGTTAAGAGAAAGTCATAATGGATTAGGCTGGCCCCTAATCTAATGTCTGGTATTTTTAAAGGAAAAAGGAAAGGGAGATATGGACACAGAGACACACACAAGGAGAATGTCATATGACAACTGAGGCAGAGATTGAGGAGAAACATCTGTAAGGCAAGGGACACAAAGGATTTCTGGCAACCACCAAAAGCTAGGAAAAGCCAAGAAAAAATTCTTCCCCAGAGCCATCAGAGGGAAGGAGCATGGACCTGCCAACACCTTGAGCTCAGACATCTAGCTTCCAGAACTGTGAGAGAATAGATTTCTTTTATATTAAGACATCCAGCCTGTGGTACATTGCTATGAGAGCCCAAGGAAACTAGCAAACTCTTTACTGTTCTGTACGCAGTGACTTTACATTTTCACCTTGCATCAACTTTTCAAGTCAACCTATCTGTGGATTGTGCTTCTGTCGGTTATGAGGCCAGAGTTGGGAGCTGAGGACACATTGGTAAAATAGTCTAGGCCACATGGTTGTGTAACCTATTTGTGCCCTCTGATCTTTTCAGACTGGCTCCAGAATGTACCATTTCCATTGCATAATGGATTACTTCTGCTACTATCCAACTTTATAATTTGACAATCCCAGGATGATGGTAGGTAACTCCGATTACATAGTCACTTGCTGCTCCCTGATCAGGAATTTATCCATATAACAGGAGCTATTTTTCACAGTAAGAATAGTTCTCTGCTGCTGAAGACATGAGTCTGCTACAGAACACTAGTATCTGAGCTGAGACACTCCAATTAGAGCTTTCCAGAGACCTCATACAGTTTCTTTATCTCATATGGACTCCTTTAGCATCACTGTATTCACTAAGTCATACGATCAAGTTGCAGGTCATCTTACCCAACAGCTTAGACCTGTTTTTGCCCCTCTAGCTAAGAAGGGTTGAAAAAGTATTTTACTGAAAAAGAATTGTCTTTATAAATTGAAGTCGAGAATTCACTCTTTTTCTTGAGCTACATTTCTCTATGTAGTAAGCAGACCTGTGAGAAGCTTCATTCCTTGGGTTGATAAGGTGTTGAGGGTCCAGTTTCCTTCTCTTATTTTCGAAATCTCGCGAGCATATTGTTATGTGGGTTTGATCAAAACAGGGCCTTCGCTACAGGTTTCTCTACATCTCTTACCATTAGTTGTCTGATAACAGGTGTCCCAAAAATACTGTTGAGAGAAGGAAGACATTGAGCTGATAAGGGGTCTCACTGAGCCTTCAATTCTAACTCAGTGCTCCAACACAGGGTTTTCTTGAGGTCATTGGTGTGTAGGGTATACAAGTACTGTGACAGCTTGATTCACTCTCTGCAAATATTCCATTTGAATAAATCTCCACCTGGGACAAGATTTGTGTGTTCTTGATCTTCTGACATAAAAGCCAACAAATTCCATTAGAAAGTTAACCTTTTATCTATAACAATGCTGTTTCATCTTCTCCTTTTAGAAAAGTAAATTTCTAAAGAGATGTATATTGTTTTCTCCAACATTTAGGTCTGTATCAGGTATTGCTCAATAGTTTCTGAATTTGACATTTAATGTCCCAGGGGATTAGTTTAAATACTGTAGCTCCAGCAAATTTTCAGAAAGACCTCCTCCTTATTTATTATTGAGTATCGGTATATCCCCCCAAACTCCATTTAGTTCGTAGGCCCTGCACTCTTACATTACCCACTTCTCGCAGAATCCAGTATCTCCCTGATATACACACTTGGCTATTCAGTGTGGAATTATGTCAATATAGGCAAATGTAGAATTAATTTCCACCAACATTTTTGAATTTTACAGGGAACATGCCCAAGGAATGAACACATTTACTATACTGCAAATTCAAAACTAATTAGAAAACTATCAAATTCAAAACTAATTAGAAAAAAAAATATATATAT
>NW_006436811.1:1675145-1761477 GCF_000325575.1 Pteropus alecto | reverse complement strand
TTCTGAAATTTAAAAATAAAGTTGAAATAATTTTATGATATAAACTTTTTAGTTAAAAAAGTTTGAGCCCTATAAATTAGTAATACATTATAATTAAATATATAATTTATTTCTAATGGTTCTGAATAATTTCCAATGTAATTGTTTGGATATATTTTGAAGTTTTAGTTTCAGGTGACTTCCTTGATACTCACTTTCACTGATTTTTGTCTTTATTGTGGTGAAAGGAACGGAATGTGGTACTCTTTTCCCCCAATTCTTCTTTCTTTCTCTTTTTCTCCTTCCCTCTATCTCTCCATATCTCTCTTTAATTCTTAAAACACTCATTTATTGATTGTCCTATCTGAGCTGTCCAAAGACCACTCAAAGATCAAAAGCCTTCTAAAACAAACTGGATGCCTTTTTTTAGTATATTCTATATTTTTACCAGAATCCTGTGTGTAAAGCAGACATGCTAACCACTACACTATGGAGCCACCTTGCCACCATTTTAAATCATTCTTCCACCCTCTTTATATATACACACACACACACACAAATACATATATATACACATACACACATGCACTACTTTTTTAATGGTAATTATGAATGTTTGAAAGTAATACAAATATGCTTTAATTTGCCTAAGTTTCGGATTCTCAGTGCCTGAGATACAACTTGTTCACATGTAAGTACACCATTAGAATCTTCATAATTTCTCACTTGGTGTATTCCAAGGCAGCTGCAGACACCACATGTTCATCCACACACATGAATACATTGCTATAATACATAATTACAAATATGCATTTTTCTAGCTTAAATTTGGTTGGCAGATTCCTAAGTTGGTTCCCAAAATTTCCATTCCTGGCTGCACATGTCTTATAGAATGCTTCCCTTTGAGTTTGTCCTCAATCTGTGAATATCATGGCATGCCAATCCCATAATAAGGTTAGTAATTAGTTGACTTTGAGTTAATCAAAAGGACAGTTATCTTGGGTTTGCTTGACATAGACAGTTTGGTGACACATTTAAAAATGTTTTACCATTTTTAAAGGCTTGCTGGCCTTGAATACACAGCCTTCATGAGTTCTACAGCTGTAAAGAGGTGAATTCTTCCAACAACCAGCAAGCATGGAAGAGGACCCTGAGCCTCAGATGACAGCCTGCTCTTGGCTGACAGGTGACGCAGCCCTAAGGGAACCAGAGTAGAGACTCTGCTAAGCTTTGCCAGGACTGTTAATCTGCAGAACTGTGAGACAATGAAAGGGTGTTGTTTTATACCACTAAGCTTGTAGAAATCTGTTACACAGCAATAGAAGATAAACACACTGAATCAGGATTAGAAAGAAACAGCTCACACTTGCATATGACTCTATCCTCTTCTCTACCAAGCTGCTAAGATCAATAAAGTATGCACCTAAAATGAAAGACTTTAAAATCTAGTAGGGGAAATGATATGAATATATCTTCAAAGGTCTAATGAAACACTTGCATATTAGGTTTATTTGTTTGTTTGTTTGTTTGTTTTGGTGGGGTTAGAAAACAATTAGAGAAGCTGTGGAAACTGAGTTAAGCCTCAACTACTCCAAATGATCTTTCTGGTGGAAAAACTGGGGCAGCAATCATTTGGGGTGCAGAAATAAAATGCTGCATTGGGAATTATGAATGCACAGAACATGATTGCAGAATGCTGAGTAGACAGGAGCACAGGGGAGTCAAAGCCATAACTGAGTTTTATATCTTAACTGTATGCTTCCTACATCGTTTATATGTTTTCTCTGTCTCTGTTTCTCTCTTCTCTCAATCTCCACACTTTCATATTTAACTGGATTTTGCATACTAAACTGAAAAATTCGGGATCATGGTATCAGCACCACATTTTGGAAAATGCCTCAGTCAAAACATATTTTAAGATCCAGTTACACCCATTCTCACACACTTATGTGCTTGTAGTTTATTGTCAGACTCATAGTTGATGCTTAAAATATGTGTTATTTATTTTCATTTTATCCTTGATATTTAAAAGTATTTTTGAGTAATACTCTTGAATCCTACTGGTTCATGGCAAAACCCTAGGTACTAAGGACAAAGAAATAAACCGGTTTGGTAAGAACAGTGATATTTTAGTGTGTGGGAATGATGGTAGTTGGGGGAAAAGCTGAGGGAAAATATACCAGGACAAAATAAATAAAGAAGATGTGTTGTCGAATATTAAATCTTAGTTATGAGACAGAACGATATGGTAGGAAGTGACTAAGTCTGACAATAAACTACAAGTGAGTTAGAGCTGGTGGTCAGAGAAGGGTTTTCTAAAGAGATAAGATCTGAGTATGCATATTATAAATTCTCTGATCCATCAAATACATAGTTTAGATGAGCTGTCGCTGGCTATAAAGTACTTTTGTTTAAATATAGCTTTAATGGAAGGAAAATATTGTAGAAAAACCTTACTCTGTACAAGATAAATATCCATGTCTAATACTAAGAAAGAATAAAGATAAAATACTGTAGAAGTCCCTATTAATTTATCATAAGAAGAAAAGTTGCAAAAAATAACTATGTGTTCATGGGCAATTTTAATAGGCAGAACAAATTCATCAAATTAAGTTCCTTGTTGCATTCATGTTACCAATAACAAATAAACTAGATGAACTGAACTGAGGTGAAAGGCACCTATCAAAATTTTCAAAATTATCATTCAAGGATTTTTATAATTCAAACATTTTATATAAAAGAAGTGTCATTTTTGCACACACTTTAATTTTACAAACCCCATCATGTATCCACTTTGTTTTTTTTTATCCATAGAAGAAAAAACTTAAAGAGTAAAAAGCCCCTCACAAAACAGTTAATCACTTCACTTGTGGGAAAAGTCAGAGTAATACACATCTTGTAGCAAGTGAAAAGAATGCAGGATAGGCTATTTTTGTGCTCACTGGAGAAATATAAATCTTTTGAAATTTTTCCACTTATCATTTCTTGTATTCTATCTATTTGGTATATTAAATTCATATATAACAAGCGTGAAAACCAGTCATTTTACATGAAACTAATTATGTTCGGTGGAGACCCAGAGGACAGATTTACCCTGACAGAGTACTGTACTTTCAACAGCATTTGCCTGTAGCTGCTTTACACAGTACAATACCTCAGTTGGACTCACATGTATGGCTACACCTCTTAATTCCTTAGCAGTTATTTTATTTTACGTTACTATTGTTTATTTAATTCTTTTTGAAGGATTCATGAACAATGCTTCCCAGATTTGTATGACTTAAAGTATCTAGTTAGAAATTATAATTTATATACACGCAGAATAGTAACTGACTTCACAGTTCATTAATTCAATTGATGAACAACAATAAAAAAGAAGTACTGAAAAATATAACCATGTGATAAGGTGAAAGAGGAAGTGCATAATTTTACTCCTTCACTATTCAAAAGAAATAATCAAATGTACTTTATACAAAATGGTGAATTCACTACAGAAAATGATTAATTAAGATGCCATTTTTAAAACCGTACTTTTAGTATAAAATTTAAGAGGCAATTTTTTGGAAGGATATCATTCTGATATAATTTAAGAAGATTTAGATTTCTACTGTAGGAAATAACATATATTTTTACAATGATTACATAAAATGTACAGTTTTCTTTCTGTGTTCATTTGTTTGATAGTTGCAGAAAATATGCTGTATGAACTATATGTGATATTTTGTAGTCACAAAAGAACTAAAGTTTTCAGTGCTAAATGTTTATTTCCCTGTATTTTCTTCAATGAAAATGGGCAGTTTTTTCCCAAATCTAGATCACAATTAATGAAAGGATATGGCGTATTTTTCAAAAACTATTTTTTCCAAATGAAAATAAATTTTACAATATGTAAATCTTCATGCCTATAAATTAAAAAGTGTAAAAATCATATATGTATATATGTGTATGTATGTGTGTGTGTGTGTATATATATATATATATATACATATATATATATATCTCTATAGTCTTGATTAGAATAGGAAAAACATGTTAAATAGATTCTGCATTTTATTACTTTACTATCATGTAAACCTTCACTTAAATAATTCCAATGGTGTGGATGAAGTTAAATGTATATATATGTTATTTAATACATATCATAACTTTTACATATTGATAAAGTATAAAAAGGTGTTAATATTGTATGTGGGTATGCAGATAAAATGCCTACTCTAATGAAACTAAAGAGAAGAAATAAAAGAAACATTTTATTTTTCTCATTGTGGAAAGTTACAAAATTACTTTTCAAAAGCCAGCATAAAGTAGCCACACATAAGCTAGTCCAGCAAATGATGATATTAACATTACTCTCCAATTAGAAATGTCATCTTATTTATTTCCAAATAAATGTTGAAAAGCATAAAGTAAGTTTATTTTGAAGGTTAAATGTATTCAAGTCTGAACTCTTGTGGTACACGAATTAAGAATTAAAGAAAGAGGCTCTGCAGCATCAAGGCTTTAGAATTAATATAACATGACCAAGGTAGTGACAGAGCCAATGAGTCACTGCCCACTCTGAATAAATACTAGAAGTAGCTAAAGACAAACTGCCAAGGTCAAAGCTCAGTGCTATTTCAGACGGATGTTATTCTCTGTACAGCAGTCAGTCTCTGCATCTGCCTCCAGCTTTCCAAAAGAAACTGGTGCACTGCAGGCACTCAGGATGAATCTGCCAGATTTAATAATAATCAAGAACACTCTTAAATAAATGTCTCCAGAACGAGAAGCAATTGGAAAACTTAAAAGTAAGGACTACTTGAACTGTGCTTTGTCTCTGAAAGCTCACCTTTCTTGACTCATTTTAGAACAGACAAAGGTATTAAAAAAAAAATGCAGATAAAACACATGGAGATTCCCTGATTGCAGTCAAAAATACCACCACACACCTGCCAGTTGCCTGGGTCATTCTAGTAACAATACAGCAAACGTTCTGAGGAAAGGTACAAATGTGGATAGGAGCAAGTAACTTTGAGTCAATATTCATTGGCAGAGATTTATTTTCATTTTAATGCAACTATAAGGCACAGTTCAGTTTTAGCTGTCACTTAGCCTTTCACATAAAATATTTCCAAGTGAAAACTGTGACACCTTGTGCATATTTTGGCTATCAATACAATTTTGACATTGCGACAGAATAAATAGAATTTTTGAAAACTCCAAACCGTGAAAGTTACTCAGGAAGCTCCCCAAGCCTAGTCAAGAAAGTCAACACTTTAAGCTTTTGTCACCAATGACAGCCACCACTTCTCAGAGAAAATTCCATCCAACATTATTACTCATTTAATAGAATGTGCAAGAGAAATGCAAATACTTCATCATGGAGTACTAATTTAATCACATTAGTCATATGTAGCTTACAAGATATTCATGAACTAAAAGTAAAATCACAGGTGTCTAACACAATGGGCATGTTCTAGTTACTATTTGTGTGTAACAAATACCCCAGAATTGTAAAACTCTGCATTGACCTTTCATTGGATGCAGGCTGACCACAGAAGTGGGCCATGACCTTGAGCGAGGTGGCTCTCTTCCAGAAGGCAACTCCCAGGTAGGCTATCAGCTAAAAGCTGTCAATTTCCAATACCCTTCGAAGCTGTGAGATCTTGTCATTTTTAAAAAGGGTGGGGCTGGACCTGGCTCTTGCACAATGGCATCTTCTTTTGCTACTTCTTCAAAGTGTTTCACATCCTTCCACTTCTGTCCAGTCTCACTGCCACCATTCTACTCAAGGCTACAGTCACCTCTTACCTGGGTTACTATGATGGTCCTTTTTGTTCTCAGCTTAATCTTTTTCCTTTAGGGCATACAGAGTCAATGTTATAAATAACAAATGTCTTCTTATTAGACACTCTTTAATACCCTTTAATATTTTCTCATTGCCCTATATAAAGTTAAACATTCTAAGTGTTGTTTAGAGAGTTCATCACGGCATTGCTATTGTTGACCTTTATATATTCATGTTCTCCCACACTTTTCCTCACTCTGTCTCCAACTAAAAAGTTTTTTTTTTTTTTTTTTAAGTTCTTCTACAGTCCTGGCAATTTCCATTATCAGGACTTGCAGATATGTTATTTATTCAGCCTAAAATACCCTCCAACTCGATTTTCCTCCCTTCCTCTTGGCACAGCAAATGCTGACCAATCTTTGGAAATCCACTTAAATAACACTTCCAAATTTGCTTAGGAACCCACAACATCTTTGTCTACAGCCAGATCATCAGTAAAATGTTGAAAACAACAGGACCAAAAATAGAGACATAAAAAACTTCCTGAAAATTGATATTGATATATTAAGTCACATTGTTTTGATCCCAACACCAGATACTATGTCTGACTCTAAGGAGATTTTCAATAAACATTTGTGAATAAATAAATCAACCAGATAAGAATATGCTAAATTTCTTCCATTTATATCTATTTATTTTATCCAAGTAATACGCAAGACTCTTTCAAATTCCTAGAAAATTTTTAGATGCCTTATATCTATAACAATTGTTCTCAATCGTGTGAAATTTTGCCCTCCAGGAAAAAAATGGGTTGTCACAACCCTCGGAGTAAGAAGGGAGAAAGAGATTTTTCCAGCACCTCATCAATTGAAGCCAAGAATGCTGCTAAGCATCCTATAATACACCAGACAGTGTCCTCACAACAAAATTTGTCAGGCTCAAGATATCAACAATGGCAAAATTAAGAAACCCTATCTATATAATTTCCCAAATTAACATGACAAGTGCATACAAAAAAAAAAAAGACAGAATAAAAGAAAAAATGAAAGAAGGAGGGAGGGAAGGAAGAAAAGAAATAAAAGGAAAGAGGAAAGGGCGGACAGGAGGGAGAGAAGAAGGAGAAAGAAAGAGAGGGGACTAGGGGGGGAGGGAGGGAAGGAGGACAGGAAGGCAGGAAAAGAAAGGAAGAAAGGAAGGGACGAAAAAAAAAAAAGACAGAATAAAAGAAAAAATGAAGGAAGGAGGGAGGGAAGGAAGAAAAGAGAAATAAAAGGAAAGAGGAAAGGGTGGACAGGAGAGAGGGAAGAAGGAGAAAGAGAGGGGACTAGGAGGGGGAGGGAGGGAAGGAGGACATGAAGGCAGGAAAAGAAAGGAAGAAAGGAAGGAAGAGAGAGCGTGAAAGGAAGAGAGAAAAAGGGGGAGAGAAAGAGAGAATGAGGAAGTAAAAGAGGAAATGAGGTGTGCTTATTGAGACTTGATCTTTGTTGTTCTCTATACTTTTATTCTGGCTCTTAGCAATGACCTCTTTCCTTCTTATTTTTGTAAGTTTTCAGGGGCATCTACTTAATAAAATCTTCTTAAATTGTTTCTGTCATTTCCCACAATTTAACTAGACTGACAACTTTTCTGTGTGTTATGTGCCATTGAGTCAGCTCTAACTCTTGGTGACTCTATGAATGAGTGACATCCACAGCGTCCTGTCCTCGACAACCCTGCTCAGCTCCTATAGTCCCTATTCATGGAGTTAATCCATCTCAGATTTGGTTGTGCCATTGAGTCAGCTCTAACTCTTGGTGACTCTGTGAATGAGTGACATCCACAGCGTCCTGTCCTCAACAGCCCTGCTCAGCTCCTATAGTCCCTATTCATGGAGTTAATCCATCTCAGATTTGGTCTTCCTCTTTTCCTGCTGCTTTCTAATTTCCCCAGTATTAATGTCTTTTTCAATGAACTCTGCTTTCTCATGATGTGCCCAAAGTAAGACAGATTCAATTTTGTCATATTTTCCCCAAGGATATTTCAAGCTTAATTGCTCTAGGACTCACTTATTCATCTTTCTGGAAGTCCAGGGTGTCCATGGAGCTCTCCTCCAACACCATATTTCAAAAGAATCAACTTTTTCTTATCAACTTTCTTCAGTGTCTGACTTTCACTTCTGTACATAGTAACTGGGAATACGAGTGTGTGGGTGATCATAGCCTCGGTCTCTAATAACACATGTTTGCTCTTGGTGATCTTCCCTAATTCTTTCATTGCTGCCCTTGTGAGGCTCAGACTTCTCTCTCTTGATTTCTTGGCTGTATGTCTATGTGAATTGATGACTGAACGAAAGTAAGCAAAATCTTTAACAATTTTAATGTCTTTATTGTCTATGTTAAAATTGTGCGACTTGGTAACTTGAGTTAAAGAGTTAAAAAATAGCCTAGATGCAGATTAGTATGTTGGTCTGATGGCAGAAGTAGAGGTTGATTTATTTAAAAATTTCTGTTTTAATGTAAAGATTAATTCAAGAAGTATATATCTATACCATTATAGGTATTATTGAAAGTGAGAGAAAAAGGAAGGAGGTAGATTTAAGAAGAATTTAGGGTGATTTATAGAAACTTATGCACAATTTTTTAAAAGCTGTTTTAAAGAATGGGAGAGAGAACTAAAGAAGGAATTGTGAAAAGATTACAAGTTATCATTAAGGTTCCGGGTGAAGTTGTTGGGTGTCATAAATTTGTAGTGTCAGAAATCCACATTATATTGCAGGCATTTTCAGTAATTTTTAGTAGCCAGGTGTGTGTGTGTGGAGAAGTCGGGCAAGTGTTTTGTTTGTTTGTTTGTTTGTTTTTTAGGTAGTGTGATTAAAGAACAATGAAACAAAGAAAGAAACTGGTATTAAAAAAAAATTAGAGAATGTTTGAAATGATGGACTAGGAATCTTTCAGAGATGAGAAAGAAAAAGGGCATGAGGAGGGAATAAAAAGAGAAAATGGAGAATTTAAGCAACAGGAGGACTGTATAAAGTTGAAGAAAATATATCTTAATATTAACTGAGATGAATAAGCTGGTTTGTGGTTGGGGGATGAACATTTCAACTCAAGTTTTAATTGGTTGAGAATTTCCAGGTGATGATAAGATCCAGTGTAGAACATTGAGTAAAGATTAAAGTCACTAAAGGTGGGGAAAAAAAATTACAAAACTGAAAGGTTAAGGCACTGAATCTTGAAGTCATTCAAAAAGAATTTAGATTTTTTTCTCAGTGTGAGAGTTGCTCCAAATAAAATAGATAACCAAGAGAGGTATAATCCATCTGAAAGAAGTGACATTCATGAATCAATGGTATCTACAATGTCCTCAACAGTCCTGCTCAGCTTCTGTAGATTCATGCCTATGGCTCCTTTTATGGAGTTAGTGCATCTCACATTTGATCTTCCTCTTTTCCTGCTGCCTTCTGTTTTCCCCAGCATTATTCTCTTTTCAAAAGAACCTTTGCCTTCTCATGATGTGCCTGAAATAGGACACGACGTTCAGGACTGTGTTATTTTTAGCTTTGTTCTTCAGAGATCATTAACTGCAGATTAGTGATATTGAGGCAAATTTTACTGTACCTCAGAAACTAATGCATTTGACTCAGGACATCTAACATTATTTAGAGTACCTAGGTGCTCATTTCTTATCTCCTAGTGTATTTTAGATTTGGATTATCTTCTATCAAAGACGGTTCTTCCCTCATCACCTGATAATCATTAGACTTGAAAAGAGAAGCTGAAAGTGGTGAATTTATCATTAATTTATAAATTTCAAGACTGTGTATCTTACTCTAAGTTGTTTCTTCATATTTTATAGCCGTTCCCCTTTCTTACAAATTGAAAACACATCCCTTTATCATGTTTCATATTTTCTCTCTCACACAGCCAAATACAGTGCACAGCACAAATGTTTAATGATCTTTCTAGAATCAAAGCAGTAAAGAATAATAGAATATAAAGGAAATTAACCGATGTATAATTTGGGTTTGTGAATGTGTCTGTTAATACTTATGTGCCTTGCCATTTCCAACTTCATTAGATTTGTTTAAATGATTAAAAACATAAAATATTGGAATTTAATTACATTATTAAGATTATTTTATTCAGTAAACAGTTTGACTATCTATATTCTATCAATGTGCAATATTCTATAAGCTGGGATTTATTTTTTCTGCTTAAATATATCATTTACTTTTCATCTAAAAAAACGACTCAGTGTTATTCTCTTGAAATTTTACTTTCTTTTGTAGATACTATTTCTTGTAAAGACATGTTAACTTTATCCCACAGAATGGCATACTAAACATTGTCTTAGTGTATTTGATGTATATCTCACTTTTTAACCTTCATTGTAAAATAACTATTTTGTCATTACTTTTTATCTTTGAACATTTTTGAATGTTTACACTTGTTAAATAAGTTTTTTCTATTCTACTTTCAGAAATATTGTGTGTATTGTTCTAAGTATACTATCACGTGCCCTATGGAACAGATGCTAAAAGACCTTCTAGTGACACTCTCCCTGGGAAATATCCCTTTTATCCCAATACTCAGAATACAGATAGAAAGAGAAAGTGAATCAACCAAAATGCTAACATCTATAACTCAGAGGCTTACAACTTACAATCACATTGCATTTAGGACTAAAACAGAATGATTTATAGGAACTGTTAGAATGATTTAATGGTCTGTGTGGAGCCAGTCTTGACCACAACAGTACCACTTATATAGTCAAGGATAGAAGGATAGAATCATTTTGCTTTGAAGATGGCAGTGATGGGCAGTAAAGACCAATGAAAGTAATGATATGTCACAATGATAAGACCACCTGGACCTCCATTAGAACAAATAACAGCTCTAAAAAAGAAAAAAGTGTGATCTTAAGAGTTATGGTAATAAGACAGCAATAAGAGGTATAGTGTTTAACTTAATGCTACACATGATCATGCAGGAGCCAAGAGAAGGCAGTGAAAATGAACAGCAGCCATAGGGCAACAGTAGCAGTGGCTGAACAGTATTGTAATAAGGATAGGAAACCCTTATTGTAATTATGGAGATCATGATTAGCAAAATAGAAGTCGTTACCAGAGGTGTAACAAAGGGCTATTTTTAATTTGTAAAATCATTTATATGAACAGTTCTACAAATAATTTAAGAAATATGTTAAGTAATCTTAAAAATTACATAAAATCGAGTAGATCAGCATGGTCCCAGCTATTTTAACTATAGCAGGCTGTCACTGAGCGTCTGAAGAGGAAATCTCTGAGACAGTGAATTAATAGGTGAGTAATTACTATCAGGTGGTAGAATAAAGAATAACATTTTAGAGATAAATGGAATTTGGTCACAAATAAAGTTTTCTTTACACATAATAATCAACAGTGGTTTCCTTTGCACTATTTTGAAAAATTATGTCCTGTGTAATTTTATTGAATGAACAATTCTAGAATGAAAAAGCTATTAGTAGTATGAGATAATATGAAATTTAAGGCTACTCTATTAGGTTCTAATTCCACCACCACTTTTTACACTCCTAGGGTAAATCCGGTATTTCTCATTATTAGATACATTCATGCACTAAAATATTTTTAAGCTGATTAAATTGATGAGATTTTTAAAAAAACTTTCTAAAAACCTATCAAGGAAATTTATCAGTGTTCTCATGACTAATCTTAATATTTTATTTAAATTTAAATTTAAATCTTAAATTTTAAAAACAAACAAACGAACAACCTCAATTATCCGGACATAGATATAACCGTCATTTTATGAAGTAGACAGTTCCTTGTTTTATTCTTTATGTCAGTGAAAAGAAATTTAAATAACAAACATAGAACATTAAAAAAAAAAAAAGTCTTTGTGTGTCCTATTGAATCAAATTGACCCACAGCTCTAAGATCCCTAAAGAATACTAGCTAATAAGTATAAACTCACTGTTTCAAAGGATAAAATATATCTGTTGTTAGATAAGTGACAGACCAATTAATCTGTTTATGTACATGGAATGCAAGATTCTAATATGAGATTTTACAGTCCTTAGCCATACTTTCACAATATTTGACTAGTAATTTAGTGGAGTGAGTATTCACTTCAGTGAACTCTTTGAGTACATGCCCACCTGTCTCAGCATATTATCAAGGCCAGATATTCCATCACCAAACATTTACTTATTATGAATCCAGAAAGATTCAATCTCCAAAAATCTCCCACTTAAAGTACAAGTATAAATGAAGTGGAAAAATCTTTGTAACCACTTTTACCCCATTAGATTTATTGGAAAATAGCTGGTGAGTTGAAGAACGAAGAGCACTCAAAGGTTCTAAGGAAAAAGAAGTGGGAGAAGCAAAGTGTAACTAGACAAATTTATCTGCTTAATTATTTTGCCAAAATTTTATTTTTTAAGACATACCCATCTTAGTTAACAAACAGAAATTGTGTGTGTGTGTGTGTGTAAAAAATATGGGGAAGGGTAAAAAAAATGTGTTGAAGAAAAGCACAGGGTTTGAATAAACTCTTTTTTCTCTGTTATTCCAGGGCAGTACTTCTCTTAATAAGAACTTTTATGTTTTTAAAAATAACTGTCCCATTCAAGGAAAAAAAAATAGTTTTGATATAGTATTTTTTAAAGAGTGAAAAAACCAAGAAAACTAAATTAACATAAGGCTTCATATTGATACTATGAACATCTAGATTTAAAGTATCTTTTATAAATACGTATATAAACAGATATTTCAAAAGTTGCTGGCTACCAGTTCTGACCTGCCACGCTGTGTCTGTCAATAGATTTCATTTTGTCCTTGGAGCTATTTCAGTTACATAAGGAGGAACATGAGAGCAATAAATGCATTAAATAAAACACACAAAGTATAATTTGACATTGCAAGTTTTTGTGTTCTTCTCAGTCAACTTATTCAGTTGCAATTACTAGCAATTACTAATCCTATTCCACCCATTGCCATGAAATACATATACTGTATCTCAGAGAGTCGGTTCAACTTTCCTGATATATTTTCTGATCTCTTCTCTCTCGAGCTTGCCCTTTTTACACCATCTGAAAATTCAGCCCCAACATGGGTAGACTTATTCATGGTCAAGGCTGAGAAGAGTCAGATTTCCACTCTGCAGCCCACCTGTGGCTTTTGCTCTTAATTCTGGTTGGAGTCTGAAATTCAAGCTTTTGAAAATGGATTCTAAACAACAAGAATAATTTAACTTCCATGTGAGGCTTCATTACCTTAACACAAAACGTGTGTTCTGAGAAATAAGTTTAACAGTATGTCATGGCAATTTAATATAATAAAATAAAATTTGTATTAAGACATTTTAGGTTGTAAAAGACAGAGAATGAACTCAACCTAGCTTAATCAAAAATGATTATATTGGCTATGAGTATATCCCTCGATTATTTATAAACAATGTTCTGATAATTGTAAATAATAAAAAATAATTTATAAATAATAATAAATGATCTAATTATTTAAATTCATATATGTACATGTATACTTATATTTGTTTAGAAAAAATAAATGGAATGGGTAGGACTCAGGGCTGACTTCAAAAGAACTGCAAGGAAAATCTTAAACTCTACTTTTCTCATATCTGCTTCTCTCTGAATCACTTCACTGCAGATTAGTGTTTTTCATAAGGCAGAAACCATAGTTAACCTAACATAGAACAATCCTAAGTCCAAAACTAATTGAAAAAATAATTGATTCTCTCCTCCTCCTCCTCCTTTTTGTTGCCTGGCTTGGGTTTGTGGGGGAGTGGGGAATGAATTCTTGGAAAAAATAGCAATTTCAATACGAACAAGATGGAAGAGGTGGGAAGATGAGGTTTGCTTACTGAGAAAAGTGGTTTGCTTTCACAAAATGGGAGAGTGTTCTGGAAAGAGGAACAATATAGATTTATTCCATTTTGTCAAGTAACTATTACCCACAGAGGAATAAGAAAGCCTTCACCACATAGCTGATGAGAACTACGAAATAACATTGGTGGAATGATTTATAGAGCACTTACATAAATGTCCAACTTAAAAATTTGAGAATGGAAAATAATATAGGAATAAGTACTTATGACCAGGTTTATGAGATGACTATATTTTAATATAGATATCATAATATTTTAATATTGTACATACGTATAAAATATATTGATTATATTCTTCGAGTTTTAACTAGGAAAACAAAACACTTATTTTTAAAGCAGAGAGAACTTAAGAAAGAGAATATGTTGCAGCAGCAATAGAAAAGTTGAGCAATAGAATAGGGACAATGATATAAGGCAGATTCAGCAACAACGGGGAGCCACAAGTTCTTTGGGCTAGAGGCAAAAATCAGAGAGAAGGAGCAATTAGGGGGATCGTTTTATAAATTATATAAATATCTAACAAATGTACTGTATATTTGAAACCAATAAAAAATGTTAAAAATAAAAAAAAGAAAGAGGCCATGTTTCCTGTGTTCAGGGAAAAGGTTTGTCTGCAACAGCTGGATTCGGGCAGCCCTGTCTAGCCACAGAGGAGATGTAGTCTACTGGAGATATCACCGACACGGTGATAAAAATGCTGACAAAGGGAAAGAATTACTCTGGCTTCTTCCTTTCTCTCATTTTTGTATATCCCACCAGAGGCTCCCATTGGCCAAGGTCAGTAGTCCGATGACTTGAGAACTTGGGAAATGAATCCCTAGGGTCAGGAACCCTATCATAGAAGCAGGGAAGGCAAATAGTGAGAAATAAGTCTTAAGGGAGTATATTTCTGTTTTTCTTCTCACGCTGAGTTTTTTTAATAAAATGGTTTTACTACTTTTTTTTTTCCATTTAGATTGTGTTTACTGAGAAATTATAACACCATGCTAGATATACTATATATGGTCTATTTCTAACTTCTGCAAAAATAAAATCTAGTTTTTTAAAGTAAACATTTAAAACAGTTTACTTATATAAATTTACTTCAGATGTCTTCAAATTTCATTTATTTTTAGTTTTTGCATCATAATGTTCTTTCAGGAAAAGCAGTTGTCCTTAGTATGCCTAAGATTCTAGAAGTTCACAATGGCAGCAATCAAAATTGAACAGACTGAGTGTGTACAAGACATAAAGACTTGTACCAAAAGGCGACATACAAAGAAATGAGTATTGAAAACATGACAGTCCTTGAGGAGAGGAGAAGGATCCAAACAACACTGTTGTACTTGATGATATTTGTTTCCTCTGCTTGGGGCTGAATAATTTTCCCGCTGATGTGTTCAGTGAAAAGACAACAATAATCCTTTCAGGATTTTTTCATTTGTAATACGGAATGTTTGCTTACTAGTTATTTCCTATCTAAATTGCTCTGATATGAGAAATGCATGTCATAGCAATCATTTCCCTTTAAACATGGATTCAATTTAACACTCTGTCCTCCTTTCCAGCAGAATACTGTGTATCAACCTTGGTTACTTAAAAAGACAAGGTTCTGTTTCTTTTTTTTCTTGTCTTATATTTATGTGATTTTTTTTTTTTTTATCTTCATGGAGGGTGAACGACCAGTGATAGTGAAAGCTGTTTTTCTCCTTCAGACTTTGAACATTGCTAGCATGCGTCCTTCTGAACTGAGAGAGAAGAGGGTAGCTTTCTGCCTTTTTCTACTACAGTTTCCCCAATACCTCAGTTTCCCGTTGCCTTCTAGAAAAATGTAGAAGCTATGCTAAGGTAGAAATTGCTCTTCTTTCTAACCTAACCCTTCCTCCCAAATCATTCCTCATGTTTTCACTATGTTTTATTTCTTAATTGTGTCTATTTCTTTAAAATCTTATTTGCTTATTTGTTGGTACTGCATTTCTATCCTGCCCCACTAAACTGTGAGTTCCTTGAAGGTAGGGAATTTTTCTTTTATAATTTTTTCTCTCAGTCCTAGAACAATGCCTGACACATTTCAGGTTCTCTAAATATCTGTTAACTCATTGACAAGGAGAAAATTAACATATGGAACATATATGAGCTCCATATATAGCAAGGGATAGGTATTAATCTATCATTTAATGTCCCTTAATTGTCAGAAACATTTTGAAGACATATTCTATTAGTTCAGGAGATTCATAAAAATACAGAGATGGTTTGAGTCAATTGTATAATGTAACCAAGAACAATCAGTGTGATTAATGTATAATAGGTATTTATCAGATGCTTATTAGATAAATGAATAACAATATACTAGGCCTCTTCCAAACAACATCGATTCGCTTATTCATTCAAAAAATATCTGAGTGTCTGCTATGTACTAGCTACTGTCTAGATACAGGGTGAAATCAATTAATAAAATAAATTATTTGTTCTCCTGTATCTTACAAATAGATTTAAGAAAAAAAGAAGCAACTAGAAGATTCCTTAATAATTTCATAATTTCTCATGAATTTATGACAAAATTCATAATTTCTTATGAATTTATGACCAAATGGTAGTGGCTCAGGTCTTTTTAACCTCTAGAAAGAATGGGAATTTATTCAAAACTTGATGGCAGTTTCCAAATGTGAGACCAAAGACTTTTGCAGCCTGGTGAGCAGTAGCTTTCACCCGTTGGGTAAATGTTTTCCTAAGTGGAACATTATTAGCAAGGTACAACATTGTCTTATCAAATTGTAGAACTGTGAGTCATGGCTCATTTAGCAAGCTAGAAATTCATTTTATTTTATTTTCATCTGTCTTTTTTTTAGATAAAGTAAGAGAAAAGACGAGAATAAAACAGCAGAATCAAGTAGGATACAACAGAACAAAATGGAAAATTCAGAATGCTGACACTTGCTCATTCATTTTCCAAGGATTGGAATTATTTCACAAAACTGTGTGTGTGTGTGTGTGTGTGTGTGTGTGTGTGTGTGTGTGTGTGTGTGAGAGAGAGAGAGAGAGAGAGAGAGAGAGAGAGAGAGAGAGAGAATTTTTGTACTGGCTTATTAGGTTATAAATTATATTTATTGTAGGCTAACATATATAAAAAAGAAAAGAAAAAAACACACTGAAACTATTTGGTGCTGGGATAAAGAATAAATAATGGCAAAAAAAAGCTAGGGCTCAGGAAAGAATTCCTGGCTTCAAATGTGGGAGTTGCTTGAATAAATCTCCCACCCACCGCACACACTCACAAAAAAATCCAAATGTGAGGAAGTGAGGCAGAAGTAATGAAGATGTGGCCGGTCTTGCAGATGCAGGAAAGAAAGTGATGCCTTAATGTAATATACACGTGGGCAAGTACACAGATAAGGTGACAGATCGGACTGTGGTGGGTGAAGGAGATAGTGATAGTTGTTGGTTTCCAAAGGAACAAACGGGGGTGGTTAATTACTTTAATAATACAGGGTCAATGAGGTTATTCAGATCTGGCACCAGACCTGCTGAATCAGTTTCAAACACATAAAACAGGAGATACACAATAAAATAATCCAGCATAGGAAATTTATTAGATAAAGAATGAAATAAAGGTTCACTATATTTGTTCTGAAATCGGAGTGAAACAGGGCTGAAGTTATGAGAGTAGCCTCTGTTCTTATTGATTGCAGTTGGCTCAGAAACTGGTCAGGAGAGATCTGAGCTTTCTTATTTGCAAGAAAAGATTCTCTGTTTATTAAAAAAGGCTTGATAAGCCTGAAAGGTTGGAAATATATTAGGGACTCTGAATTCACAAACTGTATTACCAGAGTTTATTTACTAATGTTTCAAATGAAAAGAAGTAAGGTTGACTTATCTACCTCCAGGGCAACTGAGAATATCACATGAGGTAATGTATGTACAAAGCACTGGTTGTTTTAGGAGTGGGTATTATTATTATTAAATTCTTCTTATTATCATTTCTTCCTAATGAATGGGTGGGCTAATGTATGGCAGAGACTGGTGAAACAGCTTTGCACAGGAGAGTAAACTCTGATAAAATGAAAGGTTGTAAAAGAACAATATAATAAGCCTTCAATAGTGAAGTTCAAAGAGATAATAATAATAGTAACAACAGAGGAGGAGAATTTTTAGTTAAAGAGAATTATTATTATTATTTTTTTTTGCAATTGCTTCATGTTCCCAAAGATAAATACACATAAGTGATCTTTGTGAATATTTTTTGTACGTGGGGATCACATTATAATTCACATTGTTTCTTTCTGTCCATCTAAAACACCAATTCAGTTTCTTGGCTCTTATTTCTTCTAAACTTGGTTACTTTGACATTGATCTTAAAATTTTTAATTGTTTTTATTTTTATTTTGAATTGTCTTCACTGTATGGAGAAACCGTAACCAGTCTCATGGAAGATAAAATGACTTTTCTTAAAAATGTGTGATAGTGCTTTCTTTTTAAAGAGGATATGTTAAAAATGGATATGTTAAAAATGTTTTTTAAAAAGGATATATAAAAAAAAGGCTATGTTAAAAATGGATATGTTCAGGCTCAAATGAAAAGAGCCTTGTGACTTTTTCTTTGGCTGTTTAAAGAAACCAGTGCATACTAGTAAAAATATGTGAGGCTTTGTCCTGATTTTCCTTTGTTCTAAGGTACTTTAGAATGGGCATTCCATTTTAGTTATCTTTTTTATTATATACCCTGACTGAGGAAGTGAGTCACGCTTAATAAATATCTGTTGAATTGAATTACGTGGATGCAGCAAATCATCTTACAAAGCTTTAAAAACAGTATTTTTAAAATCAAAATCAGAAAAAAATGATTTGTGATATTTATGCTTAATAAATGAAACTGTGGCCTCCTTGCTTCATATTTCGCAGACACGAATAAAATAGTTCTAAATTGAATGTTGGGCCAAGAAGTTAGTATCTGCTTAGCAAGTAAATATTTGGTAAGTATGACTTTCAATCATGCAAAAAAGAGTTGTGCTGGCCTTTTCAGGGTGCTACCTCTTCTAAATGTAGTTCGTGTGTTGCCATAGCAAGTTAAATTCTATGCACATTTGGACAAAGGTCACAAAAGTTGGAATAAATTACATTAAAATAGTCCTTTACCTTTATTTGTAATCTAATGAAATTTTTAAAAAGTCCTATCATATTTTCTTTACCTTTTATATTCAAAGTTGGTAAAGGAGAGTTTAAATGTTACTTCCATACTGGTAAGAGTAACCTTCTAAGGTTGGGTTTCTTAGATCTTAAAACTTCTTTTGATGTGTCTAATATATACCTTTAAGAGTTACTTCTTTGGAAAATGTCCAGTCCAATTTAAGTTCTGTTAAGGTTCTTAAATAGAAATATGTAGCTTTATCATACTAGCAACATGTTTTCATTAAACAAAACTCTTCTAAGATTTAAAGCTCCCTGAAACTTCAAAATTTCCATTTGAAGAGGAGATCATCCTAGGTCATTTTGAGGTCCTCAGTGGCACATATTTTTTTTTTTTTACTTTATTATACAGATCATCTATCATCCAAGATAGTAGTTCTCTAACATTATCCCAGTGACACAAAAAGAACATAATTTTGAAGAGTCGTGAGACCTACTTAGAGCAGCATCACATCCTTGAACTCCTGATAAAGATCTGGATAAAATTTCTTCTCTGGAATGCTGCATTTAGCAGTCTACAATAGCAGTACATCTATGTGAGTCTCTTAAACTTCCATCATCTAGTGAACTCTAAAGAAGTTTAGGTACCAACAGTGATTCCATTAAAAACTGTGTTTCCTGAGGATTTACAATTTGGGGAAAAATTTAAAATCACTGCATGATTTTGCCCACAAGACATCAACCTGAGGAAAACTTAATTTAAGCCATTTCCATAAACTTCTGTACACAGTTTCATTATTTGTATCTTATACAAAATCAAAATAAAAACTTCATATATTTTTTATATTTTATATTTCAATGTATAGGAAATACTGCTATTGTGTAGACTATTTACTTCTGCATAATATAATGTAGCAAAGGTCTTACTGTTTCTTAAAAATTACATATATGCCTACAGGTAATAATAAAATCGATGAGGATTTTAACAATTGGATATTGTCAGGTTTAAATATCACACTTCAAAATACAATGATATTTTATTATATTAAAGTCTAATTTATATTTTTAAAATTGCACATGGTGTATTTTTATAAACAAGATTTAAGTATGCATTAGAATACCTAAAAACAAAATTTAATAGCTAATAATTTTGCTATATTCAAAAATGTATCTGGTAGAATAATACCTTGGGATATTAAACTATGTCATTTTCCATATGTTACCATGTACCCCTGGACCTTCTCCAAAATATTTCATTTCAAAAGCCAAGATTAGATAGAGTCAAGGAATATCATTACTTTTATACATAATAGATATAGAGGAGTTGATTAAGAGTCAAAACTAAACTGAACTAGGTAAAGATGCTATGAATTGAGAAAAAGAGAATGATTAAACCATTCATTCAAATCAGCCACTGAAAGCTAGGAGATGCTAAGAAAGAACCTTTTTCCTATTTAACTCCATGAAAGAATGGTGTTAGAATATCCAGACAATGTGGGCAAAGAAGAGTAGGGTCCTCTGCCTGAGCCTTCTAGGCCCCAAGTATCCAAGTGCTCCTTCACCAGGATGGTAAGAAAAGAACAGAACTGTCTTTGTGAATTGCCTGCACAAATGTGTTTTGTCAGCCTGCAGTTTGTTCTGGCTCCAGTGGGCTTTGTATGCGCTTAAGAGTACTGAAGACTAGTTTCCAAGAGCCAATGAACTTGACATGTTTTTCAGTCTAGATAAGGAGGAAACAGCTGTGACATACATGGACTTCTAAAGAAAAGCTGCAAAAATGTGTCTCTGTGTAAATGAGTGAGATGGTAATTCACCAAAAAATACAATAGTGTTTTAAAGTCTCAAGTCTTGGAACTTTGACTCAACCATAGGAAACTAAGGCAATCAGGAACAGAAGGGATGGGAAGAAGCCAACTGACTGAAAATAAATATTGCTGTTTGCATAATAGAAGTTTGTGATAACTACAACAAATATTGGCATGCATCATACTGGAATAACACTACGATGATGTGGCAGAGTTGGGTGGGATAGAAGTTAAGGAAAGGGTTCCTGTCCCTTATTCTAGAATTGAAGAGGAATTTTCATATAAAGGGCTAATCAGCTC
The DNA here is from genome assembly GCF_000325575.1 of Pteropus alecto. NCBI lineage: Eukaryota > Metazoa > Chordata > Mammalia > Chiroptera > Pteropodidae > Pteropus > Pteropus alecto. Next base: position 1,740,641 of record NW_006436811.1, on the reverse strand, counting down.
TCTGTTCGGCTTCTGTAAACATGCTTGCTTCATGGGCCATACTTGAAACTGACAAAAGACTCACCTTCTCTTTTGCTTAATCTGTCTAAGCAACAAATGCAACTGTTTGTACCCCCTAGCAACTCTCCCACTTTGTAATACTTTGTAACTATCTGCAACCTTTGTAATGGTGTGAGTACAAATTAACCAATCAGCACAGTGCCAAAAAGATTCTGTAAACATGCTTGCTTCATGGGCCATACTTGAAACTGACAAAAGACTCACCTTCTCTTTTGCTTAATCTGTCTAAGCAACAAATGCAACTGTTTGTACCCCCTAGCAACTCTCCCACTTTGTAATACTTTGTAACTATCTGCAACCTTTGTAATGGTCTGAGGACAAATTAACCAATCAGCACAGTGCCAAAAAGGGTCTACAAAAGGAATGTTGCAACTGACCTCGGGGTCCAGATCTTCAGAGCGCTAGCTCCTCTGGGACGGCCGGCAAAATAAACTCGAGTTCTACAACTCTCCGAGTGCTGCTTGGTTTCTCGCCAGTCTGATTTTGGATCTTTTCTGCATCAGAATAAAGAAAGACACTGTGGTACGATGCACAAATAGGCAGACTGGAATCCCTGTTTTATCATTATCTAGATGTTTCAAAATGTTCTCTATAATGCGCCTTAGCTTTCTTAGACTATTAGCAGCCCCTGAAAGCTGGGAGGTGGTCTGACACTAATATTCATGCCTTGGTGTTGTTGGGAGCTGGTGTGGCATTGCCAGCCCAGCCATGGTGTTCTACTTTTTGAATAAACACATTCACAGCACAGTCACATTAGACAAGCTCACTGTAAGTATGAAGGATCAAGACAAAAAGAAGATCACTCTATAACCATATGTGAGTAAGCCAAGAACATTTTACAACAATAAAAAAAAAAGGCCAAACACCTCTCTATCCTGGCTAATATTTCCAACTGTTGCTGTTTTATTGATTACAACTTTAGCTTTTATTTGTTCCTCCCACCTTCTAGGTAAGAATTTTTAATATAACCAATCATAAAATTATGTAGTACTATGATATATGAGGATTAATACTTAGACAAAGAAGCTAGATAATTTACAACAATTGAATACTGATATTGTCTGCCTAATACTGTCATAATCAATGTCTAACTATACTTTATTTCCTTGTACTTTTCTTCCTGGCAGCACTTCTTTCTATGATACTTGTGTACTCTCCACTTAATTTTCTAATGCAATAATTTTAATCGTATTTTGTTTTTATTATGATATATTTCTATACAAAAAAACTAATAAACCTTACCATATGTTGAATATGAATGAAAAATGCTAATGATCTCTTTTATGTACTGGCCATTTCATGTTAGCTATAATTTATGAGTATTTTATGTGGAAACTGAATATCAAGTCAGCTATGAAATCACTTATGCATCAAAGTAGCTTAAAGAGTAATAATTTTTAGATATTTTGCTATGTTTGGAGCTCAGAATAATACATAGGCCAATATCTTAAACATATTAGTGACTACATTCATATTTTTTGTTACTATCAGGTTTCTTATTGGTAGTTTTCCAAAATAAATGCTGATATTCTGAATATTTTTCCATATCTTAAGGAAAGCTTATCAGAATATTTGTAGTTTTGCATGTATTTTGTCTAGTGCAACCTTAATATTTCTGTGGACAGTTTATGTTCATTATTTTTTGCATAAATGTACATTATAAAATTTCTAAATACTTTACCAGAAATTGATTATTAATATGGAAACTATGATGTAGCCTGTAAGGTGAAGGTAACTGCATCAGTGGTTCAATTTTTTTTATGTATTATTAATATTGTACTTAAATCACGGTAAAAGGAATACATTAAATGAAATATTTGATTAATTTGATTAATGAGAAAGCTTATGTGAAGTGTAAAGACATACAGATGTTTACTAACATGCCATAATTAAAAAAACGAGCAGACTATTGGTCGTTACGTTTAACATTGGTTTTAGTTAGTATCACAAGTAGGGACATAGCCACCAATACAAAGTCCTGGAATACAGCCAACCCAACAGCAGTGAAGTTACACTCGGTACCATGCAGCTCCACCGGACTGCGCCAGTGTAAAAAATGGATGTCAGCAGGATACCTGGCCAGCTGTTGTATGGTGAGCGGAAATGGAGAGATCTCAAACAGGGCTAGTTGAAGGAATATGCTGCAGACACACTGAAGAGCAAATTCAAGTAATGAAGCATGGCTGCAGAATACTAGGAAGTAATAGCAGGGGAAAGTCCAACACATGCAGAGCAATCAGCGCAGCAAAGGTGTTGTGCAGCCAGGTGAAGAAGCGACATTTCAGATTGCAACAGCTTTGGTAAAGAGCAGTCACTCTCCCAAAGAGGACTTGCTACCTGTATTCACTGAGTAAGCATGGCTGGTTTCTTACCATACATTTTAATAGTATTAAAAGTAAAAATATATTATATTCTCAGGAAAAAAATTGTTGATTCTATTTTCCCTATTATGCACAATGGTACCTAGTTTCCAAAAGTTAGTGCAAAATTACTAGGACAATATATTAACTAAATATCTAGCATGTTTAAATATATGTTTGCAGATGTACAATTATACAGCAATCCAATAATTACTATATAATTGTTTTAGGAAATTTTCATATATTGGAAGATGTCTGCTATAGGAATTTTCCTGGAAGTTCAGTTAACTCGTGACTGACAGAATATAGTGAAGTACTTAAAAGCAGTCTTAGGAGTTAGGCCATCCAAGAGTTGAAATTATGTTCCTGACAAATTACACAATTTTAGCCCTGGGCAAATTGCAAATGTCTCTTAGCTTCAGTTACCATAATTGTATAAAGAAGTACTCATAGGGCTACAATGATGTGCAATATACAGAAAATGTTCAGTACTGTGTCTGACCATATAGTTATTACCAAGAGATGTAATTATTTCATGAATGGTCTGTATAAGACCTATAAGAATTTAGTAGTCCCCATGTACAGCACTGGTGCCTGAAGGAATACAAAATGGGGTGTGTGTTCCAGTCGATATTACTGTACATTTATGTGAAAAGAAACTATAAATGGTGAAAAACTTGGTTTTTAAAGTTATACTTAAATGAAAGTGGATAAACTTTCCTTATGAGTTATATTTGAAACTGACTTGCAATTAAATTCTATGAGGTTCTTGCATTTTTCGACTTTGTATACCTGATGCCTAGCATAGTGCCTGAGAAAATGTCTTAGTATGTAAATGATTGTAGATAGAATGAATGTAGTATATAATGTCAACCTCCAGGGCCTGGATTTAGTTACTGATTATTTAACTTTAATAAATCTTTTGCAGAAGATTATATCTTCTTGTATTTAAATAGAAGATGTGTTGCAAAAAAAAATAATAATAAAAAACCTTTTGGTCCCCAGATAATTGAGTACACTTTGGCTTTCCTTACTGAATTATATATCTAAAGCATAATTCTCTTTAAAATAAATAATTCTCAATTTTTTCTTGGAAAGGACAAAACCATATTTTCTTATCATTTTTCTCATTTAGTGAATTTTTTCATGTCCTTAAAAGATCCATCTTTGATCTGATTAAATTCTTCTTATTTTTATTCCTTTGAATTTGCATTATTAAAATGTCTAATCAAATTTTTTATCTATGGTTTATAGATTATATAATATATAATATACAATTTTACAAATTGATATAGCAATATATGACTATTAGCTGCTAATTTTTACATAAATACATAGAAATTTATAACTTGATCTTAATATGTATCTCATCATAATCTCTGTTAAAAAAGCAATTTTTAAAAAATGATACATTTTGATTTATACCTATATGCTGTATAAAACTTTCTATTACACATTTGGAAATTATAAGAAATATGATCATGGAGATTAAAGAATTTACTTTAAATTTTAATTTTGGTTTGTTTTGTGTGCCTAATTCACCATATTAAATTTTGTTCTTGTTGCAAACCAAGATTCTGAATCTTTGACTTCAAGAATTACACTGTTTTTTAATAGAGGCTTCTAATGCCCTGAGGTAGACAGAAAGATAAAGGGCTGTCATTGAAAATGCCAGTTACCTAGACACTAGTAGCCCATTGAAAATTCCAGTTGATAAGGTTGGAAGCAAATGCAATGATTGGAAGAAATGTCTAATCCAAACAAGGGCTCTCCTACCATTTCCATTAATATGGCTAAACTTTATTTAAAGACATTTAGTAACTTTGCCATAACTACCTCATTAGTAAAATTTTTCTATGGTTTGATTGACCTTACTGTCAAAAGTTTTTTTGTATATCTAAGATAAATATAACTTTCTTCAATTTCAGTCTAGGTTGGCTAGTTTTAGCAGTAGCAGCTGCTGTTAATATTACTTCCTAATCTTTGCCAGATTTTTGTAATATCACCAGAAATCTTAATTATCTATCATTTTATTTATATTTTTCCTGATTTTTTAAAATGAAAAATTATTGTAGCTTTATGGTTTTCACAGCCATCTTTTAATTGGTTTCTATTTTCTTGATTCAAATTTGTAATGATGTAAACATTCAAAATTCACATTAGTTTTGCCTTTCAAAGAGCTAAATGCTTGTCACAGAGATCACTCCATAGATATGCACTATTTTCTTGTAAAGCAAAATGAAGCACTATGTCATGTAGGAACAAATCTTAAAATCCTGATTACAAACAATTTAAATAGAACAGATTTACCACTCTGCTATATAACTCTCAGGGTCACGCCTTTATTTATCAATTTATATAACCTTTAAAATGTACCTTATCCATTGAAATACATTTATCTAAATAGTTGATTGAATGTCTTTCAAATACTGTATAATCTTTAGGCATTATATTCTTAATACTGGTAACAATTTTTCATCTCTGATTAAAAGTGCCTAGAAAACAAGTCCTTAATATCTCTTCTAAGCATTTTAAATTTCCAACACACCTGTTGCACTGACTCAGTAAAGATGGTTAAACCAGGTTATTAGAAAGAATATTCACAGTCATTTTAAAATGCTACTGAAAAGTACAGATTGTACACATTTGGTAATCGAATTATAGCAAAATAATCTTGGATATAAATATTTAAGTGATTTTATTTGATATGTATCAGGAGATTCTTAGATGCTTTAAAACAGGATAAAAATGATTTTTTTTCCATTAGCAGAATAAAATTACAAATTTTAATAACAGTAGCTAAATTAACAAACCAAAAATTTTAATTCTGTATCCATGTTAAGAAATTAGTTTTGCTCTCCTAATATTAGAAATAGTCATTATGTCCTAAATTCTTTCAGCATTTGCTGTCCAGCTAGAAAAAAATTGAGGATGGGAGTAGAGGAATAAAGACATCCCTCCAAAAAAATCCTCCCAAATGGTTTTCCATAAATTTTTACTAATTCTTTTTTAAATGAGAAATAATAATTATTAAATTCTTCAAAATAAATTTAATGACAGAGGTCTTATACTCTAACTGCTTATTTTCAGCTCCTGCTTAAGCATCCTCCAGCCCTTAAATTCTAGCCATTTTGGAAGTTCTACCTTATTCTTAGTTCTATACATAAGATCCGTATTGCTCACCAATTACTTCTAAATATTCATCTTCGACCCTGATCAATTTCTTCACTTCTAATCTTGTTTTCAGGAGTTGACTGGAGAACTTCACATAAATGCCTTGTTTGACATTGATTCGACGAACACTTATTTAGAACATAGGATGCAGCAAGTAATGTTTTAGGTAATGAGAATAGTTGGGAATTCAATAGGAAATAATCGAACTTTGTGGAAATAATAATCCAATGAGGGGGATAGAAATAAATATAATTAGCAGATAATTTATATTATAAGTTACAAAGTAATAATTACTATTAGAAGATAAAATCAAGCAATGTAAGGAGTGTGAGAGTGTTGGGACATTATAGTAAGCCTTATTGAGAATTTGACATTTGAATAAAAACTAAAAGAGATGGAAAAGCAACCTATGCAAAGATTCGGAAGTGAATATTTCAGGCATAGGAAACAGCTAATGCAAAGGAGGTGCTGCAGGAGTATTCCTGGAATAATTAAAGAATAGCAAAGAGGTCCTGGTGACTCATATAATATGAAGAATTAGTAGAAGAGGAGATAAATAATAGAATTTTAGATTGTATAAATCATCAAAGGCTATTATAAAGATTTTAGTTCTGTTGTTAGAGAATGAGACCATTAGAAGTTTAAGTGAGATATAATTCGTTTAATGTTTTAAAACAATCACACTGACTCTTCTATTAATGAAAGAGACAAATTCAAACAAAATTATGGTAGCTTAGACATAGATGATAGGTAGCATTAATGATGGAGTTAAGTTTTCAGTCATTATATTTTTGAATAAGTTTCTGTTCCTTTCTTTTCCTTCTGGGACCCCTATAATGCATATATTGATTGGCTTGATAATATCCCATAAGTTCTTTAGGCTATATTCACTCTTCTTCCTTTTTATCTACTCTGGTTAGTTGATTTCCACTGGGCTGTCTTTGAATTTACTGATCTTTCATTCTGCTTGATCTAATATAATGTTAAATCCTTCTAATTGAATTTTTCAGTTCAATTACTGTATTCTTCACCTCTGTGATTTGTCTTTGGTATTTTTTATATTTTCTATCCTATTTTTAAATTTTTGCTTTGTTCTTTCTTTCTTCCTTTGACCTCAAGGAATAACTTTATGACTATTATTTCGAACTCTATCATGTAAATCACTTATCTCTGTTTAGTTAGGTTAGTTTCTGGAGATTCATCTTGTTCTTTTATTTGAAACATATTCTCTTGTTTCTTCATTTTCCTTAACTTTGTGTGTTGATTTTTGCACAATAGATAAAACCACGACCTCTCCCTGTCTTGACAGATGGGCTTCATGCAGCAAAGGAACTTTGTCAATCAGCCCACCTTGAGCTCCCTGTTGCCTTTCAAGCTTTTGTTATTGTCCAAGCTGCTGTCGTGGTTCTTAATGGCTTCCAATAATCTCAGGTGTGCCAAGACCAATCAGTGTCTCAAAGACTTGGGAAATGCCCATAAGCCTGTTCAGGTTCTCAAAGAATGACTAATTGCCTGCCCCTTCAGCTTCCCACTACAGGCTAATAGGAAGCCCCACCTTTAGCAGCACCTGGAAAACTCAGGGTATTAGATGAACAGTCTAGTGTCTATCAGAGAGAAACTGGGAGCTGGGTGTTTGAGGTCACTCACTTTGCGCTGAGCTGGGGGAAAAATGGCAGTGTCTGCGTGTCCAAATAGAACCACTTCTATGTTTTGTGTACTGCAGGCGGAACCTATGACTGTCAATCTCTATCAGTCCCAGAGCTAGTTGATTTGGGAGCCAGTCCCTCAGGTGACAGTGTTAACAGTTGGGGTGCTAGATGTATAAATAAGCTCCTTCCAGAGAGAAGCTGGTAACTTGGTTTTATAGTTGGAGGAAGCTGTGGGGAGACAGGCAGATGTGCCCACCAGCTCTACCAGGCTCTCTGGAGGACCCCAGGCAGCTCCACACGCAGGATTAAAAGCTGAAGCCTTAGGCAGCAGCTGGGAAAATATGCACTCAAATTCCTTCCAAGGAAAATCTAGGATTTGGATGTTTCTGCTGGTTTCATCTGCATTGAACTCAGGGCAGATAGCTGTAGAAAGTGCTTGTGTGCATACTTGAACTGCTTGTTTGTTTGTTTGTTTGTTTGTTTGTTTAATATGTTCCTGTGGGACTCATGAATGCAAAGCCCCATTGGCTATCACAGCTAGGTGATTTAAGGATCCATCTCTTGGGTGGCAGTTGCAAAAGTTGGGGCTCTAGATGCGTAGGCCAGTTGATGGCAGGGAGGAGCCGTAGACTGGTTTTATTATTGAGGCAAGCTGAAGGAGAAGGTAGATGTGCCCACATTTCTTTCAGACTCCCAAGAGGATGCCAATCAGCACCAAAATGCAGGCTGATTTGGAGCGAGACCCTTGAGCAGCATTTGGGAAAGCATGCAGTCAAACCCCTTTCAGAGAAAATCTCTGCGGATGGGTGTTTCTGTCTGCTCCCTCAGTGCTGAGCCTTGGGAAGAGAGCCACAGAGAGTGCTCGCACGCCCATTTCACAACTGCTTCCTGGTGTACTACAGTCCTGTTGGACTCAAACACAAGCTCTGTTGGCTGTCAGGCTAGACAATCTAGGGGGAGTGGGAATTCCTTGGCTGGCAGCCTTAACATTTAGGGTGACAGCAGTGTGGTCTAAATCCTTCATCCCTTAGGGAGAAGCTGGGATTTGGAAATTCCCTCCTAATTGTAAAGAGCTGGGCTGGAGGTAGAGTTTAGGACAAGAGTGTGTCTCAGTCTTATCTATTTCAATGTGGGTATATTCTCAGTTGCCTGATTTGGAAGAGTCACTCAGCTAGTTTCTGGATTTCTCTCAGAGGGAATGGATCTATGCATAGTTGTATATTTGATATAGCCATAGAAGGAGGGGATTCAGGAGCATCCTATGTTCCATCTTGGTGATCTCTCTTGTGATTTTAATTTATTTTAGGAAAAGGTACTCTCTCACACATTCCTTCATATGATTGCATATACTGAGCACTCAATAAGTTTGGTAAAATAAATGTGTAAATGCACACATCTATTTTATTTGGATTCCCCATATTACTCAAAGCAAATTGAAAACTAAGAGCTATTTTTGCATGACTCATGAACTAGGCTGTCTGCTCGTTTTAAGGTAATAGATAAGGAACATACGTAAAACCTGAGGTTAGAGCAAATATTTAATATTAGGAATATAATGTAATGTCAAATGATACAAATTATTTTATCAATTTTTTAAAGAATTGCTAATGTGTGTGAGTTTACTCTTCTTTATATGAATGCTAAGGCAAAATACAAGTTCATTTTACCATGATAAAAATTATTATACTTATCCTTTACATAGCTTACCTCTAGTAGTTACTAGCACAAAATCATTACTTAATAAATTTCCCAATTTTCACTTTGTGAATTATTTCTCTTTTTGAAATAAGGCAGTAAATGATAATCACGAATACACAATAAAAAGTATTTGAGAATGTACTTCACTGAATCAGAGATATCTATTGCTTTCTTATTGTAGTTTTTAAGAGGGGGAACCTAGATATAAAAATAAATTTTCTTTGGTATTATTTCTTCCTCTGTTCGATTCTTTTGACCTATAAAGGCCTTCAGTAAATATTATAATCCTTTAGTTTTTCAGGGTAAATATTTATCATATCATTTTTATTAACAAGTCTATTGTATTTTACCATTTATACTTAAAATTATATACGAGTTAAGCTCCACATGAGATAATCTAATAAAATAAAAATTTCTGTGACCAAAAAAATGTTAACAAACCACTTCTGCTCAATTGTTTAGAGCTAAGCATGCTACTCACTTTCAATGCAATCAGTAGTGTATCTTTTTTTGTTTATTTCTACTATGAGATACACTAATTAAAGTCCCTTTTGCATTACTCTTTTCATATACCACATGAATAGTGGGTAAAGTCAATTTGTGAACTTATTGTCCTTGACATACTGCAGAGGTGTTTCCAGCTGGAACTGATTATGTTTATTCTTCTGTGTTACCCAGGTAAAAAATAATCCAAAAGATAATAATAAATAATTGCAGTTCTAACTTTATTTAAATTTGTTCTGCTACTGCTATGGAACAATGCAGATAAATAGTAAAGGATTTTTCAAATTGTCCAAAGAATGTTGCCACAGCTGTAATTATTTTCCTGCATGTGACCACGTGCCCTACGCAGGTAAATGATTGTAAAACATGAGAAAATCTAATTGAGGTACTCATTATCTTTTGAGAAAATAGGTGTAGGACGAGGGTATGCAACTCTTACACTTCATCTTCCCGAGAAAGGCCATAGTGCACACATTTTAGAAGGTACTTTTTTCGTGCTTTTTAAAAATTGTGGTAAAAATAATGTGAGATTTGTTCTCTTAATGAATTTTAAGTATACAGCATGGTATTGTTGACCACAGCCACACTTTTGTTCAGCAGATCTCTAGAAGGCATTCATCTTGCACAACTGAAACTTTATTTCCTTTAAACAGCAACTCCTCACCGCTCCCCCCCCCACACCCTTCTATGTTCTGCTTCTGAGTCTGACTATTTTAAATGCCTCATGTAAGTGGAATCATGCAGTATTCGTCCTTCTGTGTCTAACATTTTTCTCTTAGTATAATGTTCTCAAAATTGATCTATTTATGAATCAGGATCTCTTTCCTTTTATGGCTGAATAATATTCCATTGTATGTATATACTACATTTTCTTTATCCATTCATCTGTCAATGGACATTTAGGTTTTTTCCAAATCTTGGCTATCGTGAATAATGCTGCAACAAACATGTGGGTGCATATATCTCTTAGGGATTCTGATTTTAATTCTTTTGTCTAAATATCTAGAAGTGGGATTCCTGGATCATATGGTAATTCTATTTTTAATTTTGAGACTAAGTTTTGTGGATATATGAAAGAAACATTTGGGCTTTCTCCTATAATATTTTCTTAAAGATATGATTCTTGTAGGCTTGTCACAGTGATTATATTCAAACAGAAACAGGTTGATTTATAAACATGATAGAACCTTTGTAAGTTATATTTTGGACAACTTGAGTATAGACAGACAGACAGACAAATATGCACATATATATTTCAAGTAATACAAATACATTATAACATAATAAATTATATATTAATACAGATATATTTTATACTTTGTATATACTTTATTATTTAATATTTTAAAAACCTGAGTAACAAAACTCTTTTGTAAGTGCCAAATTTTATAAACTAATTTTTTAAAGGGCAAAAAACTAGACTACTCTACTTATAAGATATTTTAAACTTCAGACAAAAGTACTGACTATATAAGAAACCAATTCATTTTATTGAGACCAAACAGTGTGCTGTGGTATTTAAAAGTAGGCAAAAAATTTGAAAATATACTTTAAAAAAGGCAAAAAGAAAATGTGGCTAATGAACACCTGAATAGGTATTGAACATGATTAGCAATTAGAAAATTCAAACTTAAACCATAAATTGGATGCAATTTTAACTTATATTTAACTTTAACTTAAATAAACAACAAAAGCTCTAATAAAACAAAACAAAACTGACAATACCAGGTTGGCAAAGATATGGAGCAACTGAAACTCTTACACCTCTTACACATTGCTGGTGAGAGTACAAAATAGTCCAACCATTTTGGAGTATTGTTTAGAAGTTATTTTTATGAAGATAAACATAACTTTAACATATAATCACTGCTAGTATTTTCACTAGAATTCTACTCCTAGGTCTTTTTCCAAAAGAAAAGAAAATCTGTATCTCCAAAGAGACTTAAAAAATAAAGTTCACAGATACTATAATTAATAATAATAATAATAGGAATTGAACTAATTGTCCATCAACTGCAGAATGGATAAACTATGCCTTATTTATACAATGGTGGACTACTGAGCAGTAAAAGGAATTGATGAATGATACATGTAACAGGTACAATGATCAAAAATATTAAGTCGAGTGAAAGGCAACACACTGAAAAGTGTGCATAGTATATGTATCAGGGCAAAGAATAAACAAAACTAATCTATGATGATAAAAATTAGAAAGTGATTGCATCAGAGGGCTTGTGAAAACTGACTGAAAAGATTTATCAAAGAATTGATGATTTTTTTAAAACTTGTTATTATATAATTGTATACAAGTATTAATACTGAAAGTGAATGACGCATTTCTGTGAATTTTATTATATATAAATTACACTCAATAAAAGATGAAGCAAAAATGGTAAACATTGAGGTAATTATCTACTTCATTATCACCCTGACTAGAAGTCCACCAATATTTTAGACCTATCTTATAAGCATTTAGAAATAGAAATATCTTTCTAGGCACTTCTTTAGTTATAATTTGATATCGTATATTTTCAGTTTTATAAAGTCCAAAATATTTCTATTTTGCACCCTGACTAGAAGTCCACCAATAGAGATGATGATGATGATGATGATGATGATGATGATGATGATGATGATATACACAAGTCAGATAAATTTAAAGTGATGGACAATTTGAATATAGAAGTATTAGGTTTTTTTTTATAATATTCAGTTTTAATTATAGTTTTGTTTATGTAGTATTTTTCTCATTTAGTTTACCAAGAGCTTCTTCACTTTCTAACCCCATCTTCCAAATGAGAAAGAAAATCACAGGGAGTGCTTTACTTTCAGAATTAGTGGTCCCTCTTTTTTATACTCTTCCAAAACTTTCAAAAATTCCTTTTTTTTTCCTGATACATGGATTTCAATTAGACTGTGAGTTTTTCCCAGTAGAAATGTCATTTAAAAAGTAAAAATTTCAAATTGTAGTTGAAATATTTATTATTGTTATATGTAAATGTTCCAGCATCAATGGACTAGGGAAGGAATAACCACTATGCACACTGTTCACTATTCATAAAGCTTTTCTGAACCAGCTTCTGCTGTAGGTAGCTTAGGTTGTCTTTTTATAAGTAAGGACTCTGGAAAAGTCAAAATCTATTTTGCCTCTAAGCAAAATGTTTCTTCTGGGTAGTCCTTGTTTTCTCTGGAGAGGATAAAGGTGGAATTTGTTTTTTTTTTTTTTTTTATTTCTGTATACCTACTCAAAGATATAAATTACATGTACTATTATAACCTTCTCTCTTTTCAAAGTATTGACCCTGTCCTGTCTTAGCGAAGGTGAACCTCTTCTGTTTCACTGCCTGCAGTCTTAAATTATTCCATGTTGCAAGACTTCAAACTTAAATATATCATTTCCAAAAAACTTGGCATTATTTTACTTAATATTTTATAATGCTATACCATATCTAGCTTTCTGATATACCAACATAGATCTCTCTGGCTGCTCTATTAGTTTCACCTTTGTTGATAAAGGTTTTGACATTGCATACAGTGGATAGAAGTGATATAGATGATCAATATTAGAGTAGCATGTAAGAAGCAATATAGAGAAACAAACTGGTTTCTTGTTCTGACAACCAATAAGGAGCCAAGTATTATTTATAAATAAAATTTATTTCATCATTTCTAAGACATAGAAATAATTTGTTATGAACACTCACTTATTTGTTGTAAGAATAAAATGAAAAACAAAAACAATAAAGTTTTATCAAAAACTTCAAAGTATTTCAAATTGGGAATTGATATCACTCAATGAACTTTATTTTAATTGGCTTATGTAGTGTTAATTAACAGTAAAGCTATCCCAATGTTACCTATAAGTAACAATAAAAAATCAGGTATCTTATTGATTTCATTTGTTACAAACATTGGTTAGACATATGTAAACTTTTTCAAGATATTGCGCTTATATCTCTCTTCCAGGTCTTGTTTAATCAAACATAGAAACCCAATTTGTGGGTGTAATTAAACTTTGGAATTCAGGAATTAGGAAAAACAATTGTATTGCTGATAAAATGTGTGACTTATAGACATTATAAAGTAACTGAATTTATCTTTATTTTTAGTGAATTATTAACCTTGTGTGACACTCAATATTTTTTCAGAAATTGGAACTCAGTGCATACGCCTTGAAGAAGATAACCTACAATTAGAAGCAATATTTCTATCTACTAATGGAAATAACATAATAAAAAGGGTCAATAATGGGCTCCTTTGAGGCTAAAATGAACAGCTGGAGCTTTTGGTGTTTATATTAGCAATAGAATCCTCAAAACTGTAATTAGAATCCAGTCACCAAGGACTAATTGACTCTGTATTTTCAGGATCTAGAAGTAAACTCGTCCAATGGTCAGTGCTTGAATGAACGTTTTTGACTGGATTTTTTCAGCCGTATGATGTATTCTACACATGCTTATATAGGAATCTCACTCCTTGCTAATTCATTATCACTATCTTCAATCTTTTGGTCTAACATTGGCAAAGGTGAAAAGAAACTTGAGAAATTAGGAAACAAATACCAAGAGACTTTGCAGCATCTACCATTCACATACGGGAAAACATTGAAATGGGTCAGTTGTACATAGTTCAGTACAATGGAAAAAATTCTGAAGTCCTGAGTATTTCTCTCTATTTCAATGGCCAGTGTACTTGTTATTTTACTTCTAAAGACCTGAGAGAAAAAGTAAATGTGACTTTTTTTCCTCATGCTACTCAATTTTTAAAATTCTCTCTACCAATATCTTATTCTCATGCCTCTATTGCCTTTTAGATTTCAGACCTTTTATTCACACTTAATGACTTATAGCTGATAAAGTGTTCCTTCCCCCAGGGGTCTTTGAATTTTAATAGGGACCAAAGCCTAGAGATAAAAGGATTAACCTCAAAAATAAAAACCCCCTTTGGACTTTCCTGAATTAACACCAAGTGTTGATCTGCTCCACTTCTCCATAAAGCTGACCTGGGATATTGAACTTTAACGATATCCTTTGTTGTACTGCTATTAAGAAAAAGAAAAAAAACTACATCAATCTATTATTTTAATGGTATGAAGGAATATAAAATGGAAGATTTGTTCCTTGATATATGCATTATTGAGAAACTCTAGATTTATTGGAAGGATTCCACAACTAATACATGTGCAAAAAGATTTTCACTCTTTTATATATTGCCTAAATATAGTCTAGATTTTATGTGTACATGATGAATTGGTAAGATAAAAATATCTGTTCTTGATACTGGTTACATTTTATAAAATACAAGGAATTTAAGTAGACTAGATACCTTATAAGATATATATCTAACAATATCCTATTAGTTATAGGTGTACATCATAGTGATTTGATATTTATATATGTTACAACATGATTATCACAATAAGTTTAGTACCCATCTCTCACCATATGAAGTTATTATAATATCATTGATTATACACCCTATGTTGTACATTACACCCCCATGACTTATTTATTTATAACTGGAAGTTTGTGCCTTTAATTTCCCTCACCTATTTTGCCCACCCCATAAACCTAGTAGAGGCAGTCTGAGGAAAGAGCACGCCGTTTTCCCAGCTATAAGTACCCATAACATACTTTTATAAAAAATGTGAAATGAAAATTTTGTGGTTTAGTAAAATTGATTCAGGTATTTCAGTTGTAGGCACATACTAAAATATAACTTTATTCTACAACTTTTCACTTTCTATACTTCTTATTTGTTTCAAAAATCTCATAATCGTTATCACTAGTATGAATGTTATCTATCACACGATGACTGGATTAGCTATTCCCATTAAAAATCAGGTTCATTGTCCACTCTCCTAAAATATTGTTTTACTAATGTGTTAACAAAAGTTATGCAAATATCTTATCATGCCTCCTGTTTTAGTTCATTTCACTGAAAGACTCAGAATATCTCATTGAAATAAAGATATACATTTTGCAAAATAGAAAGTAAACATAGAATAATAAATTACTCATTAAGAATATTTATTGTAAAAATATATGTCTAAAACATTACTAGGGCTTACATATATTGTATTACTGAGTCATCTCAAAGCCTGTTGTGTACAAAAGTGTTACTACATTATCTTAAGGAATAGAATTTGAGCCGTAAAGAGTTGAAATAACTTTAAAAATGGCAGTTTCCTAGGTAAATATTAATACCAATTATAGACTAGATATACATAAGTTGAAGTGGTTATGGTTGCTGATTGATAATGGTGAGCAATATTATTTTAAAAACTAATATAAAAGTTGGCATCCTAGAATATTTCTAGAAAGGCATTCTTAAGCTATATCTCAAAACTATTTAAAATGTATTCCATGCATGGTTTAAGACATCTCTTTGATTTGAGAGGGGTGGAGGAGGGAGGGAATCAGTTGAAAGGGCAACCGTAATGTTGCATATCTCAGGCAGTTAATTTTAGCACAAATTTGGAAAGTGAAAGTAATGGGGGCAATGTGGTAAATTATATTTTCTCAATCAAGATTTGAATTTTATATCTCTTTAAGATTATAAGCATTACTTAATTCACAATAAGACCTTTTTAAAAAAATGTCAGTAAGGAAAGGAAAGTTGTACTGACATTTAAACTTAATATAACTTTGTAATTCTCATTTTTTTTTCTTAAAATCTTACTCTGAGTATTCATAGTAATTTGGGGGGCTAGTTTTTAATGTGGGCAATTGTACTTACTATGATGAAATGTCATTCTCTGTCTACCTAGAAATAAGATGGTTCTTGACATTGGGAGTTTGTCATTGATTAAATTGTCAAAGTCTATTTGAAACCTAAATGCTGCCTTTGGTCATTGTTCTTTTTCTTCTTTAGAAAGTGACCTTTGTGAATAATTGCATGCCCTAGATGTGTCAAAATGAAGAGAAAGCAGCATTCCTAACTATGAACATTTTATAAACTATTTGTCTCTGCTGTCTTGAGTAGCTTTACAAAAATGAAATATTTCAAAATTGTATTCCAGATTCAAAGACTTTTGAACAGACTTAGGTATAAAATGAATTCAGTGTAGAATTATAGAATTTATTAATATTCTTCATTTTCCTATCAAATTAATTTATTAAAATTACTATACTATACTCGTAAGCAAAATTATAAACATCTGGTGCTGTAAAATATGTAAAGATGATTGATTCTAAAATGTAAAGACATCCTAAAACGTATTCATTATATCTTGTTTGGAATCCACTAGGGAATTTTTAAACATTTACTCATGTGAAAGGATAAATAAATGTTGTCTCAAGGTGCTTTTTAAAATACATCTGTCAATTTCAACTTAAAGTAAGGCTTATATTAGGTCAGATATAAGAAGTGTTACAAGTGTAGTATAGACACATACTTATTTGTATATTAGTATTTTCTTAAAATTAATTGTTTTAGTTTACTTCCTACATTTAGAAGTATAAACCACTTTCCAATTTTAATCTTTGAAAACATTTAAAATTATATTTTTTTGATGATCATGATTAAAGATACAAAAAGTGAATACATAAGCAAGACATACATATTCAAGCAATTATATTTATGATACAAGATATAAAGGAGTGTGAAATTCAAAGAAGATGCTCAACATGAAGTAGAAGGAGAATTAATGGAGATATGTGAGTATATACTAGTATATACAACATTTAGCTCTAAATGATGTATCTTACATGGGTACAGAGAAGGGAATAAGATTATAAAAATTTGAAGTTGGAGTACTAACACACTGAATGACATGGAAGAGAAAATAAATTTGTTTCACCATTGCTAAGAAAATAAAATAGCAAGTTAATTTTTAAAACAGTCACATTTATCAGTACGTTTTAGAAGTTCGGTTTGGAGTTTGTGTGTGTGTGTGTGCATGTGCGTGCGTGTGTGATTTCAACATAGATTACTGTAAACCACTTTGGGCCCCTGTGTGGAAGTAAAACTGATGAAAAATGTGTTTTAAAAATATAATCTGGCAGTGGTGAGTAGTAGAAAACATCTGAAGGAAGTGGGCTGAATAGAAAATATTTATAGTTATTTAAGAGTGAGTTAAGGGATTAGAGTGAGAGCTATGGGAAAAGAAATATAAAGGATAAGTCCAAGAGATATTGTAAAGGAAATGCTAAGAGCAAACAAAACAGAGAGACAAAATAAAGACTATTGATTTAAAAATGACTCCAAGATTTCTGGCCTAGTATATATCAATAAAAGAAATAGGAAATCTGTAAGGAGTAAACAATTTAAGGAATAAATCTGATTTTTTTAAAAATCTGTTAAGATTAAGATAAAAGTCTATTATCAAAATCATTCTGTATTCCAAAGTATTAGGTTACAGTTATGCATGTAAAAGATCAAAATTGTACAAGTGGTTTTCAATGTAAATGTTATAGATGAAGTCATGAGCTTGGGTGAACTCACAAAGGTTAGCAATGTAAAAAGATAAGAATAAAGGATGTAGACCTAAGAGATAAGTTACAATCAATAGATCCAATGGAAATAAAGGGAAAGTTCCAGAAGAAGTCTGAAAGAATCAGAATGATGAAGGGATGTAAACGCTAGCAACAAAATAATTCATATAACTTTTAAATTGTATAAATGTAAAAGAAAATCTTGTGCTTAAATAAATCTTTTCAGCAACTTTATTACACCAGGAGATATAAAATAACTGTACTCTGTAGACAGCTACATATAACTAAATATAATCTTAAGCAGAAGCCATTTGGACTCATAAGCATCTCACAATTGAAGCATACTCCCCCACTTGCTACCAGTGTATACAACACATTTACTCAACATTCTACTGTGTGGCTACTAGCTGCAGGGTACAGGGCAGGTACGAAAATAAAAAAGTTAACCAGGAAATCAAGAATCTTACTCCTCTGATTGTGCTATTGCAGGAAACAGAGAGTAAGCAAGTAAACCAATAAATATAATTATTAGAGACTGTGACAAGTGCTGTGAAAGGATAATAAAAATCCAAATGATGGTATAAAAACTGAACTGGTAAAGGCCACTTTAAGTAAGGAGATATAGAACATCTTCCACTAAGTGACATTTTTGCTGAGATCTGAAGAATCCAAAAAGTCATTCTTTGGGGAAATAACTTTTTAGTTAGTAGCTGTAAATAATGCAAAGGCCAAGAGGAAAAGAATAGTTTATGTTCAGAGAACCCAAAGGAAGCCATGTGTCTAGATGACAGTAATATGTTAAGAGATAAAATAGTGCAAGTTGAATTTGCGAAAATGAGAAACAGCCATGTTACATATGACTACACTGCTGTGATTAAACATTGTATTTGGATATGAGGGCAATGGGAATGCACAAGATAGTATATATAAAAAGAGAACATTATTTTTTTTAAGTCTCTGGCTGAAGCGTAGAGAATTAATTGAACATTACAAGAATAGAGGCAGGAGATCAGTTACAGGCAGCTTATAAGAGCTCTTAGAGCAACGTGGGCTAACATGGTGCCAATGGAAATTCATAAAATATCTTTAAGCATGCATGGATATCAGGAATCATACGGGGGTGAGGAAAGGGACAGTAAACTAACCATGAGAACATTGTGTTTTCTTTATTAGGCTGAATATAAAACATAGAAGTATGAGTCTGCAATTATATATCATTATACATATATCTGTTCACATTTAGATCCACGCATTCATGCACATCTATTATATATTTGGTGATTTAGGACTCTCAAGAAGCCTATATTCCAGCTGTTTTTCTTTAAGTAAAATTTTATATTTTTTACAGGTTGTGATATTTCTTACTGTCCTGTAAATATGGTCTGCTTATAGCAACCAAAAAGGTTCTTTTACTCTGAGATTGTTTTATGAGCAGAGGAGACCTTGAAACAAATTTTCCCTTGTGTAATTTACAAATGAAGTAGCGGGGGAAATATATCTACTTAGGATAGTCTCCCAATCTGTCTTTGTGATGTTTTACCTAAGGTTTTTAAATTTTGCTGGTGGAAGAATGCAGGGATGAATGGATGCATGCTATGAATTTAACTCTCCATTATCTTGAAGAGACAAGAGTCCTTGTCCAGTGGCATACATGCAGAAATGCTTGCTTACCTTATATGGATTTGTGTCTATTAGGAGGACCTAGAAGTGAGAGTAGAAATGTGTTAAAGTTATAGATGTCTCTTAATACATTTTCATTTTCTCAATCAGTGGAGCTGGAATTTACTTTGTAAAAAATATTGGTTTATGTTGTTGTTATCATCACATCTCCCTTATCTTTGATTTCCATTTGCATTTCAGGAAGAAAATTCTTTTAAAACAAGCATACGATTGTCACCATTTGTCCTAATGTATGAGACCCACAATAGGTATACAAAACTATTTTAGTGAATAAATGACTGGAAGATATTCAGTCATCTGATACAAAATTTCTGATGTGTTATTAAGTGGAAAAACTAGGTTTGAATTATGTAATATATAATATCAATTTGATTTAAATTATGCATATAAAGTGTATCCTCAAAAGTATTAATTAAAAATTTAATTACAAACCATTCTAAACCCAATTAGAAAAAAAATTGTATCATCCTTCACATTGTGTTTTATGTTTCTCCTCGTATCTCAAGTGTGTACAATATCTGCTGCTGGGAGAAAAAAAATCTTCACATAAACCAAAGTGAAAGATTCTGAAGATTTTAGAGGCTCAGGCCAAAAACTGATCATTTAGATAAAAAGAGAAAAGGCAGCCAAGTAGTAAAATTTTCTTGAGTTATCAGAGAATGCTAGCAAAAGGTCATCCAGTCTAACTCAAATGTGATCTATATAATTATGCTCATTTCTAAAGCAAATGTGTTGTTTGCACTGCACTGGTATGAAGATTACAAAGTGTTATTATAGGATTATAAATGGAATACTGGTTTGCACTTTTGTATGAAAAAGACTTGTAAATACTATTTAGCTTCACTTTCATGCGGCTAGGATTTAGTGCACACTAAAAGGCTTAGCCAGTGCAATATTAGAGTTCCAGAGAGTGAAGTCAGCTGAGCAACAACACTAAATAAAGCTGAGTGAGTGCAGTTGCAAGCTCATCTCTTCATTTATTACATTTTCTTTCATCCATCAGAAATAGGAAGCTAATAAATCTCATGTATCATCCCTCTGAAAATTAAAGGCAATTTTTGTTTTAACCATTAGAATAATAATTCTTTTACAGGAATGTTAAATCATGAGGATTTTTTTTTTCCTGCAGATTTAGTACATATACTTTTTTTAGGTATATATACTTTCATACTATATTTATGCATGAAGCTGGGAGTAAATGCTTTTGCTTATTTTCTTTAAGGAATTGTGTAAAACACTGTTTGGGGACTCTGGACGGTTTAATAATATTAGTCTCTGCAGTTAGTACTACTGTGGTTTAGCAGCTGCATTAGCAATGATGCTTTAGAATGATTTTCAAGTAATTCATTACTTCCCTTTCTCATGCATTAAATTTAATATAGCTTGCAGGTTCTAATTCATATTTATGCATACTAATAAATTGTGCACTACAAATAAATTCTGCATTAGCTTTAAAGCAATTTCACTTCATCTATATATCAAATATGAAGTTGCTGGTTAGTTTGCAGCTGGCTGTGAATAAGTCTAGAATCTTATCTATGTAGTTACATGATCGATGACTATAATAACCCATTTTTGTAAAAATGACATATTTACTTTAATATTTTTAAGAGAAAGACTATATATATGTATGTATATATATATTTATTTTCTAAGATGGTAAAAAAGTCTTGAGGGCATCACTTTAGGATATGAATGAACCCGATAAAAGCTCCTTAAAATTCATATGTCATACCACAATGACTTTCTCTTTTTATATCTGGGCTTTATAACTAGAACTGCAGAGGAAAGAAAATCTTCTGTCCTCTCCGCTCTAGGATTCTTCTATCAAATTGGTTTAGTGCTGGCAGACTTTGCAGCTTCCAAGCGACAATTTCTTAAGCAAATTTCACAGTTAAAAAAGAGAGAGCTTGGCCCTTGGCATTGATGTTGGGTGGGGAAGGGTTGGGAAGCACCTAAATGCATACAACAACACTACAACTACAACATGCTTCTATAGCACTTTATTGTATAAGAAGCACGTTCATGTATGTCATCCTATATGAATCTTAGACCCACATTTTTTATTGAGATGTAATTGACATATAACATTGTATAAGTTTAAGGTGTATGACATGTTGATTTGATATACTTATATAGGGCAATATGATTAGCACTGTAGCATTAGCTAACAAATCAATCGGATCACTTAATTATCATTCCTTTTACATAGAGAGGGCATTTAAGATCTAATCTCTTAACTTTCAAGAATATAATACAGTATTAACTATAATCAAAATGTTGTGTATTAGATCCCAGAATTTATTCCTCTTCTAACTGAAAGTTTATACTCTTTGACCAACATCTCTCCAATTCCCTTACCCTCAGCCCCTGGTAACCATCATTCTACTCTGTTTCTATGAATTAGGCTTTATTTTTATATCTCACAAATAGTAATATTACACAATATTTGTCTTTGTCTGTCTGACTTATCTCACTTAGCATAATGCCCTTAAGGTCCATCCATGTCATAAATGGAAGCATTTCCTTCTTTCTCATGGCTGAATAATATTCTATTATGCATATATCACATTCCTTGATAGATACTTTCCTTGTTTCCATATCTTGCTATTATGAATAATGCTACAATATGGAAATTATTATTGCAA
The DNA here is from genome assembly GCF_000325575.1 of Pteropus alecto. Taxonomy (NCBI): domain Eukaryota; kingdom Metazoa; phylum Chordata; class Mammalia; order Chiroptera; family Pteropodidae; genus Pteropus; species Pteropus alecto. The sequence goes on along the minus strand of NW_006436811.1, from coordinate 1,718,433 downwards.
TGAAAATTAAGTCTTCTCTTTCATATCCTGTTTTCATTTCCTTTGGATATATACCCAGAAGTGGGATTACTAGATCATATGGTAGTTTTATCTTTAATTTTTTCAGGAACCTCTAGATGTCATGATAATTTCGATTTTATATGAAAAGCAACCTACAAATGTTAAATTATTTTTTCTTCAATGTCACATGTGTAATATTGGAACTCACAATGAAATTTAAGTTGTATGATTAAAAAATATAGTTCTTGCTATTTCAAACTTTATCCTATGCATTTGTATGTTTTTCCCACATGGAATGACCGTGTAATAAATAATCTACGTTATTTCCCAGTGAGGTTTCTAGGAGAAAGATTTTACTTATAGTTGTTTTATCTGGAAGTTTGAGAGAGAGATTTTCTCTGATTTTTATTGGTCTAATTGCAAATAAAACAGCTTTTCTCTAGAGTCATCTAAAAGATTCCTTGTGCCTTGACATGGTTTTTTTAAACTTGGAACTGATGAAATTCTACGATTTTTATAATATTTCTTCCACCTAATCATTTTTAGCAGTATTTTTGCTATAGGTATGAGTATGTGAGTGATGGGGGAGACCCTACATCTAAAAAAGTTTCTGAATTGTGAGAAATTGACTAGGAAATGAAAATTTGAACAATAAAATTATGTTTATGAAATCTGTGTAGTGTAAGTCAGATTGCTTCAGTAGTTTATAAGATTCTAATTTAAGCAAAAACATAATGAAACTCAGCGTTCTCTCCAATGTGTTCTGTGACCCTAATACAAGGAAGTGGCCAGTTCTAGGTGTACTTACGTTAACATTTCTTAACTTATTAAACAAAATGAAATTTATTTCATAGTCGATATATTTCATTTCAAAAAGGTAGCCTTTTTGTTGTGCTTATAAACACACCAACCAATAATGTCCTATTTTACAGAAAATGAACACCAAGAAGTTTATTTTCCTAACCCTTACTCTCAGTCTCTAATTTATGTCCAGATTATGCAGGCCCAATTATTGGTAAACCTTACAAAAAATGCCTCTTGCAAAGATATGATACAAAATATGTGAATAGACTGTGGACATAAAAGATGTTATGTCTGTTGATAAAATTGACTAGAGGGATTACTTCCTTAAAAGAATCCATGTCAAGGCACACAGAATCTTTTAGATAACTTAGGGAAAAGTTATTTTATTTGCAATCAGATCAATAAAAGTCAGACTGAGACAGATGATAGATTTGACAGATGATTGATGATAGATGATAGATAGATGGATGATAGATGGTAGATGATAGATAGATAGATAGATAGATAGATAATAGATAGGTAGATTTTAAGGAACTGGCAACTTACTCTTATTTTATGGGCCTGGCATGATAGATTAGATAGATGATAGATAGATAGATAGATAGATAGATAGATAGATAGATAGATAGATAGATAGATAGATAGATTGATAGATGGATAGATGGTTGGATAGATAGATATAGAAACTGTGCTGTGTGTTGTCAGTTATAGCATGTTATATCAACAATAAACTTTAGATTCTGACCTAGTTTATGACCTTTTTTTGAATAATCAACTGTAAGTTTGGTTTTGAATTCAGGTCTGAACTTTGCCTTTCTTAGCGACCTCGAGGAAATTTATAACTCTGCTTTAAATGAAATCATCAATCTCTTCTTACCCATGTAACTGATTCCTGATTAAACTTAACTACGTGTCTGGAAACCCTATTGTTCCAAGGAACAACAGATGTTGGAATAACTATTAGTAATAAGTATAAATCATCATTAATTCAATTTAGAAATATCTTTTCAGAGGCTCAGCTCTTTTGTTCAGTGAAAATGCTATCCAAACTTTTGTATTTTTATAATCAAATAAGCCAAAGAAAATAGCATGGCTTCTTTTAGTGTCCCCTTTTTTAAGAAAATATCTTGCTGTTCTTGTTTGCTAAAAGTACACATTATTTTAGTTTTGGGGATGGATTTTTTTTTTTTGACAGACATTTGAAAATTTAGAGACAAACTTATATATGTAGAGCTACCAGGTTTGAAAATCTCAAAGAGAATCAGTTCAAATTCCCTTTTCTATAGATGTAGAAACATACGTTTCAGAGAAAACAAATGTATTGTAGTGTAGAAATTAGAATTCTTGTATATACATCTCTTGTGTATATAAACTTGTAGAGCAGTGCTTCTCAAATTTGAATGTGGATGTGGATCCTGAGAAGATTGTTACGAAGTTGAGCAGGTTTCTCTCAGTCTCCCAGGATTGCTGATCTAGCTTGGACATTTTGAACTGCCAAGCTCTAAAGTGCATGCCCGATTACTTGAGTAATGAGACAAAGTGCCACAATATGCTATCCTTTTTAATCTTTATAGTTATCCCTGATATGTATCATATTTTGCTATTATTATTATTATTAATTAGCTGTATTCTTTTCCTGTGCCCTTTTCATCTTCACCACTATAAGTCCTGTGAACTGGGATCTGATCTGCATTTTCTCCTCTTTATGTTTATGTTGCTGACTCCTGCATTTGAATCCTTCAAGCACCACAGTTGCAAATCTTTCAAACTTGTTCACAGATTATGTTTCTCTTCAGGAGGAATTTAGTATTATGGTTCACATTAAGGCAATTTTGCTACCCAAATCATCTTCATATTGAGACACTGTTTGATTACTAGGCTTATTATTGCTTTTTTTTCTTATTAACTTTTTTCCTTTTACCTGGCATTATCCATTCTTCATTTGCATTAAGTGAGCTTTGTCTTTTCTAGGTTGAATTCTGTCTCTTCAAAAAATATGTGTTGAAATCTTAACCCCTAGTGTATCAGAATGTGACTTTATTTAGAAAATGGTAGACGTAAATACTTAAAATGAGGTCACACATCAGTAGGGTGGACCCTCACTCCATTATGACTGGTATCCTCATAGCAAGATGACCATGTGCTGACTGAGACACTCAAGGAGAGAACAAGAAAGCCAGAAAGTGGGAGTTATGCCTGTACAAGCCAAGAATACTGAAGATTGCAAACTGAAAGAAATTAAGGAGAAGTAAGGACCTTAGGCAAGGATAATGTTAAATACGTTCCTGTCCAGGATAGATCAGATGAACTCTGATTGTTACAGAAATACTGCTCTTTATTTCTCAGTACAAACTGCTTTGTAGGTTTATTTATGGGAGCAATCAGTACTGAATAAAAAGAGCTGAGGTTTCTTAGTTCTATGTTTTGCTAGGAAAAGCTTTTTTACCTCCTTTTTATAGGATAAAATATATTTTTCTTAATTGTGGAAGAAACTCAAGTAGACAATTAGAAAAACAGTAAGCAAGTGGAAATATATTATTTATTTATTTATTTATTTATTTAATTTTTTATGCCTACAGCACCTGGTCTTCTTAGGTGGTCTCCCATTCAGGTACTAACCAGGCCCGACCCTGCTTAGCTTCTGAGATCAGACAGGATCAGGCTTGTTCAGGGTGGCCTGCCCATAGATGGAAATACATTATTTAAAAAAGACATTGGCTAATAAATTTAAAGGATGCTTTTGTAACCAATTAAATTTTTCAAAAGAAAATGGGTAAGCTCCCTTAAAAATGAGCCCACTAGCTTCCAAATTTCTTTTTAATTAAAAAAACAAAAAAAATTGACCACAGTCCTATTTTAAAAGATATTTTAACAAAAAGCAAGTGACTACTTTAACTTTCTGAAACATACTACATCATCGACATTATTACCCTCATCGATATATTTAATATTCTAAATGCCAAGTCATATAAAGAACAAATTATAATCTATCATCTCATGGCATATTCCAAAAATTCTGCACATTGATCATTGTGACTATAACTATTTCATTCACTCTTAAAATATAGCGTTGAGATGTATAATGAAAGTTTCTTTGCTTTATGTATTTGCAGTGTGGGCCGTAACAGTGACTCTGCATCTAAATAGTTGCCTCTGTTACATCCAAACCCATCGACACACTTCAGTAGAGCCCATCTTTGGATTTGAGGCTTGCAAGCATATGTGATGCAAATATAATTATAAATAACTCTTAACCTACATGTTATTTTGCTATAAAACAATTGAAGAGTACTGTGTAGCTAAAAAATTGGCTATCTTTCTCCATACATTAATAATTTTCTAAAAAGAAAATAACACTAGAAATTTATATAAAGGAATTAATTATGTAACTAAATAGTTGTGTAGGTATCTGATACAGTACTGAATTTTCCAAAATAGGAAGCAAATATGCTTATATTCATTCAAATATGCTTATATTCATTCATGTAGAAAAGTAATACATTCATATGCGATATCTAATAATGGAATGTTCAAGAATTGCATATATATTTATCTCTCAAGTTCACTGAATGAGATAACTGAAATTTATAGTTCAATATTTTTAAGTTTTTAAAATGATAATGCTTTAGATAATTTTGTAATTACAGCATAGGTTCATAAAGTTACAGTCTAAGTTTATCTTTTTCATTATTATTTACTATGTCCCTGGAATATAATGGCTCATCAATAAACAGACTATATAGGTAAATGAATAAATGAATAAAAGCTTGAGATAGGAAAAGAAGAAAAACTAAAACTCAAAAGCTCAAAATGATCAATAAAATACAGAACTATGTTTTACTCTTTAGCATATCTTAGCAATTTGAAATATAAGCAAACTTGTAGTCACAACATAATTATTTTTCACAACAAATAATGTATTAAATTATTTTTGTTTTCTTTCCTTTTAATTTTAGTTGAAAAAGCTGTATATTAACTAATATAAGCTGACGACCATAATCTAGTTATAATTTAATTTTATGATGCTAAAATGGTATTCATAATTTGAGCTTTTGGCTACTCAGTTTTGTCTAGAAGCTAAGAAAAAATAATAAAATTGGCAGCCTAGACTACTAATTTCAGAAGTTTAAATTTTAAAATAATTTTGAAGCCAAAAAAGTAAATATTTTTTTAAAAATTAACTTGGAGTTAACTTACTTTAGATATAATATTTTAGGTATCATAAGCCTCTTAATCAAATATATACAGATAGAAATAAATGACATACAATAAAATATATATATCATTTTTATGTTCTTAAAAATAAAGCAAAATACATTTTTGTGGTAAGAAGAAGAACTAAAATTTCAGAAAATAAAATTTCAGAAAAGAACATTTTAAAACATTCATCCGCTATGAAGATATTTTTGTCACCTGTCTGTTATAGAAGAAATATTACTTTGAGAGGCTGTCTCAATATTGAATTATCCACTTTGCAGTTTGCAAGGTTTGTAGTGCTTATTCCAGCATCTTTTACTTTAAATTCCACCTAGGCAAAGGGTCAAGTTCAATAGGGGCAAGAAGTCCTTGGGACAGTCAGATCACAACTGATTAACATGGATGTTACTGGCAATGCCGTCTTGAAAGACTCTCATAGAGCTAACAGAAAGTTTTTTCTAATTGAATAATAATGTTAAAATGCTACTTTCTGTCCAACATTAAGACTGAACATTTCTTGCTCTCAGCCTCATTTGTTTGGAGAATAATGCATATAATTTAGTCAATCTGGAGGCAATTAGAATGCTGAAAAGAATAATAGTGTATTAAGTTCCAGCTGTGAACTAGTAGTCAGTCTACCACCTGTGTTACTTAAATTACAAGATTAACTGAAATTATATATAGCTTAATACTTTCATCCATGTAATGGGCACAATAATAATTGTTCTCTCTCACATGCTCATGTCAAGTTCAAATGAAATCTACTTTTAAGTGAAAGATGCAGGCTGAGAATAAAATGAGATAGCCATTGATAGTGAAAAGGAAGAGTCCTAACTTTCATAGCAATTGTGATAGATGTTCAGATAGAAACATCAAACTCTTTAGAGAAGATAGAAAAACAAAAAAGAATTAAGAGTTTTAACAACCCCAGTTTTCCCTAGTATATTCTAGGGTTATACTAAATCTATATATTTTTCTACTATCTGTTGAATTGTTTAAGTTTTCTTGATGTCTTCTCTTGTTTTTCTCAAATGTTTCATAAATTGTACATATTAATTCTTAAATTGTTCAGATACACTTGATTTAACAAAGTGTAACTATCATCCCATTACCAGAATATTATAAGGACATTTGGGTGTCTTACCTCATCGTGCCATCTGAATTTCCACCATCTGTATTTCAGTTCTTTCTTTTTCTCTAAACCTTATTTAGTTAATACAATTATTTGAACAGTTGTTCCATTATCAATACCTATTTTGATTCACCTATGTTTTTACTAATTTGTATTCACTGTTCTCTCTTTCATCCCTCAACATTAGTCTGTGTTAAATTTCCTATTTCTTTTCTGAAAATAAACCAGAATCATACAATTGAGAATAAGCAGACACTATTGATCCAGAGATTACTACAGCAAGTGAGTCAACCACCACCATTTGCTTTGGTAGAGACTCAAAGGCAGGAAATTGAGCAAATTTTATTATGAAGAAAAAAAAAAAAAGGAAAGGAAGACTTTAGGTGTGCGCTAATTAGAGATTGTTGGCATGGGAAAGCTGGAGGAAAACTAAGTAGAAGTGGCCATCTTATGTAAATGGTTTGGAAAGCATCTTTGGCTTTATCTGTTTTATTCTATGTTAGAAGCAGAGACAAAATATAGAGAACTTGGCAGCTGGTGACTAGGTCTTGACGATTTTGGGTAATTGTCTTGAAGTTGTCATTTGGTTTCTTGAAATGGTTATTGTGGAGTCTGTGGGTCAGAGTTTCATTCCCATATGTGATCTGGCCATTGTTATATTTGTATGATAAGTCTCTGTCCTCATTCCTAAGAACAGTGAAATTAATTCTCCAAAATCTTTGAGTGGTAAACCTTCTCATTTACTTAATTTAAATGTATTTTTAGTTTGTCTTTAGACTTGAATAGGAATTTTTCCGAGTAGAGAATTCCATTATTTTAGATTTCTTCTCCACAGAAATTTGAAGGTATCCTGGTGTCTTCTAATGCCAGACTTCTCATAAGCAAATAATAGTTGTTTTTATAAATGTCATTTCTTATTTCTAGAATATGCTTCCTACTTCTTTCTTGGACTAGCTGCTTCTCATTGTTTAGATTTCAAGTGATCTGCTTCTTACTCAGAAAATGTGACTATCCTGTGTTTCCACTTATTTTTTAATTCTTTACATTTTTTTACATTTATTACAATTAAAAACAATTTTTTATTTACCTTTTTTATTTCTATTCATCTGGGATGTTAATTCTGTGAGTCTAGGTACTCTGATTGCCTATTGATATTGGGGTTCTTGGGCTTTCTGCAATAACCAGATTTGTTTTGTTTTGTTTGTAATTATAATCATCTTACATCTATACTCTTCTTATTTTCGGGGGAGCATGTGGTCTATGTAAATTTTCAAATCAAAAGTGAGCAAGTCAAATAATTTGTAAATTAAAAAAATGTGTATGTTCATGTGTTATTATTCTTGTTTCTTTCCAACAAGTATTTTTAAATCTAATTTGACTTAGTCTATTACTAAAGAAGAGAAAATTGTGATTCACTCTTAAGAATTAAAGGGAATGTTATAGGTTATACAAAACATAGCAAGTTTGAAAAATTTAAGTTCATATATTAAATTTAGAGGGAACATAAGCATTATTTTATAAATAGATGTTGTTCGGGAAATTTTTTATGTGTTCATGCATAATAAACATGTGTAACATACCTCAGTATTTTATAGCCACAAATCATTTAAAAAGAGACACAATATGGCAGTAGAGATAAGACATACTCATTTCAAAAAAGATGTTTTTTTTCCCAAGTAAAATTTGAGGTAAGAGAAATGACATGAGGCATAAGTCACCTTAAGAGAGGGTTGTAATAGATGACCCCTTGTCAGTTTCAGCACAAGCAGAAACTTGAGAAAATAAGAATGTTTTATTCTTTGAGAGAGCCATCACAAAAACACCCCAAGCCTTTTATACTCTTGAGGGATGTCTTTAGCTGACTTGATTAGTTCTGGATACCTCATTTTAAGATGGACATCTACAACCAAATTGAATCCAGACACTGTAACAGTGGGCATAAAGATATCATAGGGAATGATTCAAGAAACTGAAGAACATGAGCTTGGAAGAGAGACCACTTAAAGCATATCAAATTGTATACTTTTTATGTATGAGATATTGTTTTATGAAATGGAAATTTGGTTTAGTCTACATAGGTGCAGATTCTGAAATAGAATCAGCAAATAAATGTGTTTAGGGAGAATGCTTTCAAATATAAAACAAGTTCAAAGATCTATTTTCTGACAATAAGAAAGGTTAAAAATAAAATGAACTAACTTGGTGGATAATAAATAATCCTTGAGAATTAGTATCCAAATAAAGGATGGTTGACCACTTTCCAGAAATATAACAGATTACTGTATAAATGCATACATGTTTTAAATTAGTGATTCAACTATCAGACTTCAAAGTGGTTTAAAAATTTCCATTATAAACAAAGATTCCTTACTCACTATCTATTGTCAGATGTAGCTGTCTTTTAAATATAATTGGTGATGTTATCTTTTTTAGAAAAGCAAAAGAAAAATATAATAAATCAAACTTAGAAACAAAAATTCTACTCACGTGTCCAGATGTATAAGAATTCTTCAGTACCCAAGTACCTATTACCCACGATTTTATTAGAAAACAAAACTCATCATAACATGACATTACTTACTAATATCACTGATTTGACTATTTCCTGCCTGAATTTTTTTTCTGCTTCTCAACAATGTTTATTCCAATACAGAGTAACACCTTTTTCAGTCATTTTTCTTTTGGTTTTAAGGTGTTGTATTCATTGAAAAAGCCATACGGTACAATGCAAAGTGGAATTGCAATTCTGCAGAAACTACATGATTTCATGAAGCTAATGAAGTAAAGTTTGAATTATTTGAGTCAGAAACAAAACAAGCCTTTGACAAATGAATAGTGTAGCAGAGTTAGACTGGTTAAAAATTGAAGAAATATTTTGGTAAGTATGATGATACCAATATGCACTTCAAAGAGAATGATTTGAATATCAAAGAATTGAGAGAGGTCCTTGGGAAATTGATGAAGTCCTAAAATATTTTGGCAAAAATGGCCTTCTTTGTGATTGTTCTCTGAAATAATCACAATGTAATGTGCTATTAAATTTTGGCAAAAGTTACGAAATTCATACAGATACATGAACAACAGCTAGCTTAATGCATTCTTAGAGTATTCAAAGAATTCATACATCATTAAAATAACTTTATTCTGTTGTTAAGAAGGTAAATGGCATTGTTTTAAATATTTAGATTATTTTAGATATTTTTCCAGATAAAATTATAAATATCTTTTTTTAAACCATTCCATTATGAAATTGAGGTGAATGTTTTAATTACTTTAAAGAGGCTTTTTTTTTTTTTTGTAAAACTAAGTATGTTTATATAATATGACCTCCCGTATGTTGTTCTTTAGTAAGTCTCATAGGAAGCCATTTTTGTGCTACTGATAATGAATGTTATTATAATTTGTGAGTGTGAAAAACTAAATGACTATAGCACTGATTTTTGTTTTAAATATTTCCTCATCAGCAATACATCAAAATTACAGCTAATAATATTATGGCCACAGCCACATAGAAATCTTATCTTAGAAACTGCAAAAGCAACCCTAACCTACATTATATATTACCCAGAAAATGCAGATTTCCATGAAAAATATTAATTAAAAAAAATTGAAATGACACACTTTTAAAAAAATTTGGAGTTTGTATGACATGTAGCTGCAAAAATAATTTGACATAATACCCTCTAGGTAAATCTTCAGCCATCTAAGAACCTGCAAAAAATTGTAAATATAACTTACAGTAGGAAAAAGTAATTAACAATGAGTCTCTGTGTTTGGCAAGATTATATTCTGCATGTATTAGGATTTGTGCATCTGTGACACAGCAGGTTGTTAAATTGCTCAACTATCAGAGATAGCATCTGTCATTTGTTCAGATGAGGTAGCTTACTAGGAACTACATGAATCTGTAAAAAAGAAGAGTCTACCAATATTTGTGTTTTTTTTCAAATTTCTGTCTTGAAGTTGTAAGCATTGTTTTTTATTATTAAATTTATTGGGGTGACGTTGATTAACATAATTATATAGGTTTCAAGTGTACGATTCTATAATACATCATCTGTATATTGCATTGTGTGTTCACAACTCAAAGTTAAATTTCTGTCCCCATAAGTGTAATCATTGTTAACAGGTATTTAACTCAAATTATAAAAGTCTACATTAAATTTTGCTAGGTATTTCTCAAACTATATTATAAATTAATTGGCTTGTGGGCTTGTTATATATTTACTTTTACACATTATTTTGCTTCATCATCTTCGTACAGTTGAAAAATAATTTACACTTGTGAAATTAATTGAAGGTTTATAAGATTATAGAGAGATATATAGGGTGAGGGGAAAGTGTTTGTTTGCTCCATCATAATTTTACATTACCTGCGAAGTAACTGGGCTGGGATTCTTCAGATAGTTAACTAAGTTTTCCATTTTTTTAATTTGTTATGTGTAAGCATATTAACAGAAATTTCTTCATTTGAAAACCAATGTAAGTTTGCTATCTTGAATATTTTGACAACATTTTAAGAATATCCTCTAGTGCAAATGCAGGAAATATAATTGCTAATATACTTGACCTAACTACTCTCCTAAGTGTTATGCATATGTTTTGTCATTATATCCTCAAAAAAATCGTGTATGGTGATTTTAAGCTTTATTTTACAGATGGAAAAACTGAAAAACAACAATATAATTAACCTGCTATGTACATCCAACTAGTAAGAAATAGTTCCAGGGTTTTAACATGACATTAGCAGTCTGATTCTGGAGCTCACAAATTCAAATGACAAACTGTTCACTCTCTACTATTGTATAGAAAATATCACATGGGCATACTCATTCATTTTATAGCAATTTAAAATATGATTCTATAATACCTCTCTGAATGAATTTGGACATAATTATCGACAGAAGATTTTTACAGTGGTAAATATACATACCATAAAATCTTCCATTTTAATCATTTAAAGTGTACAATTCGGTGGCATTAATTATATTCACAATGTTGTATAAACCATCACTTTTGATTTCCAAAAGTTTTTATCATCCCAAATCGAAGCTCTGTTATCATTAAGCAATAACTTGCCATTCTCTGCTACTCTCACCCCCTGGTAAACTCTAATTTACTTTCTGTCCTCTATTTGTCTATTTTAAATATTTCATATAAGTGGACTCATACAATATAAGTCTTGTATGTCTGGCTTATTTCTTTGAGCATAACATTTTTAAGGTCCATCCATGTTGTATCATGTATCATAACTCGGTTCCTTTTTATGGCTGAATAATATTCTATTGTATATATATACACCAAATTTTGATTATCTTTTCATCTGTTGTTGGACACTGGGCTGTAATAATGGATATTACATTATATTATGAATTATGTACTTGAGTATTATAAATAATGGTGCAGTGGATACTGGCATACAAGTATCTGGCTCAGATTTCAATTCTTGGAGTATATAACTAGGAGTGGAATTGCTGGGACATAAAGTTATTCCATGTAGAACTCTTTTGAGGAGCACCAAACTGTTTTCCACAGTAGCTACAACATGTAATGTTTTACATTTCTTCTGGCAATGTACAAGTGTTCTAATCTGTCCACATCTTTGCCAATACTTATTTTCTACTTTTATTTTATATTTTGAATAGCCATACTAGTAGCTATGATGTGGTATATCACTGTAGTTTGGATTTGCATTTTCCTAATGACTAGAGTATTTTTCATGTGCTTATTAGCCATTTATATACCTTCTCTGTCTATTCAAGTCCATTGCCCATTTTTAAATTGAGTTTGTTTTCTTATTGTTGAGTTTTAGAAGTTCTTTATATATTATGAATATTAAACCCTTATCACATACATTATTTGAAAATGATTTCTACCATTCTTTAGTGTTTTTGTTTGCTTTTTTTCAATGATGTCCTTTGATATATAAAAGTTTTTGATTTTGATGAAGTCCTATTGCCTAATGTTTTTCTTTTGTTGTTCATGTTTTTGGTGACATATTTAAGAATTCATTGCAAAAGCCAAAGTCATTTACTCCTGTTTTCTTCTAAGAGATTTATGGTTTTAGTTTGTATATTTAGGTTTTTGATTCATTTTGAGTTAATTTTTATATATAGTATAATGTAAGGGTCTAACTTTATTCTTTGCATGTGGAAATCCAGCTGTCCCAGAATTATTGATTGAAAAAAATTTTCTATCTTTATTGAATGAACTTAGAACCCTTGTCAAAAATCAATTTGCCATAGATATATGGGTTTATTTCTGGAATGTCAATTATTCCATTTTTATATATATCTATAGTTATGGCAGTAAAACATTGCTTTGATTACTGCAGCATGATATTATGTTTCAAAATCAAGAAATGTGAGTCTTCATATATTGTTCTTATTTTTCAAAGATCATTTGGTTATTTGAGCCCTTTGCAATTCCATGTGAATTTGATGACTGGCTTTGCATTTCAACTAAAAGACTGCTGAAATTTAAGATGGATTGCATAGAATCTGTGGATTTCTTTGGTAGAACAACATCAAGTGTTCCTATCTTTAAACATGAAATATATTTACAATTATTTACTAGCCTTTTGCTCCCTTTAATAAATATATTCTTAGCTATTTTATTCTTTTAGATATTATTATAAGCAATGTTTTTACTATTTTTCTTCTCGGATTATTTATTGCTAATATATAGAAACACAACTGATTTTCATGTATTGATCTTGTACCTTGCAATTTTGATATATTTGTTGATTAGCTCTAGTAGCTCTCTTGTGTATTCTTTGTGTATTTTCTTTTGCAATTATAAATTAAAAACTCAATAGTATGTTTGAAAGATAGAGTTGAGAAAATCTCACAGGAAGAAGATAAAACAAACAACAAAAGACAGGAATAGAGAAGAGGATAGAGAAGTATAAGAAAATGAGAGACATATTCCATTAATTCAAATATCCAAATAAAAAGAGTTTGAGGGGGAAAAAAAAAAAGCACATGAGGAATAAAAAGAAAACTTATTAAATAAATAATCTGAGAATTTTTTATAGATATTTAGGGCATATATTTTTATATTTCAAGGATACATTGTGTCCTTTCTGTAACAGTACAGAAAATTAGACCAATGACAAAGCACTTGTAAAATTTCAGGATATTGGGTTCAACAAAAGATTCCTACAATATTCCAGATGAGAAAAAAATGAAACAGCTATATAATGAGACTCGGTCATTAGAAGGGCTTCAGACTTTTTATGAAAAACAACAGAAGCTAAAAAGAAATGGAAAATGTTTTAAAAAGTCTGAAGAAAAGTGAAATCTAATCTTAGATTTGTAATCAGCCAAACTATTATCACTCAATTGTCAGTGTAATATAGAAATTTTGTAGATAGGCAAAAACTTTAAAAATTAAAGTTTATTACTAAGACCTGAATAGTATGTATATAATAATCATGAAATAAATAAAAATATTGATCTAGCCCAAATTATGATGAAACATAATTAAAGGATCTCCTGGTGAGTGGAAAGTGATGAATGTGTATTGTAGTTATAAGAAATAAAAGCAAAGTTAAGTTCTTATTCTTCTTTGATAGAAGAAAATAAACACATTTTAAAAAATAATAAACTTAGCAACACTACCTTATTTAGAAATTTAAACCATTCCTAAAATAATGCCTAAAATATGTGAAAATGGCTCTTTATGCTGCATAGTAAATTTAAGAAGGGACAGAAAAAGATTTTTTTTAAAATAAATTTTGTATAACTGACTTTTTTATACTTTCATATTTATATACATACCACTGGAATACAAAATATAAGCAAAAACATTAATATAGTTACAGATATGGGGGATTATATATAATGATAATTGTCTTCCTTATATTTTTCTTTGGTTTTGAAAAATGTCTATAGTTTCTATGTATTTTACAAAAAAAAGATACTAAAAGAAATGGCGTAGAGTTCGAAAGAACTTTGGGGGCCTTGAGTGCTGGACACCGTATATAGCTAAGTGAGCTAGGCCAAATTACAAAGGCTTAGGCAAGTTCAATTGTGTTTACAAAATAACTGACTATATCTATCAGGATAAAATACGTTAGTCCATGGTAACAAATAATTTTCAAACCACAGTGACCTTAACGATTCAAGATTTACTCTTACTCACTAATTATGTTCGTTGCAGATCAGCAGCCATCTCTGCTTCACAGAGTGTCATTCATGAGCTTGATACAGGGATCCATATATGATGCTGTGGTGAGAGTAGAAGGAAATGGAGAATTTATTCTGGATTGTGAATATTTTGACTGAAAACAACACGTGTAATTTTTGTTAACTTTTTGTTGGCCAATGTATATCATATAACAATGATAAGATTTGAGGGAGTAAGTTATGCATTTTTCCTGTATGCTCAGAATAGGAGGTAAACTGGCAATATCAAGAACTTGGATATATTTAATTTAGTTTTCTTTTAACTTAGTTTTCTTACTGAGTCTGCAGGTTGAAAATCTCCATCCTCAGAGAAACCTGGTTTCCCTATTTTTAAGGGAGAATATAGAGCTTAAAAATTCTTCTTGTTACCAGACAGCTTCGTGGCTTGAAGCCAGATCTCAATCTTATTAAAGAAACAAAACAACAATCGTAAAAAAGAAAAAAACACTATTATTTGTTGCTCCAAATAAACTTACAATATTTATATTTACAATGTGTTTTTCATTTCCTATTTATCTCTCTATGATTTTCAGTACATCACTTAACCTTTCTCATCTATAAAATGAGGATAATAATAGTGCTTTCCTTATAGATTTTTTATAAAGATTAAATAAGTTAACATATTAAAGTGTTTTTAATAGTGCTTGGAAAAGTATGTACTGTTATTACTACTAGTCGTAGTATTTTACATTTTTCTCTTAGGGTGATTGGAAAAGTGGATCATATGCCCACAAAGGCATAAAATAGGGGGGTCTCCTTTGATCTCTAGTGTTTCAATATTGCCCATAAAGAGACGATTGGATAAAGAAATTATGGTTCATATATACAATGGAATATTACTCAGCCATTAGAAAAGGAAATCCTACCATTTGCAATGACATGAATGGATCTAGAGTTTATTATGCTAAGTGAAATAAGTCAGAGAGAGATAAATACCATATGATTTAACTTATATGTGGAATCTAAGGAACAAAAAGAACAAACTAATCAAAAACAGACTCACAAATATAGAGGACAATCTGGTGATGGCCAGAGGGGAGGAGGTTTGGGAGGCTGGGTGAATGGAGTGAAGAGTTAAGGAAGTACAAATTAGTAGTTGATAGATGTTTGCGGGGATGATGAATATGGCATAGGGAATGCAGTTAGCATTAATGTAATGGCTAGGTGGAAAGCCAGAGGAGAGAAAGAGCAATTAGGGGGATCATTTTATAAACTATATAAATGTCTAACTAATGTACTGTATACTTGAAACTAATAAAATAAAATTAAAAAAAAAAAAGAATATCCTAGAAGGGTTAAAACTACAACCCTGTGCCTAAGCAATTCACTCCTAAATGTGTTTAAATGATCAACCTAACTCTAGCTCTATTACAGAAGAAAGAATGTTCTCTCAAGGTGGAAGTTGAGAAGGCACATAAATAAATACAAATACACACAAATACATACACACAGTATACTTCAGCTCTATGTTCTTTATAGACAAGAATGAAACATTGCAAAACATGTAAAGATGAAATGTGGCACATAATCAAGAAAAAATCAAAAGAAAGATGCACTGATAATCCAGATGTTGGAGTTGAAATTAAAGACAAGAACTTTGATCCAAAAGAAGAAATATTGGTAGGAGCGGGGAGAGGTAAATATGTTCATTGCAAGGTGTTTTAGTAGAAAAAAACGGGAAAGGTATTCAACATAGAATAATGGTAAGCTGAACTATGTCCAATTGTGAAATGAAATAATTTAAAATATTAACTATTAATATTTAAGTTAAAATAACATGAAAAAAATTGAAAGATATTATGATCCAAGAATATGCTAAAACTGCAAGATCAAATAATATCATGTAGCATAATAATTTCTATATGTGAGAAAGAAGTTGGAAGAAAATACAACAAAATGGTATTAGTTTGGGTTGGTTATGGCACTATGGTTTTATTTTTAATTTTAATGTATTTCTACAAAATTTATAATGAAAGAAATATGTGACATACTAAAATGCTATGAAATACATCAGAATACAGCAAAGTAGGAAATAAAAAATAACATGATTAAATTAGGCTAATAGAGGATACTCAGAGCTTCTGATGTTTGTTTTAGAGTATGCAGACCATGATGATAAAATATTTTATACTAGTCGTAATTTGGATGAAGCATTGGGATTTAAATTCTTCCTCCATATAACATTCCATAAGGATATATACACAAAGGAAATAATGAAAAATACATGTAATGGAAAAGTAGAAACTCATTTTTTAAATTCTAATTTTCTTTTGTCACTTAAATTCCCAATGATAACATTAGAATTACAAATATTTCTGAAAATCACCTTTGTTAATCTGAACAAGACACATAGAATAGACAGCTGAAATACCAGAATGCAGAGCTTCCATAAAACTTTGGAAAGTTAATAATCAATCGAAACTTTTAACAGAATATGGTCACCTAAGGATATTCTATGAGCTTCTAGGATCAATATTAAAGGCCCAGAGTCAATACACTTATACAAGAAATAGTTACCTTAGTCACATTGCTACTCTTATTTCATTAAATCTAAGATCCATTAATTATACAATGCAGTCCAATTTCAAAGACGTTAAAATATAAAAAATCATATTTTCCTGAAATATGGTACTACAAATGACTAACATATATTTAATATCTAATATGTATTAGAAATCATATATAATTTACATGGAAATATATAACTTATATATGTAACAAATTATATATACGATTTCCAATATTCACTAAGTTTCTATCAAGTATTTTAAATATTAGGCAATTGATACTCAGTAACATTAAGAATTGGCATTTTTGAAACGAATTCAATCTGACATTCTTTCATTAATGTTTTTCAAAAAATTTTATAAATTCTCTCCTTATAAAATAATGCAACAAATTGTTCTAGAACAATATCTGAAGGGCCCTTATAAAAATCAGACTCAAGGAAATAGTTTTATGACACGGTCCTGAAAAAAACCAGCTTGCATATCCTTAAGCATTTTCAACCCCTTGATAAAATGATTAGATCCAGGAATAATCATCAGTACTTTTTAATATCACAAAAAGGGAGACAATTGACCTTATTTACTCGTAGGAAGTACATAACTCCAAATCTGAGGCATACAAAATAAAAAGAAAAAAACAAAAAAAACTTCAATTCTCAAAAATTCAGCAACAACAAATGTTTTCTGTAAAGAGCCAGAAAGTACATGTTTTAGATTTTGTGGGCCACGTGGTTTCTGTCATAACAACTCAACTCTGCCTATTTGAGTAAACACAACCATAGACAATAAATAAGTGAATAGTGTTGCTGTGCTCCAATAAATCTTTATTTACAAAAATAAGCTGCAGGCTGGATTTGTCCGCAGGCTATAATTTGCCACCACATACTCCCCTCTGACAACTTCTGGAAATGCACGGAACAGAAACATGCTAAAATTGCCTTGAGGAGAAAATCAGCAAAACCCAGACTCCAGGAAATAGTACAGGAAAAACGGCACAATTTCCTTCAAAAAATTAATTGCAAGAAAGAGAACAATAAAGAGGGATGTGTACCTACAAATTAAAAACAGTTACGGGGCATATCAACTAATCCAAAGGGACTTTATTTGGATATAAATTTGAATAAAACAACTATAAAAACATTATAAAGCAAACAGGAAAAAAATGATAATTTGTTTTTAAATGTGATAATAATATTCTAGTTAAAATACCTCATATTTTCAAGGTAGAGATTAAAATAACTTTAGATAAAATATCCTGATGTCTGTGATTTGATTCAAAATAATCTGGAATAGGAGAAATAAGTGTGGGAAACAGGTTTGGGTACAGACGGAACAAGATAGGCCAAGAGTTCACACTTGCTGAAGCAGGTGAATGCATATAGGGATTTATTATACCATTCTATTTTGTACATATTTTAAAATTTCTATAATAAAATTTAAAATATTATTTAGAGATGCATACAGAAATACAGAATAGGGATGCAACTTAGTTATATGGGCATATCAAGAAACACTTTTCCCTAGAATTGTGTAGAATTATGATGGGTTGACTTGGTAAAATAGCGAAGTTGACAGGGTTTTTTTTTATGCTATATTTTTCTCTCCTCATACCTACTTCCAACCTATTTAACTATGATACCTATTCATTTCTTTCTCTTTTTCTTTCTAACTAGGCATACCTCACCTGAACAATTTTATCGTCCTGTAGATCAAACTCTCAAGATTTCCATTGCTAAATTAACTTGATTTTGGTTACTGACAGGGTTTGAAAAGATTCTGAATTAACGTCACTGAATATGGCAATCTTGATCACGAAGATGAATAAATGAATTTTAGAAATTTCAGGCAACATTGATAATAGTAGGACAGGAAAAGAAAATATTTGGTGAGACCGAAGACTTTCTGTGCTCTCAACATTCGTAAAGTTTGCATAACTCCTTGGAATAGTATGTGCATGTCTGTTCTAAAGCATTTAGTGGAAATTTCCAAGCTAAGGAATGGAATTTGTGCATCCATGCTAAGGAATGGGGTCTATACATGCAGGACTGTGTGTGTATGTCCATGTTGAGGCTTTGAGTAGGTACGTCCATGCTAAAGAAGTATATTTAGTAAAGCTTCATGTGGGTTTTTGATACTCTCACTCACTTGTAAGGATGAGAAAAACATTAGGTTGCTGCTATGGTAGGTAGCGTTTCTGCCTCTGAGGATGCAAAATCCCAGAATCACAGCGTTGTATTGTAATCATACATGGAAAAGAAAGGAGCAGTACTAACAAAAACAAAACAAAATCAGAAGCTAGAGGAGGACAATTTGTTTGGACATTAAAAAAAAAATTGTCTGTTATTCAGACATGCCTCTCTTTTCGCTGTTTTTTGTTTGTTTTTCTTCTCTTAAATGATGTGTGAAAACTTAATTTGTTAACAAGTTTAAATTAAACTCAAAATTTTTGTCATTTAAATTTCTGCAAATTTAAGTGTAGGTTTGACTATAAATAGTTATAACTAGGTTTCCTTCAAGTATAAAATGGCTGATTTACTTAATGTTCTTTTATTTCCTTACATTTATTTGTGTAATATTTGATTTTGAACAACTTTCTAACTAGAACGAATAATTAGGTAAGTGAAAAATTAGATCCTTCAACACTTCATAAAAACACCACAAATTTAATTGCTACAAGATACCACAAAGAATCAGGTTCATTCCAGAATAGCTCAGCATCTGCTAACAAATGAAGTGGAGATGCTGAATTTATTATAAACCTACAGATACATTGTGACTTGGCAGGTGGTATTTTTAATGGCCCTGAGAGTTATAGTGAAAAATTAGATGAACCAAATAGTCAATGGCAGGGGTATTATTACTGCAATACGGAAAGGGAATTAAAGTTGCTCTGGCTCCAAATAGTTAACGAGCATCTATATGTGCAAGGTACTGTAAAAAGGGCAGATCATTTTATTTCCTTGGAGCTTAGTTGGTGCCAGAAAAGGAATTTTATGTGCTGAGTTGACTAGTACAATCTTTCAGGTACGGTACTTTCTGCACACTGTAGAAAAACATCACACAATTTATTTTCAGAAAGACTTCCAAATGCTGCAGCATTAGCAAAGATCGAACAAGGGGTAGTGTGATCTTAAGTAAACTTCCCATCTCTCTAAAGATGTTTGTGTTGGGATAAACGATCTTTGAAAGTGTTTGCTTGGAAATGTCATGAGCGCAGACAATTACCAGACATGGTGGCACTGCACATTGGAAAAGACACAAAAAAATGCAACTGAGCAAACTGGGAGGAGAGGGTGGCAAGGGAGCTGCATAATTGTTAACAGAAAACTGATGAGCTCAAGTTAAAGAAAGATATGGTATAATCTGAATCGAAATGAGGCCTTTAATGCATAATAGAAAAAAAGTGGCACTTGATGTTGCAAAAGAGAAAAAAGATAAACCCTTTATACAAAAGCTCTAATACTTTTTCACATTACTTTTAAAAAACTTAATTTGAAATATTTAGGGAAGTGTACTAGTGTCTTTACTTTCTGTTTCAGAGTTGAAAAATTTATTTTCCTCACTATATACTTTAGTAAGTAGTTCGAGGTCTCTATATGCTTATGTTATTAAAACTTCAGACTTTAATTTGGAACTTTGGAACTCATGACATTTTAATTAGTTATTCTCTTAGGAGAGGAAAATGTCTAAAGAAAGAATGACTAAAGGTTATTTCCTATTTAGTGTAAATACTTTGATAGCATGACATTCTCTTTACAGTGGTTGGTGCTATTGGATCTAATTAATATTAAATGTGGAAAACACACAAAATTTAAGTCAGAACCTCTTAACTAGAAGATACTTTTCATTTTGTCACTTTATCAAGTGTATTTATTTGTTCATTTTTTATTATAATCCCCAAATTATACTTGGAGAAAATAATTAAGACAAAAATAAGTTAGGTCAATCAGTAAAAGTGTGAGTGACAGAACTTAGAATAAGAACCAGAAGTCCTAACTTATAGTAAGCAATTCACTTTTAAATATCCAGAACAAACCTATTAATCATTATTACAAGTTTTATTTGCCAGTTTCTATATAAGAGTTTCAGTTAGCAGAAGCATTTCTTGAGTTCACCTGGCACAGTTATTATTTTGGAAAATTGCAATTCTGTTTTTTTGTTGTTCTAATTAGTGTTTTCTTTATGAATCATTCAGCAAAAATTTAATAATCCATTCTCTGAACATTTAAACACAGTTATCCACAAATGTAAAACTATCCTTAAGGTACAAATAGTGAAAGAGAGTGAGGTTTAGTAAAATCACTGTCTGAAATGTTTCAGCAGTCTTTTGTCAGACAGGTAGATTTATGATGATTAGCAAAACAACATTAAACAATTCTAGCTGTATAATAATTCTGCACAATGAGGGGCTTGGCTACTTAAATTAGTGGATTAGTGCATTAATTCAAGACTTTGTATGGAAATGCTAGTAAAACAACTTCCGTAAAAGATGGAAAAAACATGTGTTTCCATATAAAGGAAAATGTAAAAAAATCCATAAATTCATAATCAAAATATTTTCAGAACAAATGTAACCTCAAGCAACCTATTGAAATTATGTCATTATACTCTTTCCAACATTTCTTACTACCAAATATTCTTCTGTTGCACACCTTGCTCTGCCACTCAGGATAGTTTGGATGCTAGCAAAAGTCATAATGAGAAGTGTTAACTCCAGCTCAACGGGCATACTAAAGTTTAATTATTATTTTTCTTTAACAAAGAATTGTGTTTACAGAATTGTGCTTGTTTAATCAGAACTCATTATTGACCCTCTTCACCCATACAATGTCAGTTTGAATGCAGGCTCTCAACTACACAAAACTTAAATCCTTTCTCAAAGGAAATATTTTTGTTTTAAATCTGAAATGTAAGTGCAATACTTAAAATATATTATTTAATGTTAAATGATAAGAATAGTTATTTCCACTGCTTTTAAAATATTAAGAATGAAGATATTTCTAATTTTTTTTAAACCTGACTTTTTTTTTACTTTAATGATTATTAATGTAGAGAGAGGATTACCCATCATATTGTGCGCATAGAGCAGCTACGTTGCAATCCACACTATAGTATCAAAAGGGAAATTCATGTAAATAAATATAAAATATTTAGTTTGCATTGCCTTGATCCAGAAAGTAATTAAGCCCAACTTGCAGACATTCATAAATAAGGCGAGATATCTTTAAAAATAATTGTTAGACAATGAAGCAAGGAGAAATCAAGGATGGATGGGGATTTTAAATGATGTCAGGAATGAGATGAACACATACAACAAATGCTCTAAAATCTTACAATGTTTGCAAAAGATTCAGAGATAGCAGAAGCATCTCCTAAGAGAACAGATGAATTTCACCACCATCATAGGGGTAAAACAAGTTACTTGTAGAATAACTCTCGACTTTTGCTAAGTTTTTGTTTTGCTATAAGTAATGTATACACAGTATAAACAATATCAACTTATTGATATTGTTTATATCAAGTCATTCATTCAACTTTCTCTACCTACAGTCTCATTATCTATAATCAATTTTAATCTGTTTTGATGGAGAGGGGTTCTCCTTGTAGTCTCTTACCTTTTTAAATAGCATATTTAAGTCTCTATCTTTTGATATTCTTGTTGTATATATACCATAAACAAGATGAGTATTTAACTCAATTATACTACTCGAATTTTCCTCAATTTTTACTATTTTTTAATTCTTCTGATTAATTTTTCTAAATTTTAATAACATATTTAAATCTCTATTTCTTATTCTGTCAGATTTCTATAGTATATCTTCTCTCTAAACAATAAGAACTGAAGCAAAGTAACTTTCTGTTTCCACTAACAGTGAGTTATTAGCATGATGGTTACTTTTGCACGGCCAAAACAAAAATACTAAGGTAATAAATTATAATAGCATTATAATAATAAATAATAATGCAAAATTATTTTACTAATACTAAGAACTTTTATTCTTATTAACTTCATTTAAGTCTTCTGACTTTGCCTATACTGCACTCTGAATGGCTAATTAAAAGCCAACATATAATATCTATATTAGTTTAATACGGTTTACTGCAAAGACAATGAAGATGCAACACATGTTTTCTTAAAGATATAGACACCTCTTTTCTTGGCCCCCCAAACCAATAATTATTGTAAGGTCACATAACGTAACCTGGCCCACTCAACATCTAGTGAAAGAGAAAAGTGTATCTCAGAGGAGGTTCAGGATCTGGTCAACAGGTAACAGCGGGGCCTAAGGAATATATACGGTACTGGGTATGAAGGTGCTGGATCAACAAGGTCATATTTAAGGGTGACAAGTGAAATTTTATTCCCATGAGAGAGGTATTCCATGAAATAGGATTAGTCCCTTGGCAGAAACTTGTGGAATCAATGCTAACACACTATGAGAATGGCTCTGGGAAACTTGGAGAAAGCAGTGTTCCATATTAGGTGAAGTAGAAATGCCAGAATTGCCATGGAAGATGCTAGAAAGATTTAAAATGTTCAGGGGAGTGGACATGCTAGATCACTAAAGCTTGAAAACTCATCAGATAACTGCATTTTGCTAGCGGGCCTTGAAGTCAATTCATTCACTAGAGTGAAGAGAAATGAACAGGTGAGAGGGGTAAAAAAGCATCATTGAGATATACAGTGGTGACTCGTCTCCAATACAGATGATTCCAGAAATGGCAGAAGATGCTATTACAGTATTATACTCATTGCTCTCGAAATAGAAAATCATTAAATAACAGAGGCCAAAGAATCAAGGTTTAACTGTCAAAAGCAAGGTAGGAGAAAATACAATGATGAATATGACATTAAAATTATGGCCAAAAGGGCTTGACTTCCAGAGTGTTATGGAAATTAGTACTGCAACATCCTGGGCAATATAGATGGCTACCCCATGGTATGGCGAATGAATGAATGAATAACAGGCTGAGGGCCAGCTGCTCAAGAAATTATGGACCTGAATTAGTTTTGTTTCAGAGAACACAATAACACAGAGAAAGGCTGGATCATCAGTATTAAGGATACTGCAATACCAGGGTGAGGGTGTGTGGCAATGACTTCAACCGAGCTCTGCAAAGAAATCACCCTCCATTTTCTCAGAAAATTACATTGGAGGAAAGGGACTATCTAAACCTTCTGAGGATTGTGAACACATGTTCCAAACTGACATCAATATCTAGGGATGTGAAGCATCATCATGTGACCTTTCCTGATTTCTCTCCCACTTGCTAGTCTTCCTAACCCAAGCCTTGATCCCCTACCTTCAACTGGGACAAATGATTCGAGGGTAGGTGGGATGTTACCTGTTATTAGCTCAATTGTAAATAGTTACGTTTCCTCTGGAATATTATTCCATATTTTCCTTGTTTCTTCCACAGAAATAGGATGCCTTTAAAATTATGATATTTTAAAAGTGTGTCTATCTTTCTAGTTGCTGTTAATGGAAATTTTGACCTGTTATAACCAATCACTTCTTACTTAGAGGTAGACATTTCTCGAATTTTTTAGTTACCCTTGAGCCAGATAAACTATTCTTGAAGTTTAAGATTCATCTAGGCTTTCGTTCTCATTTTACTAGGATGTATTCTCAAGTAACCGTTTTTTGGGTGTGGGGTGGGGGCAGTGGAATACACACACACATGCACACACACACACACACACACACACATAAACTTGTGTTTCAATTTGTAATGCAGTAAGGGCAGAATCCATATATATGCTAACTTGTGTTTTAGTGTGTCTAAGAATGTATTTTTTTTCTTACATTTAGTTGATTATTTGGCCTATAAAGATATCATCTTGTTTTCCCTCAGGATTTTAAATGTGTGGCTTTTTTCTTTTTCATATATTATTTAGCAATTTGAAGCCTGTTTCGCACTTATTTTGTATTCTACATTTTATATTATTAACCAGTCACTCCCGCCCCAAATTTTCAAGACTAATTTTAGTTCTCTTTTTATTTATCTTCAATGAATAATTTCATTCTTAAGATACAGGAACTTTCTCAATTTTGGAAACATTTTTTATTCTCACCTTGATCATTTCCCCCTCCATTTTCTTTCTTTTTGAGCACATATTAATTGGCTGTTAAACATCCTGAATAGTTGCTGCATTTTCCCTCTTATTTCATATTTTCCACCTGTGTTCTGTGTTCTATGCAATATTGTCAAATTAAATCTGCCACTGCAACTGACTTTTTGTTATTTCTAAACATTTTCTAAAATCTCAAGAACACTTTCTTATTCTGTCAATTTGATAGAAATTTGCTCTTGATTTTTTAAATTATTCCACATTTTTTGTCCTTTGGATTTCATTTTACTATTTATTTCAATATTAAAAAATTCTTTTTTTATCTCATGAATTTCCTCATATGCATTTAACCTTAGGTGATCTATTCTTATATTTGATGAAAGTTAGGTTTCATTTCTTTATCATATCTTTCCTTCAATCATTATTTTAATAGAAAGAAAGATGACTGAAACCTGTATATACTTGGGTCATGTTGATTACCTGAAGTGCTTTTAATATAAAGTGATAAAAGACATTTCACCTATAATGTAAGCTGAGAGAACTTCCAAATTTTATAGTCAAAAAGGTTTTTCTTTAGGGAGCCAATTTTCTAAAAATATTTGTTTCCTCTCCTCCAAGGATATCCATTCAATTTATTTTAGTGATCATTATTTTAGCTTGATTTTGAGTCAATGTTAACTTTAGATGTTTTATAATTGCATGTTTTCTCATGCCCACCTTTTGTTCATCCTGATTCTAAACTCAGAAGGGTTGTAAACATTCCTTCCAGAGACCATGTTAAATTCTTTTCAGATGTTTTATTAAGGTTCAAATTAATAATTTATTTTTTTGGATGAAGAAATTGAGGCTTATAAGAGTAAGTAAATTACTCTTAACTACATAAGTTTACAATTGAACATAGGTAATGTGGATCCAAAAACTGCACACTATCCATTTCCCATTGCAGTACTTTCCTGCTTCTGCTTTTTATGACAGCTATTTCTACAGTTATTTATCCATTATCATGTTCCCTTCCAAACTAGTTATGCTAATATTTTACTGAGATTTGACTTTGCTAGAGAATTGGGACTTTTTATTACTATTTTCTGAAACAAAATTATGCCAAATTAATTTTTTTATATTGTATATAAACAATATGGAATCTTAATAATTTCTTCAATGTGTTGGTGGGTAAGAATTAGTTTAAAAAAAAATTCTATATTTTTATTTAGACACTCCCTGACTCAATTTAGAATGCAGACAGGGTAGAGATAATATACATGTTATTTTGTCCTATGCCCTTACTAGCTTCAGGAGTTTTCATAAAAGAGTATTTAATTTTATAGAACCAGGATATCTGGTCAGGAACATGAGATTTCAACCCACAGACAGTAGAGAGGAGGTGCACTCCAGGCATTAGCCAGGGGGCCATAATTTCAAGCTTACAATCATTCAATGATTATCAAGCGCTAAGTTCAAATAATATTTGTAGAGGATTGCCTGAAGGATGTAAAAATTCATGTGTTCCTCTGATTTCTATAAAATATGCTTCTAGGTTTTCCTAGACCTTCAAGGGTAGTGTATCATATTATTCTTGTAGTAAATATCCTTTGATCAATTCATGCTACATTAGATGTCATCAACTCATGTTGAGAAACCTTCCAAGAAATGAGTCTTAAGAAATCTGTCACTGTATTTTCAATAATGATGTTGATTACAGTATAGACTGTTCTTTTTTAAAACATTTTAAGATAAGTTTTTAATTGTTTATGGACTAAGAATGGTAGCACTATGACTACAAAACTATCTGGTTTTAAATTTATGCATTTACTGAGTTGTATAATATTTTGGGATTGGCTGCCTGAGAAAGCTAAGATCATTTTTGTAAAATCATTTGCCATCATGGCTACACATTCAACTTAGTTTAATACCAATACCTTTGTTTTATTTTTTTCTTTTTCTTCCTATTATTCATAGTACCTTGGTCAATTTTTAAAATTCTAATATACAAAATTTGAATCTTAATAACTTCTGAGAAAAAGAAATAAAGTAATTAAATTAGTTAATCATCTGAGGAAATCAGAGAACGATTTTGATAAAAATTTTAACATCGGTTTCTAGAAGTCAATAGAAAAGTTTAAACATGATTAATTTTGAGTTTTCAATGATCCAAGACAAAAACGAATACACTTTTAAGAAATGTAACTATTTCTAAGAAAAAGAAAAATTTGATGAACATTTTTTAATAAGAAAACTGTGTAATATGATAAATCCTCCTCGATACAGTATAACTTTGAGAGAAATTTGAAACTACTTTTCTAAATATTGGTTGATAGACTATCAACTAGGCATATAATTCAACAAAAATTAACTTTTTGCAGGAGGTGCAATGTGATTAAGGAGAACAAGAATATGTTCAGTTAATAATTCCTTAGACACCCACACATAGCTGCCCATACTACAATGCAGCATTTTGCTTACATCATTTATCTTCTAACCCTATGAATACTATGCAAACAGTTTTTTTTTTTTTTGGTATATACTCTTGTAAACAATTTTATTATATTTGGTGGATAAAATTAAACTAAATATGAGAAACCATATGTTCTACGCATAGCTTAACAACTTGCTGGTTATAGATAGCAAGCACTTTCAGTTCCCATTGATTATAATTTCAATAATCGAGAGTAAATAAATTTAATGATATTGAAAAATAGCTTTTTAAAACAATTTTGGTAATATCCTATTGCTAATTAAAGGATATTTATATCATGACACTACAGTCTATCACTTATATATATTGTCATATATATATGCACCTACCTAATATATATGCATATATGTAATGTTTTCTAACATTTTAAAGGATATTTTATTGCTCACTTTCCCTGAATTTATAAAGTAATGCACATAATACCCCTACTTGCTGATAAATTAGCTAATTGCAGAGCAAGCGAAAGAGGAAATGAAGGTATGTGCCAAAATTGGTGCCTTACTATATCTTATTCAAATTTCTAAAACTACTCCTCTGTGAATAATTCAGTTTTAATATAATTTTATGCATATTTGCTAAACATGCTTATTATTAAAATCATTTATTGAATGCCATTCACTCACTATGTAATACAATTTTATTGAACATTACACACATTTTTCTAGTACTGCTTAGATGTGGAAAATCTGCAATTTAATCTCAGGGTAAGACAAAGAAAAGAAAAATTGCCAAGAATTCTACTCTCATATATTTAGACTGTGTGCTTTAACGAATTGCAGCAAAACACTGGCTCACTTTTTTCTAGCTTCACTTTTAGTGTGTGATTTTATTAATATTTATAAATTGGATTAGTTCTCTTTTTCTAATAAAAAAGTGAAACACTTCTGAAAACCTACATTAAATCCGGTCTTCTACGATATGTGTTTCCAATATTACACAAACTTTGTGATAGCTTGTGTTCTTTAAATATTTAAATGAATTGCATGGTATTCTCTTAATATTTTTCTTGATAATTTAAATATTTAATTAAATTAAAAAACAAAGATAGCCATAGAGATGAAGCTGTGTACTGTATTTTTACATAAAAATTTCTTAAAGCATTTTAATTCAATTCTTGGGAAAGTAAACATGACAGAACTATTCAGTTGCATAAAAGAATCAAATTCAAGTTTGTAGACTAAACTAATCACTACCTAGGATCAATGATTACATTCTGTACCACAGACAGACATTACATTATAATAATTTGAATTTTATGTAAACATAGAGTAAAATCTTACGATAAATTGCCTTACCAGGCATCATATTCAGTTATGTTACATATTAAATTACAGTTCCTGAATCAGTATTGTGCATCTGTTTTATACTAAACATACAACTGTATTATCATTATAACCAGACAGTGGTATCAAAATGGATTTTACTATCTATATTTTCAGTTAAGAATGTATTTTTCTTGGTGTGAGACTTCTTTACATTCCCATTGAATGAAACTTCAACTTTTCCATTTGGAATGCCACGTGAAAAAGTAACTGAATGAAGTCTATATAACATAACCCATAAAAACTTAAAACTCAAAAAGAAAAAAATATTCAAAAGGGTCAAGCAAAATAGTATGCTGGAAGGAGTAGCAATGCTTTATAAGAAATTGAACTAATTTAGAGAAAGTGCAGAAAAGAAACACAAAAATGGCCCAATTAGCAAAATTGTAAAATAGTTCATTGTTAGAATAACACCATATATTAAAAACACCTATCATACAGTTACAATATCCCCTTTATAACTAGCATTAGAGAATATTAATGTCACCGTATAAAACACAAAGGTACTTTGTTCTTTTATATATAAAAATGTACATTTAGAAGATAGGCATGCAGCAATTTATTAACTTGAAAACAAAACAAAAATTCTAGTCTGATAAAAATAATTTCAATTTGAGCTGGAAATGTAAAAATCCTTATTTTCATAAATTTCAGATGTATGATATCTCATTAGAAACTGCCTTGGTGTTTATCTCATCCGAAGATGTCAGTGGTAATTACATGAAGGTTAAGTTATATTATTTATTACCAGGACTAACCCAAAAGGTACCAAACCATATTTAAAATGTACAGTAAGTTTATTGACTAGAAAATTAAATGTATGAATTATAAAGAAAGATGTGGCATCTTCCACCCAACATTGTAAGCCTTAAACTAGAAATGATTCGATTTGTTTCTGCTTTTGGAAAAGGTATTAATACTTCAGTCATTTAAATTGTGAGAGTCTGATCAAGATGATGAAGTAGATAAATGCTGAGCTCACCCCCTCCCATGACTGCATTAAAATTACAACAAAATTATAGAACAATCAACCTGGAGAAGTATCTGAAGACTAGCTGACATTAACTCCTTTAACTGGGGATATAAGAAGAGGCCATATCTAGGCTGGTAAGAGGTGGGAGACCAAAACAGGCCGGCCCCACACCTGTGTGTGGCAGTTGAGCACTGGGAAGGATATGTCAGTTAAGAAGGTTGTCCCAGAGGAGGGAGGGAACTCAACCCCACGGTGGGGCTCCCCACCCCAGGGTTCCAATGGCAAGAAGAGGAGTCCCCACAAAGTCTGGCTGTAAAAACCAGTGGGCATTCTGACAGTGCAGGTGAGATGGAAAGCAGCTGGAAACCCAGACATTCCCTTAAAGGACCTGCGCACAAATGCACTCACTTGCAAGCACTCACCTTGGGCTATGGCAGAGGGACAGCATCTCGGGAGGCGCCAGAGACCTATGAGGAAAGATCAAGTTGTGTGGCTTCAGGGTGAGATCTGGAGGGACGGTCCCACCATCCCTTTGCTGAGCCTTCCTCCAGTGCAGCCTACAGGCAGGGGCCATCTTGCCTGTGTTGAGGCTTCCCTATCACAGCCAAACTGAATGTGCATTGGCCTGGTGAGATTCGTTGGCTCCACCCCAGTAATTCCCTGAGACCCAGCCCTACCCAACTTGCAAATTACCAGAGGTGTATTTGTGGCTAGGCAACCAGCCCCGCCCTATCCTCTCAGCTAGAGGCAATTTCAACAATTAACAAGGCTCAGGTGTGGGTCAATCAGCCCCAGTCCAAGCTGCAATATTTCTTAAACAAATCTCAGGGATCTGCCAGCCTGAGGGTGGTGGTGGCTGGCCTTGGTGTGATCTAAGACTTTTGTGAGTGGCTACAGGTTCAGCCCTGCACGAAATCTGAGTCTGCACTAACCTGGGGAATATGACTCACCCCAGCTCAGTGACTTACTGTGATCCCTGCCTCACCTAACTCTTGTACCACCTGAGGCTCTTTCAGCTGCTGAGCCTTATGGGCAGCCGACAGGTAGCCTTAGGCCTTGGGGGTCCCCTGAGCCTTTAGCTTAGCTGTTCCAGGTCTGGTGTTGGTGGCAGCCAGCCTTGGTTCAGAGCGTGGCCTCTCCCATGTGCCACCAGGTCCAGTGTAGGCAAAGACCAACCATGAATCACTTCATAGCTCCTACTCGGTAGCCCTGGGCAGATCACAGGCAGAGGCTGACCCCGGTCAACATGGGAGCTCCTCCCAAGGGGCCAAAAAATCAGCATACCCAGAGGCTGGCAACAGACCACAATAGAGCACAGACTTATTAGCATCACAACTGACACACTCCAAAGGATGGTCTCAACAGGCACACAAGCCCACTGGGGCAAATCCCACTCTGTTAGGTCAGCCTGCACACAGCAGCTCATAGGCTGTGGACATGGACAATCCTCGTAACCAATCAGCAATCAAGGCTTAATTCTAATAGGAGAGCACACACAACTCACACAAGAGAGCACCCGGAGCAGGTGATTAGGGAGACAGTGCCACTGGGCCCCAGAGGGCACCTACTATATTAGGCCACCCAGCCAAGACTAAGAGATGTAGCAAATCTACTTAATACATAGAAATGAACATAGAGAGGCAGCCAAAATGAGAAAACAAAGAAACATATCCCAAAAGAAAGAACAGGAGAAAACTCCAGAAAAAGAACTAAATGAAATGGAGGCAGGCAACCTACCAGAGCTCAAAACACTGGTTATGAGGATGCTCAATGAACTTAGTGAGAGAAGAGATGATCTCAGTGAGAACATCAATAAAGAGATGGTAAGTATGAAATAGGACAGAGAATGCACAAAAAAGGCAGAAGTAAAGAATAGAATAAAACAAAGAATACACTAGAAGAATCAACAGTAGATTAGATGAAGCAGAAGATCCAATCAGTGATTTGGAAGACAAGGTAGCAGAAAACACCCAAATGGAACAGCAAAAAGAAAAAGAATTAAAAAAAAAAAAAAAAAAGAAGAAAGTTTAAGGGACATCTAGGACGTCAAGCGTAACAACATTCACATCTTAGGGGTACCAGAAGAAGATAGAAAGCAAGAGACTGCTATAATTTAACAAGCGTCTGATTAATTTTCATTCTTTATGCTGATGAGAGAACATAATAGAATAGATTCTACCAAAATGAATGTTTTGAATACAAAACATTAAATTGCAGCATTCTGATCAAGGTAATATGATATATATTGAATATTTAGCAAATCTAAGTTATTATCTTACCTCTTTATTGAGTTTTGAATTTCATAAGAAAGCTTCAAATAACTCTTTCATTATTGGGAAAATAAAATTAAATTAAGAAAATGAAATAAATTTGCTGCATTATGCTGTCATATTTAATATTTTCAATAATTTGATACTGCTTAGTAACCCTTCATTTCTGACAAAATTACTGGCTCAGTTGCCAGTATGCTTCATAAAATAATAAAATATAGATGGAGTAATATTTAAGTATCCATATCTATTATAGGGAATTGCCTTCTGGAGTCATGCATTATTAAAAGTTTCTAACAAGTTATAATGGATGTAAGATAATAGAAAATCATGTATAATGAGTGATTTAAAAGATCATCTTACTGTGCTTGTCAATGGTTTAAAATGTAGATAATAGAGAAGAACAAAAAATATTAGGCTCTAAGTGTCTCATGTACATACCTAAGATGTTATTTTTTTGGTCCCTCATGCATCTTTTAAAGAAATAAATAACATTTTAAAAATAATTAAAGTATAAGTCATACCTTACTACTGCACCTTAGTATCCAAAAGGTTTTATCAAATTCAATTTCATTTATATATAAACAAAATAAAAGTGTTCAGTTATGTAATATAAATTATTATGATCACACTGGTTTCAAATCACTGACAATATTTGGAAATATATCTGGCAAACAATTAACTCACCATTGTTACCATTCCAGCATAATGCAAAATTCACCATAACACAATGTATCACACAAAAGAAACCTAAACTCAAAACATAGAAGAAATTTTGAAGTATATTTATACTATGCCTACCTAATAGATTGTACCTATATTTCCAGTAAGGATATATTTTTGACATTTTACATTGCACACTATGTTAATGGGTATTCAGTTGTCTGAATTAAGTGTTTAATTTACATGAGAATAAATTTTGTATTATTTAAAACAGATTTTTGCTCTTCCTTTTATTTTTGCTGAATACTTTTAAAGTAACATTATGAAATTTACTTGAGTTGATATTATTTCTCCTTAAAAAGCTCAAAATGTGCTCTGGTGTCTGATAGCAGCTCCCCTGGGACCTGGTTAGAAATGCAGAATTACATTTTACTAACCCAGACCAAGTGAATAGGAATCTTTTTAAGATTCCCAGATGATTCCTAGTCATCTTAAAATATAAGAAGCACTAATATAAAAAAAAAAGAAAAAAAGTAAAAAAAGAGATTCACTATAATAGATATTTTTCTCTGTTTGACTGTGTTTGACATAGTTTGGTAGTATCCTTGCTTATAATTTGATGCCTCAAAGACACCTGCAGTCATGTGAGTTCCAATGTACGTGTGGGGAACTCCAAATGAGAGCAAGGATCATTCGCTACATTTTATTTCTAAATCAGTATGCTCAATTGTTCCTCAAAATTAACTTCAGACTTTTTTAATAAGAATATGCAGATTTCATCCCAGACTGAATGACTAAATATAATTAAAGAATAAATACAGATATTGGTATTTTCAAAAAGCTGTGAGGATTACCGGAGCCATGTTTTAGGACATGGAAACCTGGAACATATTTGCTAATTATCTAGATGACCTAACTTTCTTGTATAGAGATGAACTCATGAATGGTGTAGGCAGTGCAGCACACACCTGTGTTGTAAATTCTAGGAGCCACTAAAAATCCAGAGAAAGAAACCCAAATGTCCATGAAAAAATGTATGGATTAAAAAAAAAAAAGTGATATATAACTACAATGGTATATTATGCAGCCTTTAAAAACATGGAAATTCTGTCGCATGTTACAACATGGATGAACCTCAAGGACATTATGCTAAATGAAATAAACTAGTCACAACAGACAAATAGTTTAGGTTTACACACATAAAGTATCTAAACTGGTCAAAAATCATAGAAACAGCAGAAATCTGATTGCCAAAGCCTGGGAGGATCAAGAAGGAAGGTTTAGTGTTTAATGAAATCAGTTTTTCAAGATAAAAATGTTCTAGAAACATATAAAAATGTGAAAATACTCAACATTTCTGAACTTAAAATTAAAATTTTAATTTTAATTTTAAAATTAATATTACTTAGGAATGTTATATGTTTTGTACCATAATAAAAAAAGAATACTAAAATTTTTCAAAAACTCCTTTAATGTTTTAACCAATAAACAGGCCATGAATTAAGGCAAATACAGCCACGACATTGCTATTTTGCTTGTAGTTTGGCATTCAGATATTTATTCTGCTTCATGCTTATGGTCAATGAGCATTTATAATGGCTGTCCCTTAGAAGAGACTTGAGGGATTTTTGTACATTTCAATAAGCAGGAATAATGCCTTCTTTCTCTTGGGATTTATTGGGAATGTCTTACTGAAAAGAGATCTTAAGACAAAATAAACAAATGGCTCTGCTTGGCTTGCTTGTACATGGCAAGACTATTCTTGAAACTCCCTGATGTATTTAGTTTTATTTTGATTTGGCATCTGTATTTTCAGGACTTTAGGTATTACTTGAAAAAATATACAATAAACAATTTTTCCTTCCCACATTGTACTAAATTATATGTACTAAAATATATGTGTATTATATATACACATGTCAACTATATATTTTGTATAACTCTTCTTTTATGTCCGGATTGAAACACTGAAAGACATCTGGGATAAAGGCAAGGTCTGTTGTGTAATGTCCTCAGATGTTTAGGACAATAGCAGAAAAAAGAGTGAGTGTATATTAGTGTGTGCGTCCACAGATGCTATTGCAATCTAGAGAGGTTTATACATAATTGTGCACATGATGCCACGCTGACCCATCCTATAATTTACCAAGTAGAGTTGACAGGGTGTGCATACAAAGATGTAGCCTATTCTACAATATGCCCTTCCACCAGAACACATACATAGTAATACATAATCACCTCCTTTTAAGTTTTCATTTGAGTTTTTCATTCCAAATTAGGTATAAAATATTTTGTCTTTTGTTAAATACATATTAGATGGTATTATATGTGAACGAAATGCTTCCTAATGATGAGGAGACTTTCTTCTACCTGCTGTGATGGTTATTACTTTTTCAAATAAGAAAAACAATCAAGCTAGTTCAAGCAAAATTGCTACCTAATTAAAAGTATGTAGAAGTTTCACAAAGAATCCAGAGTTAGGAGTTTTATCATTACCCTAGGAATAAACCAGTATTACTGACACTAAATAGTGGGAAAACCAGGAAGGCACCTGCCTCAATTGCTCAGTGATAACCTTCATTTTGGCTTCATTTTTCTTCCTTATTGGCAGACTAAATTTTATACTTTCCTGACTATATTTGAAAATGGTCATCATCCAGGAATGCTAACTTAATTTTTTTTTTTTTTTTTTTTTATGTAAGTGGATCCTAAAGCCAAATTCCAAATTAGGGGCTTTTGTTGGTCAATCTCCAGTCAAGTGTGTTTCTAATGGACTAAGTTTGTCATATTTATGGATCATACAGCTATGGCCCAGGGCAGAATCAAGCTCGCTCTCTCTGTGGTTACATAAACAGAAGGTAAGGCAGGAGTATTCCTCAGTGTGCGGTATGTTAACCTTCTAACATTTGAAATCATTCTCTAGTATGGTACAGTGAATCAGTTCTCAAACTTCAGCCTACATAAAAGCCCTGGAAAGCTTTCTTAATAAATATTGCTGGTCCTCGCTCCCAGGGATTCTGATTCATTATGTCTGGGAAAGGGTTCAAAATGTGCACTTCGAACACATTGCCAGATGATTTTCATGGCACTATTTGGGTCCCAACTTTCAAGAACCAATGGTGTAATGCAGTTAGAACACACTTAAAGGTCAGATGCATATGTCAGCTCTACTTCTTAATATATAACAGTAGCCCTTTAAATTAAGGGCAATTTAGTCAATTGAACTATTTGAGCCAAAAAATAAAGTAATATTAATTTTTTTAATTAAAAAATTTTATTTTTAAGAACACTTTTAGGTTCTCAGAATATCTGAGCAGAAAGCACAGAGATTCCATATAAACTCCTACATGCACATGTCACCCATAAGTGACATCTCTTGGCATTTTACATTCTTTGATTTCGGACAAATGGTGGAGAAATCCTACAAATACTACCACAGTCAAGTTATCAGATTTACTATCCACAGTGAGAAGTTATATTGATAGTACATATCTTTAGGACAATTTGATTAAAATAGCTCTTTATTTTTGTGGTCTTCCTCTTAAGATATTATAGATCCAGTTTTATCCTGAGGAAAAAAAAAATCATCATAAAGTCACAATTAAGAGATATTCAAAAAATAACAGACTAGTATTTCTCAAAACTGTCAAGGTCATCACAAACCAAGAAAGTCTGAGAAACTGTCACAGTCAAAAAGATTCTAAGGAGTTAGCAACAACTAAATCAAATGTGATATCATAGATGAGATCTTGGTACTAAAAAAGGACATGAGACAAAACCTAAGGAAATCTATGGACTTTAGTTAATAATGCATCAATACTGGTTCATTAATAGTGATAAATGAGCCATACTGTAAATGTTAATAATAAGAGAAATTGGGCATAGGGTACAGGAGAACTCTCCAATATCTTCACATATTTAAGCTAACTTTAAATTTATTCTAATTTTTTAAAAAATTTATTAAAAGAGCTTCTTTTCTTAGTGCACACTTACTTGTTTTAACTGCCCATCCATCATGAACATTTTCTCATTAGCCATCAAAACACTCGAGCACTCAGCACAACAATTAAAAAATTAACATTTCACGAAGTGAGGGGACTTTCTTAAGTCTTTTCACTTTGCAATGTATAGGTTGACCAGCTCACAATCTGTTGTTTTCTATCTATATTTTGTTTAAAATCAAGGCTTTTTATTTTGTTTAAAATTAAGGATTTTTATTTTGTTTAAAATTAAGGATTTTTAAGCCTTCACAAATTCAGCCTTATTAATCTGAAGGTATTCTTTTTTCATCTTTTCCCTGTTAGGATTTGGCTGATGTCCCCTAAATTTTACAAACCAGAAAAACATTCTGCCCGGTCCTCTAAAGGACTAATGTGATGTTTATCCTACTATATAACTTAATAAATTTTATTTCTGTATTTAAAAAATATATGTCTTTAAAACAACAAGTGTCGGTGAGGATGCAGAGAAAAGGGAACCCTCATACATTGTTGGTGAGATTGCAAATTGGTACAGCCGCTATGGAAAATAGTCTAGAGGTTTCTCAAAAAATTAAAAATGGATATACCTTTTGATTCAGCAATTGCACTTCTAGATATTTATCCAAAGAAAACCAAAACGATAATTCGTAAAGATCTATGCACTCCAATATTCATGGCAGTACAATTTACAATAGCCAAGATATGGAAGCAACCTAAGTGCTCATTAACAGACGATTGGATAAAGAAATTATAGTTCTTATATACAATAGAATACTACTCAGTCATTAAAAAAAAAAGAAATCCTACCATTTTCAGCAACAAGGATGGACCTAGAGGTTATGCTGAGTGAAATAAGTCAGACAGACAAAGATAAATAGCATATGATTTCACTTATATGCAAAATCTAAGGAACAAAAAGAACAAATTAATCAAGAACAGACTCACAAATATAGTGGACAATTTGGTGATGGACAGAGGGAAGGGGAGTTGGGGAGCTGAAAGAATGGGGGGAAGGGTTAAAGAAGTATAAATCAGAAGTTGATAGCTGGGCACAGGGATGGGGAGCATGGCAGAAGGAATGCAGTTAGCATTAATACGTTGGCTAGGTGGAGGGCCAGGGGAGGGAGGAAGCAATTGGGGGGATTGTTTTATGAACTATCATAGATGTCTAACCAATGTACTGTATAATTAAATATATATATGTGTGTGTGTGTATGTATGTGTGTGATACATAACATATATATATCCTTAAGAAATAAATTAGAACAAAAATTGGTTTTACATGAGGAGGAAAGTATAGGAAAACTATATGCAATTATATGTTAGGTGCTTTAGAAGCATTATTTATGTGAGATAAGAATTATCATTTTTATTTTACATTTAAGATATATAAAAATCAGAAAAAGTAAATCAAGTAATTAGAGTTAAATCTAGTAGTGTTTAAAATCATTTTCTCTAGGGCTCATGTTTTGAGTCAAAATCTCTGGCAATTATTTCTATGGCATACCATCAATAATAAAATCCCCAGGAATGTCTACTAAGATAGATTGTCCACATGTAGTAGCCAGAACGAGATGACATTCCAGAGATATGTGCCAATCCTCATAAATTTTTGACACTAAGAGTGGTTTTACTGTAATCTTGCAAGATTATTAAGGATTAAGGGAGGTGTTAATCCTTAATTAAGGTGACAAAAAATGTATCTGAAACTAAGG
Source organism: Pteropus alecto (assembly GCF_000325575.1). NCBI lineage: Eukaryota > Metazoa > Chordata > Mammalia > Chiroptera > Pteropodidae > Pteropus > Pteropus alecto. The sequence goes on along the minus strand of NW_006436811.1, from coordinate 1,680,134 downwards.
TGACAAAAATGTATCTGAAATATGTGTACCAAAAGATGTTTTACTGTGATAATAGAGCCATTTTACCAAGGTTTCATCTTTGTTTAAAAGGTATTCACTCTTGAATGAATCTTATGCAAAAATTGGGCCCTATGATTTGAATAATCTATCCAAATTACTTATAGCTAACTACATATCTAGAGAGGATCTATGAAGGAAAATAGTTTTGAGGCTTCACACTACAAACTCAAAATGCAAAATGACAATAATGACACGATATGTTCTAAGAAAAATTATGCAAAAGCCAAAATCCAAATTAAATAGCTACACTTTTTTTTTTCCTCAAGGCATATTTTTATACAAATTACTTCTAATTTAATATTTTTATTCAGACTTATGGGAAATTTTAAAAGATTTATGTACCATTGAAAATAATTTTGAACTATTGCAAAAATTAAGTTAGAAGAAAAATGCAGGTGTGTGTGTGCATGTGTGTGTTAAGAAAAATAAGTTAGTGGAAGGTAATGTTTAATTAAATTTAATTAAAAGCATTCATATGGTGTTACCGAGGTATTTTTGCTCATGAAACAAACAGAAAACTTTTCTGCATAATAATTTCCATTCACTTTTTACACAGTACCCCAAATAATTATCAAATCAATTTATCCTCTTATTAAGATAAACAGAACTTCCAGCTCCTCCGATCATATAAAAATTAATAAATTAACATTTGAAAATTTTATGTTTTAAACATCATGTTAAAGGATTATCAAAATCAGACAGTTTATAAGAGAAAATTATTATGCTTTATATCGTATTAGAAGCTTTTGAAGCTACATCGTATAAAAAGAAAGTGCCTTGTTCTTACACTAAACATTTTTGTCAACATAGCTAGGGAAGGATCATTGGAACTTATGCATTCCAGTAGCAGAGGTCAACAATTATATCTAGAATCAAATTCTTTAGAAGCCTGGTATATTTTTTATTTGAAGTTTGAGAAAATAATTTTATTTACCAAGTAACTTTCTATCCTCATTGTTTTTATGACAGGTTTATGTTATATGGATTTATTAAAAACACAAATTTTTTTCCCATGTTGGATTGTTTGTTACATTGCTAAGAACTTAATAATGATTATTTATTGAAGCAGCATGGTATAAACAATTCAGACTTAGAAACACAACTTCCCAACTTCCATCTACTAGCTGCTTAACTTGGGGGATGTTAATTAAGTACTGAAATATTAACTATTCTTAAATATTAAATAAATCATAAGAATAGTTATAAGGGCAATATAAAGCTTCTTGTATATTAGGGACTAAATATTTGAAGTTTAGTAATGACACTAAACTTATAATGCCTTAAATGTTTTGTTTACATATTAGCCACAGCCCACACACATCTGCTCTTTGTATAAGCATTCATATTCCTTGTTTCAGCAAAAGCGTTGCTTATATATATGTGATAAGTATAATATGAGAAATACCTAGATGGTTCAATATAATTGAAAAGTAATCAGAACTTATTATAGCAATACTTAGGCTTTGATATTTTGAGGAGTGTATTAGAATACTACTGAGAAATGGAATCGTTAAGATCTCTCTCTCTCTCTCATTTCTCTTAAAATTTATTATAAGACATCAGTTTATAAGATTAAGGAGGCTGAGAAGTCCCACAATCTGCCAACTGCAAACTGGAGACCCAGGAAAGCTTGTGTTGTAATTTGAAGGGCGAAATTAAATGAGATAACTGTTGGTGTGGATTCTAGTTCAAGTCCAAAGGCCTAAGAACTAGGGGTGCCTACGTCACAAAAAAATTGATGTCCCAGCTTAAGCTGTCAGGCAGAGAGTGAATTCAACTTTTCTCTACCTTTGTGTTCTATTCAGGCTCTAAAGTGATGAGATGATGCCTTCCCACGTTATGGAGGGCCATATGCTTTACTCAGTTTAACAATTCAAATGCCAATATCTTCCAGAAACACCTTCAGAGACACAATCAGTAATAGTATTTAACCGGATATCTGAGCATCCAGTGGACCAGTCATGTTAACACATAGAATTAATCATCACAGGGAAGTAATGGTAGCTAGGATTTCAAATACATTACGAGCTGTGAGTTTTCCTTCTCTCTAAATTATACCCATAGCACTTAGGCAATCTATACATCTCATCGCCAAGCCTACACGTGTTTAATTTCTCATTGGCCTTTGAATTTGATGTGCAGCTCAGCCGTTTCAGACATGGAGGAAACTGAGTAGTGTTGGCCTGGACACATGGATATTTAGGACCACCGTTACCTAAACAGTACACACACCACACACACACACACACACACACACACACACACACACACACACACTAACCAGAGTATTCATATTTTCATAATAAACCTTTAATGATAACATTCATATGTATGTATGTTAAATATATAAGTAACTTGGCTGTTCATTGTTTTAAAGAAACAATTAAATTCTGTCTCTTTCAGAGCTCAAGTGCATAGATTTGTATAGTAAGTTGTTATTGTATTGTTGAATATCGTAAAATTTATACATATATTCATAAATATTTTTATGAATATTTATTATTCATAAATTTTTTACTTCGCCTGTTTCTTATTTCATCTTCATCATACAAACTTGAATTTTGCTTAAACATATTTTTGCTTGTAACATTTAGCTTTGAATAAGAAAACTTAAGTATAAATTTAATTATTAAGAATAATTTTAAGTTTTTGATAATTTTAGAAATCATCTAACTTTTATACCCAGAGTAATAATTGTTTATTGAGAGCTTACAATATCAAGTGACAAATAAGATGAGCTGAATTCCGTGTGCTTTTTGGAACTGAAAAAATGAATCAAAAAATAGTACAAATAGAAATTCAGAGCACAACCAAAAGTAAATAATTAAAACCTGAAGAAATGTACATATAGAGTGTTAGATCAACGATAAAAGATAGAAAATCACAGAGATTTTTTTTCAGTATTAGTATCAATACCTGTATGGAGAAACAAATAGTAGAGAGGATCAAGTATGTTATTAAGGGACTTAAATGATGTCAATTTGGCAGCTTTTTCTGCTATTTTCAAGCTAATTTATCTAAGCACACCAAAACAAATTCAGAGATATGCTTAGTTGATGAACCAGCTGTCCTCATAACTGAATAAGATTAGACAAATTATTTATTACTGCTCAAATCTCTCTTTCTCTCTTTCAGTTAACATATGGACATCTTCCAGTTATCTTAATTTTCAACACTGTTGGGACACAATCTCTGAAGGTGACATGCGGCATGTGTCACAATTACACTCATGGGAGCAAGCAGATGTTTCTAGAAAAATCATGTATGTGTATGTGTGCATATTTATATATATATATATACATATACATAGATATATATACACACATATATATACACACATGCATATACATACATACATATAATCATCTATGTGAAAGTTTCTGGATGGTTTTATCAAGGCCTACATAAATGTGGAAATTACACATATTTTGCCAGAAATCTATTGATCTCAATTAGATACTGAATCATATTTCCCCAGGACTTTGCTAGTGGTTACTACTCATATTTAATTAAAACTAGAGATGAATTTACTCATCTAAGGTGGAAAAAAACTTGTAAACACTGTAAAATATGAGGTGATTTTGATATTATTCTTAAATATTACATTTTATGTATATTTAAAGTGGAATTATATATTCAATCAGGACAGGTGGTCCTAGGCTAAAATTCTGTTCTGTTAGATTTCATCTCCGACAAATATTGTCTATGCTTTCTTTTAACACACATTCACATAAATCCTGCAGGATAACATAATAGTACACTTTTCCTATACTTCTTGTTGAGATGTATTTATTCACAATGGTGTCTTTTGATCAGCAAATTTTATTTAGTCCTCATTTGATACACGGTTTCACAGACATGCACCACTACATAAACTAAGCAGAAAATGTATAGAATCAAAATTGAGATCCTAATCTAAAAAAATAAACAATGGGTAGACTTTAAACAAACTTTTATCTAAAAATAGGTATCTTGAAATTGCTTAATCTATATATGAATCCAATATTGTTTATCCACAATTTGGTGTACAGATAGGTAAAAATATAGATATTGCCAAAATAAACCACTAATTCTTTAATTAATTATCTATGTATTAATTTATTCAAGAAATTACTTTTGAAAACACTTAGTAAGAGAGTAACTAGTAATATCAGATCTTTAATGCTGGAGTGGAGACAGGATACTGAAGACCAATGTATGTGAAAGACCTTAATCTAGGCAATATCGGATAATATCTTGAACAAGTGAAAAAATGGTCACATTTTGTTACTCAGTCAAGGACTATCTCTACCTATACACATGACATACATAGTGAAAACCAGACACACAAAAAAACTGCATTTATAATACCTTACACGTATTAGTACTTCACAAATAAAAATATTTTATCATATCTCTGTGAGATAAACAATACATATTATTGTGGCCTTTTTATAAACTAAAACTGTAGGTCAAAGAGATTTCCCAAGGTTATAAGGACAATAATTCATAAAATAAAAATAAGTAATTATTTATTTTGATTTCTACTCCAGTGACCCATGACCTATGCTATAAAAAAGTAACTGATGAAAAAGCCATCGTTTCTTTATAATCACACAGCAGTAGAGCAAGAAGAGAGCTTAAATTCACACAAAATTTGAAAGTTAAGGGAACTATCACTGTGAAAAGAAACTGCATCTCAGGTATCCATTCTTTTGTATATTCTAAATGATTTCTACTATTGTATAATCATGTCTTTTAAAGAAAATATGCTGCAGGAAAGCACTAAGACCCAAAACCAAACAGTGAGAATCACGGAGTCTGTGGTTAACATAAAATAGCTCATGTCATGTATAAATTTTTTGGTACCTAGAGGCAAGGTCAAATCTACTGTAGTACACTTAACTGAAGAAGTTCTCAGCTTGCAGCTTGCATGCCATGACTGCTTCT
>NW_006436811.1:1636961-1675092 GCF_000325575.1 Pteropus alecto | reverse complement strand
AAGATGACCTCTGGTTATTATGGTATGTTGTTTTCAGAGCAGATAACAGTGTGTGCTCATTTTAGGTTTTCTGCTATAGGGATGCATTAAATGAAAACGACCATATACTGCCTCCTAATCAAAGCTCATAAACACTCTCCTGAGACCTGCTGTTTGGTACAATGTACAGACTGTAAAACACCTAAGGACAATTCAGTATAAAACTGTGGCAATATGAAAGGGCATTCTGAATCAATTTCTTTCCATTTTTTTACTATATGATATCTTTAACATCTTTAGAAAAAGATATGGTGTTCACATGTATATAAATGACTCATTGAACATTTTTTCATTGTGATATGTGTAAGCCCATTAGTAAGTATTGTATATTTATGTTGAATAAGACTAGTGCTTGTACTTTCGCTAGTCCTATTAACTTTTATCAATGATTAGTACCAAAAAAAAAAAAAAAACACAAATAACAATGTTTAAATGTAAAAATCTCCTTAATTAAACTAAATGTATTTAACTCGTATTGGCAATTTAGTTGTGCATAAATATTCTTGTGATATAGTACAATATAAATCAATTCAAAACATAAAAGTAGTCTCTTACATACATAGCGATGAAACAAACTTAATACAACACAGTTCTACTGCATGTTTTCACACCATGCAGATAAATTTGGCAGCAGTAACATGGGTTAAACACTCATTGTTTGCGTTATGCTTAATCAAAAGAGTTTAAATTCAAAATCAAAATATGTTCAGAATTCTGCCGTGTTTCTACTCTGGTCTATTTACCAGATTAAGTTAGATCAAAGCACTCCTGTGTTCAACCCTTTCAATGTTTCTCAGAGTAAATGCCAAGGACCTACAATGTCCCAGGAGGCTCTGTGTGATCTGATTTCTACTACTCACCTCCTACCGACCTCTAATTCATTTTTGAATATAGCAGACAAACCCCAGCATCAAAATTTAGCACTTCCTGTTTCCTTGCCAATACGAGTTAAATGCGCTTTTTTGTATATTTCTTTGGCTTGCCATAATCTTCAGGTCTCTGTTCTGATGACATTTGCTCTTTGGCTTTTGTGGTCATTCTACATTAAATCTCGAACCACCCTCCATCCACAAGCACACAAACATCCGGCATATCTTAGGCCCTTCTCTTAATTTTCTCCAGAGCACTTGTCACCATCTGAAAATGTATATTTTGTTTATTGTCAGTCTTCTCCTACTATAATATAAACTCTGTAATAGCAGATACTTTTTTCTATTTTGTTCATTCCCAGAACCAAACTTCTAAAATATACTGTTCGGCACGCAGTAGGTTTTAATATTTTTAATTAAGTTAATAATTATTGATTGATTATGCTAATAGCAATGTAGTCCACTTATCTATTCAAGGGTGAATGTGAAATCATATCATAAAAAAAGGGCTTTTTTGTATTAATTTTCTAAACTTTATTTATTAGTCATTACCTATTTACTCAGTTACTCTATGTTCAAGCTTGCTTGCTTTGGGTAAACTTCCACTGTTATAAAAATATTAAAAGAAACACTTCCATTTTGGTTTTATGATCCGTTTTGTCACATTTTATAAACTTACAAAAATACATTTACATAGTATATAGTTAGCCTTAAGAACTCTTAATAATTTCAATGATAATAAAAGTATACCATTTAAAAATTAATTTGTATAAAAAATCAGAATTAAAAGATGAGAAGCCACATTATTAAAATTCTAGCTATTAATTCTATCAAAATTTAATAACATATAAAGCCTAGTAATATAAATGCTTACATTTCTAGATGATATGCAAAACTTTTATTTTTATAAATTTTATCCAATAATTATTTTTATCATAGTATTTAGTTAACTATTAGAATTGTATTTCATTCAGAAATTATATACCAATTGAAATGTTTATATGAGTGTATACATTAATATGGAAATAAGCATATATCCATATTAATGTGGATATATTTTTATTAAATATCTCATTTTAACAAATTATGCTATAATAAATTATGAGATGCTATTTAATCTAGGTCAAAGAGAATGTTTTTCACTCAGTCAGTATTAATTTTGTATTAATTTTGCTGACATTTTCAAGTCTAATTTTGAGAAATTTATGCATCAGCGCATATATACCTGCATGTATATAAACAGAGAGAGAAATTATCTTCTATCTATCCAGAATTCTTAATCTTATTGAACTTTTTAAAGTGTATTTTATGCAAAGTTAGCTACTCTACCTTGCGCATTGACAGGTTTTAAAAAAAGAATATTGGGTTTCAGATATCCTGTAAGGAGCCACTGTGGGACAACTGCTGTGTGGTACCTGATCACACTTGGATGATAATTTAGCCAAACATCAGCTTAGGGTTTCATATCTTCTAGAGTTGGAGATTTTCTGTGTAGAATGCCTGTAAATTTTGAATGAGGGGGTTTGGATTCTTCTTTGTCACATAAATCTTCAGTGTGCAACATTTTAATATTTTCGACAAACCCAGTCTCTTCCCCAAGTTTTAATAACTTCGAGAAACTTTTATTACATCTATGTGTTGTAACCGAAAAGTACTATAACTAAATTATAATTATAAAATAATAAATTTACATCAAATTAAAGGTACTTAAAATTTCTAGGCAAAACTAACATTAAATTTATACATTTCATAATTTTATTCAATCTGATACACTTATTATTCAACACAAATCATTTTCAGATTAGATAGAAATTAATGATATCAATTATGGGACAATTTTAGAAGTAGTTCAACTTGGAAGATAGGAGTTAGATTTATTTACCTATTGAAATACAACTTACACAAGGACAGTTTACCAACACTCATGAAACTTCCCACACTAGGAATGAGATTGAATAAGACATAGCTCCTCCTCTCGTTTTTTCTACTTCTATTAAAGAAAAGAAACAGTATATAGATTGCATTTAATTTTATTTAATATTAAAATATGCACATCACTGTTCCGAGTTTCAATTATTTCTGGTTTAGTCTTTGTATTAAACAACTAGTTAATGTGTCAATTAAGCAAAGGGAAGGGCACCTTGAAATGAAGAGGGCATGATAACTGAAAAATGTTTACCTTCCCTAGTTTACACATAGTGTTTGTCATTAAACTGCAACAGATGTTTATGCATTTTTAGCAGGATGCAGGAATTTCCTGCTAAAGTGATAAAACATGAATGGGATAACCTATACAAATACCTATGGGAACTTTTTAAATTGCTATTAACAAGAATAGAAAAAAAAATATTTTTGCCAAAACATCCAATATTTTTTGTTCCTTATCTTTCAAACTATGAAACATCTTCACTTTTACAGAAGGTTTTCAGGGGAAAAAACTGAATGCATATTTGGGAAATGAACTTCGAGCCTACAGTGTGTTTAAAAAGTGCCTATAATCAATGAACTATTAGAGAAAGCCACGAGAAATAGTGGGCTTAGATCTATAGAACCTGGGTTTATTTACTTGCTTCATAAACTTGTGCAAGATATTCCTAATCAATCATTTTCACCCTTCTTTCTATAAAATCTGGCAATGATGCTTGCCCTGCCTTCCTCTCACAGTGCTGGTACAGATAAAAATAAAAATCAAATGATGCATATTAAAATGTTTTATAAACTTTAAATTACTATGCAAATACATAAGGATTAAAATTCCAAAACCATAGTTCACATAACTAGTATTTCTATAACAGCTTCAAGTAAAAAAAAGAGATTAGATTTGCTAATGTGTTAACCTCAAAAGACTATTGATTCCTTTGAGGTTAATGCATTAATAATATAACAAGGTGAGTTCAAGATTTGCCTGAAGGGACTTTTTTTTTTTTCCTGCTTCATTCTTTTGTCCTTCAATTCCTTTTGTTTTTTAACTGAAATTGAAAAGGTAAACAATCTCAAAAATTGGCTTTGCTTTCTGGTAATACAGAAAACCAAAACAAAAGAGACAAAAGAATAATACCTCATGAGAAAGATAACCATTAAATAACAACTATTAATGTAACTTTATCCTTGGAGTCTTTATATCTTGCTCTGCCTTTGTAAATTCAATGATCTTAAACTTTCTCATAATTTTTATGTCACTGTTTTATGTACAGATTATAGTTCATAGTGTCAACACATATGCAGTCCTCATTTTTGTATTGTTTACTTTCTAAAATTATTAAATGGCTCGCCACTTCAGAATCATCTGAACAGAAACAGAATTACTTTTTTCCTGTCCAAGGATCCCTATTTTTTTTTTCTATTACCATATTAAGCCTACAGAGACATCTTTTGGAACATACAGTGTGCCTAGTAATATCTTCTGTAACTCAAATAATTCTGTTGCTCGGACTCTGTTTAACAAAATATAAATACTAACCGTTCTTCTCCACAAGTTATTTGCAAAATAACTGTTATATCGAGTCCCTATGTTCCATGTTTATCCACAAATAATTCTAAAAAGGCAGTCAAGGAAGATGAATTGGAGGCGGGCGGGGGTGGGGTGGAGGGGTTTATTCCAGTGACCTTAAAGATGAGTAGGGAATGCTTTCTTTAAATTTGGTTCAAACTTCAGAAGTCCAAATTTTAGCACTTGCTAGACTCATATCTACCTTTCAGGCTTGAGGGTGTCAACCATTTTTTTTTAATATCCTCAATTTACAATCCTCAAAAATATCCACAAAGGAAGTCCTAAAAGCGGACACAAATTAAAGATATGTTTACTTTGAATACCTGAATTACAGTTTCTAACTCCTAATAGTCTTTCTTAACTAAAGCAGTGCCAGCTGGCAGAAGAAAAATATACAATATGTATTACCTGAATTTGGAGTTTAGTGGGGATCATAAATACTCAAAATTTAATTCTATCTCAACACATCTATTCTTCGATTCAACAGCCACCCCGATATTAATTTAAATAAATCCATATTCATATGACCCCATATAATCATCATGTATAAGAAGTGGAGAAAATTACTTGTTATTAAATTAAAACTACCCTATTACAAATGAAGAATCTCAAAGAAGGGAATAATCCACTTATTTTCCTAAGGTCACACAGAGAATGTGAATAGAGTTAGTATGTGATGCTCTATTCTGGTTTATAAAATTTAGAATATAACTGAATGAAATAGAGAGTTGAGGTATCACTAGATACTTCCTAGAGAAAAAAAATTGAACTAAATTCAACATTAAAATTATTTACCCTCTGTAATTAAGATGTCAGTCCAAAAGCTGTTCTAAACGATTTGCACAAATATTATTTTTAATGCCCAAAATAATTTATGAAAAAATATTTTCCCATTGGAGCTTCCAATACTAAAAATTATACAACCAAATATTTTGCTATTCGGTCTTTGTTGTCAGTGGAAGTGAAGAAAAATGCCCTTTTACACCAGTAAAACATTAATCTCTTAGACATTTCTCCCTATGAAACAACAAAAACAACAACAAAAAGGTTTTAGATCAAAATATGTGTTGGCTTTAAGTCCTTGGGGATTTTACCTGATTTTAATGCTTTCTAAATCTAGAAATTAAAGACATCGTTTTCAGGTTCAGAAGCATTTTGTGGATACACAGAAGCTTGTAATATTTTAAGAATTCAGAGAGAAAAGGAAGTGAAAACAACACTGTAGAATATAATAACAGAATAACATATAGAATAAATATATCTCCAAATATAATAAATCAAATATGGTAGTTTTGTGATATACAGTGTATCTTCTATCCAAATTCCCACTTAGTATATACAGAAATATTAAGTATGGATAAATGAGCAAAAGAAACATGTAGGTGAAATTTAGAAAATGTGGAAGATATTTTAGCGTTTTCCATAAATATTAAATATTACATCTGTAAAAAAGAAAATGCTTTGAAATACAGAAAATATACTTTTATATTTTATTCTATATGTTTAATGAATTTTTTTGCAGACTTATTGTAGAGATTAATAAAGTAAAATCTAAAATACTCAGAACTTTTTCACTTCTATTTAGTGGCTGTATTTTAGCTCTTTCTCCCAACTCTGTTTCATGCACTTGTAATAGATGTTTTGTTTTCTAAAAATATTGCATGTTAATGGCTTGAAAAAACCCTATCTAGAAGTTTTTATCACTTAGTACAGAAAATTTTGATAATATGCAGATATAGTTGGTGAATGACATTAGATATTAAAAAGTTTTCCATGGTGAAAAAAAAGCTGTATTTTAGCTCTTTCTCCCAACTCTGTTTCATGCACTTGTAATAGATGTTTTGTTTTCTAAAAATACTGCATGTTAATGGCTTGAAAACACCCTATCTAGAAGTTTTTATCACTTAGTACAGAAAATTTTGATAATATGCAGATATAGTTGGTGAATGACATTAGATATTAAAAAGTTTTCCATGGTGGAAAAAAAAAAAAAAAAAAGCAATGCTAATTGCCAATGTAGGAAAGAAATATTTCGATACATTTGTATTTCTTTTCATGAGTTTATCTCAGGAAACACATTGCTATACACTAAATGTTTGTGTCTCCCCCTCTCCTTCCAAATTCATATGTTTAATCTAATCCCCGATGTGATTGTATTTGGAGGTGGGTCCATCGGGTAGTGACAAGGACAAAGCTCTCATGAATGGAATTCATGTCCTTATCAAAGAGCCCCCTTCCACCATGTGAGGACATGGCGAGAACTTGTCAGCCTGAAACCTAGAAGAGGACTCCCACCAGAGACCCACCTCTCTGGAACCCTGATCTCAGACTTCCAGCCTCTAGAACTGTTCGAAATACATTTCTATTGTTTATAAGCCACTCAGTCTATGATAGTTTGTTACAGCAACCTGAACTAAGACAGACATGTGATATAACTTCAATAATGTGTTAAAGTTCCAAATAACGTGAGGATTAATAAATCTGGTTAATTCGCGCCCCACTCCCCGGTCCCCGAACTAATTAAAAAATGTACCACTTTTCTTTCTGGATTTCTTTCATCTTTCGAAAATCAGTTTTTTACTAAAAGCCTCTAACAATTCATTACTTAGGTTTTTCTGAATATAGTGAGAGAAAATATAGGTAATGAGTAAAAAGAAGAGTACATCCTAATGCACTACAAAAAAAAAATTATTCTATTTTATCTATCACTATGACTTACTTCCACCTTTTTTCCTTCAGCTCATTGAACTAAATTTACTCATAACACATTTTGTAAGAAGCCAGAAAATAGTCCCTTGGTTTCCGGGAATGAGAAACACTTCTTTTAGTCCACCGAAATGGAAAATAATTCTTGAATGTGTCATGAAATTACAGATTCACCTATCTTGCATGACAGTGGCAACCTCATTACTGTCCTCCCTTAAATTTTAAAGCGAGGATGTTTAAGGCACTGCGGAATAATTTCTTAGGTACTGCTTCCCATTTGTTTTAGTGTAGATTAAAGAGAAGCAAATGATTGCACAGGAGTAGGAAATTGCAAAACCATACATTTTAGGCTCTGAGAGAGAAAAAGAGAATGAGAGGGAAATAGAAACACATGACAATCTACGCAAATTTAGGAAGAAAAGTGCTGCTATTAGGCCTCTTCAGAAAAGGAGTAATGGGAAATAAACTTAGAAAACTCACCTTCCAAGGAATAAAGAATGATACTAATCCCACTAATCTCTGGGAGTGATTGAGCAAAAAGATGGTGAGTTACTCAAGATGGATTTCCTAGCGAAGCATTATCATTTCGAGCTTGATAAATGATTAAATCTTACCTTTCAAACTGGAGATAATAAGTTCACTCTCTTTGCCACTATTTCACAAGACTTCAGTGTCATCCTATGCTGCCTCCTTGCTTACTCCACAGTAGAATGTTAAAGTAACAGATGCCCATGTAGAATTTACTAAGCACCATCTACCAGATTAATAATCTTGGTTACAATAACGAAAGTAAAAAAGCACAAAAACATTCAGTCTCCTTTATACAAAGATGATAGATCAACTGTTCTCTGATAGAGGTACAAGTACTTAAACTCTATTTTTGATAGTGGTAATAGATTGTTAATTAGCCAGGGTTACACTTTTCTTTATTACTTCTAGTAATTAAAAGCTCACCTTTACAAGACACAGACATCCTTGGTATTGGAGGAGAGTGTAATTTTACGTAACAGTATCACAGCAAATAGTGATGATCACAGTATTTTTTTATTTTAACCTGTCCCAAAATTTCCTAAGACATTTTAAATTGGAAGGATCAGGATAACTATTCATTGTTTGCCCAATGAATTTACAGGTTTCTTATTTTTAGACTTCTGATAGAGAACATGGGTGGTTTTCTTTGCTCTTCGGTTCTCATGCTCCATAATGAGAGTTCACATTATTAACTATTCCTGTAGGTCAATGTTTATCCAACTGTTTTTTGTGTATTAAAAGTGGCAAGGAATATTGATGTATCCTTAAAAAATGGGTATTATGGTGGATTTGAAAAAGTCAAGAAGGTGTTTTCAATGCAATATTTTCACAGCCTTTATGTAGCATAAGCTAAATTATGTGTAAAAAGGGAGGGAATATGTGTATTTCCAGAAATTATTTGACCATGCACTCATATTCCCTCTATGGGACATATCTGGGAATCAAGGTTTAGGTTTCTTGTGACCAGATTTGGCAAATTCTATTGTACTATTCATTCTATAGGATTTAAATAAAGGATGTACAAACTTTCTTTGTTAATTATGTAATCCCAGGTAAAAGATGTAAATTTTTCGAAGCTATTTTTTCCCATATCTAGTTAGGACAAAAAAATGCATCTATCTCATGTAATTGCAAACTTTAAAGATTTCATATTGAGGACATGCTTAATACAGGACCTGATATATAGTAAGCCACACATAAATTAGTAAGAATCACTATTCTTTATTTTACAAATATGATGAATAACACATAAGTAAATGAATAAATGAATGAATAAGAATATGTAGTTTGAAAACCCATTTCCTATTTTAGGGACCATGGATCTAAGTTGCAAATTGCTGTAAGACAGAGTCCTTGTTGGTCCTCTTTGTGTCTCCAGAGCCAAACCTATTATTTGGCCTGTAGTAAGGATTTCTAAGTGTTTGCTCATGAAAAATAAATAAATAAATAAAAGGAATAAAAAAATGGAATTAAAAAAATGAATAATAACTAAATTAAGAGCTTCGTATGAGTTTGAGTCTATTTCATCATAACACTCTGAGAAGTCACATTTTTCTTTTGCTTTATCTGAAACTACAATGGATTGTGTAAAATTTATAAATGAAAAATACAAGCATAAAAAGTTATCCGAGTTTCCGGGTTCAAAAGTCAATATATGGATTTGCCCCCTCTGAAATTCTAGTAATGAGGCTTTTATTATTTAAATTCCATCTTTGAGTCAGAAAAAATTAAATATCAGGAAATGTTCTTGGTTGTGTTAATGAAGTTTTAGTCTGTAAGAGTAATTATTCCTTATAAGGTACCAGGCATTTTACCTATATTTCAAGAAAAGAAATAGAAATTTAGGAGAAAGCTCTACCTTACCTGTAACACTACAGTATAATTGTTTATACTGAAGAATTGACAGAACTTCATCTTGTTAAGGACGCATATTAGAAATTTTAGAGATGACTTATACTTAGGGAAACATACATAGCAAAGACTGGAAAGCTAGATGAAAATACTACCCACTGACACTTCGAAAAGGGGTAAAAATATAATATACAGTCTTTTCTCTACTTGGCAGTCTATTTTACGTAATTATGTTTTCAACATCAAGTGTGGCAATATTTCACATTTAACCAATTAAAGGCCTTCTAAATCTCAGAATACTAAATATCATAAGCAGTGACCTGCAATTAGTATTTTTTAAAACTGAATATGCTATTTTTCATAAAACATTTTTAGATTTTTGAATCTGTGATATTAACCACATTTTGTTGTCAATTTCTTATGTTGTTATGACCAAATATTGAATTTACATTTTTATTAATTCAGCATATTTCACCTGGAAGATGCCAGTTATAATTAAGAATCATAACTATCTTTATAGTGTTTACAAACAACGTTTTCACATGTGAGTTTAGTGTTTAACTCTCTTGACAGCATAAATGTCCTTTCTCCTGCCCCCTATTGCCTAATTTGTACTGTAGCATAATAATTTAATACAACTGTGAGGTTATAGTGCAAATTTACTTGTTACCAAAAACAAACAAACAAACAAACAAAAAAACCCGGCTTTTCCTTTTCAATAGTTTCTATGGACGTAGAACATGAGCCCCAATTTATCCTTGTGCCTTATTCTATTTGACTTACCTGATTTACGCAGCAGAATTAATAGTACGTCTAACAGGAAAGCCGAAAGGCATGCCATCAGTTGCACGATCGGCATCGGGGTAAGTACACAAGTAGCTGATTATGGAGGGAGTCACTGCTATTTCTCAAGCCCCACTGAGTCCAGTAATACGTATTGACCCGGGATAAATGTGTTTCCTCTCTGTGGCCAAACTTTCAGCAGAGTTTTTATTGCTCCAGCGTCAAAGAGACAAAATAGGTTTTGACCGGGTATAGGTAGGCTGCCAGAGGTATCTAATCTATGACTGGCGTTAATCCTAACTATCCTCTAAGTGACTTGTAATCATCATTTGACTGTTTTTCTTCAGCATTTTGACAGAGTCACCTTTCCTTCTAAATCTGAGGATCACCTACGCGAACCAATATTATCAGTAGAAAAAACCAGAACACATTAACAATGTTTCGCCTCATTATAAAATGAAATAGAGAACGTTAATATTTCTCTGTGAAAATTGATATGTTTTGCTAGATTTATTTTAATTCTAGAAAATGCTGCTAATAGGAAATAAAGAAAAGGGAAAACTAAGAAGAAAAACCAGATTTTCTGTAAAGATTTCTTTAAAATAAACAAAATTGTATTTATGAGTAATGTCATTGTATGTTCCCAGCTACTCTATGTTCTTTGCAGAATTTTTTTAAAAGATACTCTTTGTAAAGAATAGAATATGAAAATCTCTGCCTGTGTATACTAATTTTCTTGTGAAAACTATAACACTCATTTAGTGCTTCTCGTTTCCTTGTACTTACCTGTTTGCTTGTCATCAAATCTTTTCACCTTTATCTTCCTTCCAAATGTGTAAATAGTCATATTTGACATCGGTGTCACTCTAGTTTGAAAGCACTACAGGGGTCCTAATATACAGTTTTTTTTTAACCTGTTATAGAAGCTATATGACTTTTGGTCATTAATAAATTTCTCTTTCTCTCTCTATATATAGATTGATTGATAGATAGATGATAAATAGATAGATAGATAGATAGATAGATAGATAGATAGATAGATGATAGATAACTCTCTCTACTTCTCTCAATTGTAATTCTATATTTGTACCTATATTTTATTTATATTTAATAATTTATCTCTACCCTTACCTAATTCTATCCTTATTTCTATATAAGGCACAATCACACTTTATTTTGTTTTTTAAACAGAAAAGATTCAAGCTATAGATACTGTTCAGCACTTTTATTTTTTGCCTGGTATATTTTCCTTACCATCACTATTAATAAATGAGAGCGGGCATGTGTCACTTACTATATTACAGTACTGTGCTCAAAACTTTATGTACATATATAAAATCTCATATAAATGTCACAACAACCTTATGAAGTAGATCTGTAATTACTATTTTGTAGAAGAGGGAACAAGCACAGAGAGCTGAGAGTCTACCTCAGGCAACCTAGCTCCAGAGAACTTGTTTTTAAATGCTGTGCTGTACTTTCTTTATACAAACAGGACAGCCTCATCCTTTTAATAACCGTCTGCCATTAGATAACATAGATGCATCATAATAAATTTAAGTTTCCTAGTGATGGACTTTTAGGTTTTCTCCAGTTTCTCACAATTGTGAATTATACTGCAATAAGCATTTATGTATATATTTTTGTACACTTGAGTAATTATTTTTGCAAAAGAGTTTTCTAGCAAATACCTAAAGAGTAGTCACGTTTAAAATTTTTATCAGTACTGAAGTCCTTCCTTCATTTAAAAAGAAATTCCTAACACATGACTTTAATATTTTATTGTTAAGCTCCTTCAAAATCACTCTGAAAACTTAATTTCTACCCAGCATTAACTGGTGTGATTAGCTTTGTGTGGTTGGCAAATTTAATAAGCATGCCATCTAAATTTATACTAAGACATTGACAAATACTTGGAATAAGAAAGACAGGATTAGTGATTTTACTCTGGGGCTTGAAAATAAATATCCTCTCTACTCCAGCTTATTTATTCCTTCAATAAATAATTATTATTAACTGAATGATACTGAATAACATTTACTACTGGCTCACTGTATGCCAGATAGCAAGCATAAAATATAATCACTGATGAAATATTTCAAAGATGCATGTTATTATCCCCATTCTACAGAGTAGAAAACGAAGAGTCCAAAAGATTATATGGTCAAAATCAAATACCTAGTATTTGTAAGAGCTAAGATATGAATTCATGTTCATCTGGTTTGAAAGCCTTTGCTCTTATCCTTTATACCGTATCTGCTTTCTTAATTAGGTTTTCATGGAAGTAAGAAACAGATTTAATCAGGTTATTTCTAAAATGGGAGTTAATGCCAAAAATGCACATAAATACATAGAAGTGACTGCAAAGAATAGCAACATGTATAGGGCTCAAGGGAAAGTGGGGCCATGGTTGGGGACCAAGAGCCTAATCAGGATCATATGGAGCTCCGTGCCTGCGATTGCATCTCATGTACCTTATACTATCAGTAGATAGGGCTTACTGATTTTTTTTTTGGAGGGGGTGCTCATTAATTTTCTATTACCTTTGTAGGACGCCTCTATAGTTTTGCCAGACTTAGCCTTTGCTTCCTCATAGTTTCTACTGTTTCAGTGCATCCACACACTATGCTCTCCTGGCTGTGCTTTAACTTACTTTCCCATTACCAACCATATTTGGCAACTCTACTAAGTATTGTAGACAGAAGAACAAGACATGCTTTATGGACATTAATACATTGCTTACCTCTGTAATGAACTTCATATAGTTTCTCATGCATTTCTCATTTCTTTCCATTTATATATGTTCTTCCTTATCTGAAATGTGCTTTTGCAACAAAATTCTACTTAGTTTTAATGACATAAATCAAATATTACCTATTTTAGAAATCCTTCCCTTATATCATCCACAACCTTCACACCCAGAATAAAGTGCCATTTAAGATTTTATATATGTAATCTGATTGTGTTTATGCCTTTGTCATCACACATTGCACAATGTATAATTACTTGTTTTTATTACAAGTATTCACTAATACAATTATTATTACATATGATTTGGTTATCAGTAAGTCTTCTACATTGATCTGTGAGGCCCTTGATAACAAGATTTCTATCTCTTTTGCTTTGTAGCTCCTAAAAATCATACAGTGATCGGAGCCTAATATATACTCAGTACATATCAGTAGAATTAATAAATTATCAAACCACATTATAGTTTCTCTACTTTTTTTCCTAAGGAAACTTTTTAAGGGCCTACCTGAAATCTTATATTTTTTTACTAGTATAGTAATATTAAGATAGTCAATCAATTTTGTAAATAATTTAGTCAATAAAAATGCATATCTGTATTTACTAGACTTCATATCACATATGTATTTACTTACAAAATACACATAGATCATATTCAGTCTTCTCATTAATTTCTTTTTGTATTTTTAATTAATTTCTTTGTATCATTAATTCCTCTTTGATTGCCTCTCATCAAACTTTTCTATTATCAAAAATTCAAAATAATTGCAAAAGGACGTTTCTTTAAAAATGTATATTTAACTCATTCAGGCAATCCTGTTCTCGAAATCTGATGAAAGACTACATCTCTTTATTAAATAATTTTGCATTTTTAGCCAAATTTTTCCTTATTGACAGTCACTTTAAATCAGCTTTTAAAACACATGTATGTATTTTCTAGAGGCAAAATTACCACTTGACCTTGAGTGCTCATCTCCTCTGAAAGAGGTGTGTGTGTGTGTGTGTGTGTGTGTGTGTGTGTGTGAAGCATAAATCTGGTCTGGAGACTAAAAGAAAACTAATTGGCAATGATTCATTCTTGAAAATTTGACACATAAAGCAAAAGTACCTAACTTTAGGAGAAATCTTTTTTTCCCCCCTGAGGCTATTTCAACTTCACTTAGTAAAATTGTTCATTTTTCTTTTCCTTAAACATAGCTCTCCTCAAAAAAAAAAAAAAAAGTTTCATTCTTAGATGATACAAATTAGCTATGTAAATAAAATTAGAATGTAAAATATATTCTAGATATGAGTTAAATTAAATATATGTTAAAATATTACTGTCTAGTTTTTATAACATTTTTAATTAAGATATATTTAATTTCAGTACAAATTAAGAGAGTAATAATAAAAAATGACATATTTTCAAGATGAAAAGAATCTTTCTTTTTTGTCATAGTTTGAAACCTTCAATGTAAACATTTGTAAACACCTGTTTTCCAAACTCGTCTGCATACCAATTACCTAGGATGCTTTAAAACTCTAGTAGTGATTCTTGGGCCCAATTTTAGAGATTGCGATTCAATAGGTCTGAGATAGGGACCTGTAATAAGCAATTAATAAATATTCCAGTTATTCTGACTCAAATGGAATGCAAATTCTTGTTTGGAAACACTGTTCTTTTTACATGTCCGTGAATAAATACTGAATATTTGAAAGGCAGAGGGGACATTTGGGGAAGTGTTTGTTGAATCATGAGTTGGAGTGATACATATCAGTGTCAAAGACATAGTAATCAAATCCATTTTTCACTGAACACACAGTACATGCATAAGTATATTCTACTCAAGCATATATACACCTATATACATATTATAAAGTATACATATATGTATATAAATATCTGTGCACATATACATACAGAGATCAAGATATGCATGTATATATACAAAGTATGCAAAGATATCTTGTGGTGTATCCTTAAAAAATAGGTTTGTTTTGTTTGCATATGTGTTAATTTGGGTAAGCTGTATTGTGTTACAAATTGTGCATTTTATTTTTGAGATCAGTTAATGCTACTCTCTGTAGCTCTAAATCAGTTCTGCTGTCTGAGGCATAGATACCCATCACACATAGATATGTAGTGTGCTTATTACTTATAGATGAAAATCTATATCATGTCTAACACTTTGCACTCAGAAACAATGCTGTGATGAATTATCTTAAAAAAATCTGTTACTTTCTCATTGGTAAATACCCCAAAATAAAATTGCTTATGTGTGTGATATTTGGATCCATAATTTTACTAAATGGGATTGTATTACCCTTCAAAATTATATTACCCATTTATACTTCTGAGGTAGTTTCTATATACCATCCCTAACTCTTAATCTTATCCCAACTTCTAAGTTTTTGCTAATCTAATTGTTGTAAAGTGATGCCTTGATGCTATTTTAATTCAAACTTCTCTGAACACTTATGATTTTGTAATACAATGTTGATTACATATGACACTCCCAAGTATGTTTATCACTCTGGACTATATATTTTATTTATTCAGCTGATTCTCAGTCATATTAAATGACATCATATATGGAGACATATTAAGTGATTAGCTAAAATTTAATATGTCACCATATATGATAAGGTGAGTCTTTTGTCATTTTCTATTCTTGTTCAAAATTGTTTCAGCTCTTTATTGACTTTCTTACTTGATATACATTTTAGAATAAGCTTGTCTAGCTTATCCAAAAATCTTGCTGGAATTCTGATAGTGAATTAATTAAATTTACTGATTGATTTAGAAAAATTTGACACATTTACAATATTTAATCATCTTAGAACAATGTATGTCTCCTTTGGTATTAAAATATTATTTATATACAATAATGGCATTTAAAAATATTCTCTATAAAGATTCACAATTAATATTTATATGCATTTTAATGTTGCTACTGCTGCAAATGTTATATTAACATTTTCTTATTGGTCATCTTTTGTATAAACACTGTTGGTTTTTTAGTATTGATTTTTTATCAAAAAATATTGCCAAACTTTGAATTGATCTCTTATTTGGTCCACTGATTCTCTAGAGTTTCCTACCTAAAGCATTATAATGTCTCCAGATAATAAAATTTGAATGTTATATTACTTACATTGTTTTGTTATTTTAATGACATGATCAGTATATTTATGACTATATAGTATACATTTCTGAATTAGTAACAATAATGAACATCCTTATTTTGTTTCAAACATTAAAAAGCATTGTGATAATTTTCGATAAGTAACTTTTATTGGGTTGATAAAATTATCCTCTACTTCTTATTTCATTAGTCTGTGGCTCCAGAGACTTTTAGTAATAGCTATAGGCCAATTTCTTTATTGCTCTTTATTTTAAACCTCTAACAATTTATCTCTGGATTATTTTTTTCTTCATAAATGTCCCCATATTTCTGATTCTCCTGGCCACTCCTTTTCCTAGCTGATGCGCCCCACTCCCCAACTTGCCTAATCCAGAATTATTCACTTTCTATCTCCCCAAGGCTTATCATCAATTTATTATTATTGTTGTGTTTACTGTTATTTTTCTTGAGGTTTATCATCAATTATTGTTGTTTTCAATATTGTTGTTTCATGAAACATACTTTCTACCTTTCTCCTCTTCAATCTCTATGGTTTGGTCCTAAGATGAATCCAGAGTCCTGCTTAATGCAACGCCTTTTTCTAAATTGTAGTTATATTTATAAATTAAACTTCAGAAGACTTAGGTATTTCTTGATGCACAACAAACAAACAAAAGTAAATATGATGGTAAATACTAGGTACTGGGCAGACACTTGGCCGCTACCAAGAACCAATCAAGACAGGTTACCTGCTAATTTTCAGCCACTTCAGAGACATTCAACGTATGCTACCTGGAGAATTTTTGCTCTTCAAACTTGATTTTTGATATCAAATATATAGAAACATTTATCTTGTATAAAGTTCGAAGCACTTTAAGTTGGGGAATAATAACTATTGGTCAATTTTTTTTTTTTTTTGGTCAATCTTTATTTGAAACCCTGAAACAATTTACTTTTGAAATATCTTTTTTAATTCAAAAGTGTTCCTGGTCTCCAGGTTGGTTCTTCTTTATGCTTGTCCACAGAAGGACTTGCCCATGTTTACCTATGGATGAGTAAGCCCTAGTTAAAGAAGCATGAGTTTTTAAAAATGTCTTTACTGTTCCTAAAACTGTACCCAATACAGGATAACTATATCTTTATTTTGTAATTGAGAATGGGACCATTCCATACACTGTCTTTTGTTCACAAGGCATTCTGGGAGCTTGTGTTCATAGCGATTAGCTAAAATTTAATAATTTCACCCAGTACATAGTTACATCAAAGACACACAATTTTCATTATTAAAAATGTTACTAACACAGGATTTGAATAATAAATGCAAGGCATGGGTGATTTTTTCTGTGTTTTTATATGCTTTATAATATAATTAGACATAGGTTCTTAATATGCATCAATTCAGTTCAGTTGTATTCAATTGTAAATGCATATGTTGCAAAGCAATGATGTTGATCTAATAATTTGAACTGATGAAGTTCGGTGGATAATGAAGAGAACAAGGCCTCAGAATAACAGTCTTAATTCATTCTTTAATATGTTCAAAACAAACCACCTATATACTTCCAATTTGGTACTGACTACGTATTGGATATTTTACAAAACGGGGAATGAGTTAACTTAAATATTGATCCCAAACTGATAATAATGTGAATCTTACTAAATAAACTCAGCTCTCATGGTAGCTAATAAACATTAATATAATTAATTACAGTGTGTTGCACTTTTTTTAGTTCAATTATATCTTACTCACTACATAAAATGAGAATCAGATGTACCTATGATTAGGTACATTCCATCCTTCCAAAGAAAAACAACCTATATTCATTAAATAAACTTGGAATTAATATACATGGGAGAAATAATTCTCCAAACATGCTGACATAGAGTACTTCCAGAGAAAAACATGGATTATTCAAGTGTTAAAATGATGCTCTTCATAAAGATAGATTTTATTTTTCACAGCAGTGTGATAAAATTGTAATAGAATAAATTTGACAAAATGAGCATTGCTTCATCAATGCCTGTCAGTCTGTAGAATGTTTAGAAGATTTGAAGTAACAGTTTACATTTCAATAGCTTAGGCTCTCAGCATCCATCTGCAAAGTCATTTAATTAAGGATGTTATTGTTTTCCTGAATGCTTAATATGTCATTTATTAATGAAACATGCATACATGCACACTCAGAGATGTCAGTTTAATACTTAATAGATTTTTACATCTGCTATTTCAGTATTTTAATGTTAATGAAACTTTTTATAAAACTACTAAATTAAATTTATCTTAAATATTTTCACCAAGCATCTGAATAAAAAAAAAAAAAAAATTCTCTCTGCCTATTTGAGTTGCAAGTGAGCCTTTCATGAAAAATGTCAGAAGTAGTTTGGAGAGATAATGATACTAGTAAAGAAAATATTGGTAAATGTTGAGTTACCTATAAACAGGTTGGCCTTGACCTTACTTTGATTTGTAAGTAAAACACTAAGTCTATGAAAAAAAGTTACTGAGTAAATTAGTCAATAATATATCTAGTGAATTAAGAATTTTAAGAAAATGTAAGTTAATATATGACAAATTAGACCTTAGCTAATATTTTGAATACAATATTTAAATGAGTATGCAAAACAAATGATTGATTAAATACATATGTAGAGGTGTATGTAAAAATATTAATAATTTCCTTTAGATATATGTAATTTTAGCTAGCAGCAAAATTGACCTTTTGCTTAAAATCACTACAGTAAGACGTCGTGCTAAAGTCATCTGGCACAATATATTTCCATAATGATAAGCTCCAATGAATGATGATACTTTTAATTCACAGAAGCACTCTAATCAATGCTATAATAGAATGTAATTATAATTATCTTTCATATTAACCATTGTATCTTTGGTCCCTGGATATTACTTCATAAGTGCTTTTTTCTTTTACCAAGTATCTCTGACAGAAATATATTGGTAATCTATTACTAAAGAAAAGACCAAGGAAATTAAATTGATTAATCTCAAATAAGGTCATAATAAAGACATGCAAAACAGGTAGTTATGAATTTAGTGTGAAATATTGGAAGTAGATAAACAATTTCATGTAATATTATCCATTAAGATAAAGAAATGACTTTTATTCATTGTAGAGATTCATTTAAATTTAAATAGTTAATGCAGACCCAATACACACGAGGCACTTGAAGATAGCAAGTATCAGTATAACAAAACATGAAAAAAATCTCTAATATCAAACATCTTATATATAGTATAGTTGTAGAGTTAAAGGGAGAGAATGAATGTGACAGTGGATGGGAAAAAGAATTAGAGAATTAAAGGGAAATGTTAAAAGAAATAACTTGAAGAACTCACCTTTTTAAAAATGTGCTGTATTACAGATTAGTATTCTATGCTTTAGTATTTCTATATGTAAACTGGAAATGATAATTATAACATAGTTTTGTGTGTGATGAGTAATTGAGATGATATATGTAAAGTGCTTAGAACAGGATCTCACAATCTTTTGCTAGAAGGGCACATAGAAGGAGCCTATTCTTACTGTTTATAATTTTGCCAAATGAAGTAATTTTAAAATTAAGGTGACTTAAAAAAAATAATAAAGAATTAAAGATTAGAATAACTTAACCAAGCAAGGAGTGGTAGAATGGTGAGACTGAGGAATTTCTTCCAGACATAGCTCAAATCACGTTTGAAATACAGGATATGATGTGCTCAGGGAAAAAAAAAAAAAAATCATACAAAGAGAATGCTATTACTGAAGAATCTGCATTATTCTGGGGAGGAGGTATGGCACAGTGATTGAGTCACTAGCTCTGAAAGCTGGACTTCTTGCCTGTTCTTGAATTTCACATAAATAGAATCATATACTATGTACTCTTTGGCACCTGGAATTTTCCACTCAACATATTGATTGTTAAGATTTATGTATGTTATTGTGCAAAGCACAAGTATTTTATTTTTTCTTGCTGAGCAATAGTCCATTATGTGAATATGCCAAACTTCATTTATTACCAATGAACATCTGACTGTTTACCATGTTTGGCATTTATGACTGAAGCTGCTATAAACATTTTGTACAAATATTTTTTCTGGCATATGTTCTCGGTTCTTTTGGGAAACCATGCCTAGGAATGAATATATGTATATATTCGATTAGCTTTAGTAAGTTTTGTGAGTTTTGGTGGTTTTCTAAGTTTAATTGTAGCCATCGTGATGAGATTAGGGTTGTAGCAGACTTGGAATTGTGTCTCTTTGATATTCTTTGAGAGAGAACCTGACACCAGAAGTGTAGTAGGCTGATAGCCACCAGTACTTGGCCTCATTTATCTGCCTCATTTATCTGCCTTAGAATTTGAGCTGAGTTCACGCACTTTTCTGGGGATGTCCAGCCAAAAGCTGAGCAGAACATTCCGATAAGGTCTTCCCACTTCTCGAAAGTGTAGAATTTTTCTAGGGGCAACATTTGCACTGGAGCTCCTCCCTGAGCTGGCTGAACATTCTCAGGGCTCCTCTGCAGCCTGAGGTTCTGCCTCCCCATCCTCCATTCTCCCTCTCTCCTTTCACAGACATGCATTACCACCTTAAGGATTGTACTTGCTTTCCCTCCCCTTGATATTTTACATGTATTATCCTCAACAAATGTCATACATCAACCCTCCCCCCTGATATATTCTTCTCAGAGGAACTAATCGACACAGTAGTTATATTTCATGCTGGTCATAATATCCATTTCTCTAATGAAAAGAAAAAGTTGATCAATTTTTCATATATCCATGACCATCTCAGTAACTTTTTTTCTAATATGCCAGTTCAAACCTTTTGCTGACATTATCATTGAATATGATAATGTCTTCTCTTATTGAAGAATTTTTTATGTATTCTGGATGAGTCATTTTTCCAATGCAGAATAATAAATATATTTTACCAGTTTGTAAATTACTGATACACAATTTTGGTATTCTTTGGTTAACAGAGTTTCTTAATTTTCATAATGACATTATTTATATTTTTTATGGATTGTGGGTATTTTCTTCATTTTCTTGGTCCTTTTTCTTTTAAATATTTATTCTTCAATAATAAAGTACCTTACTATTTTAGTTCCCTTACATTTTATTAAAAATAAAATTCTATCATGTAAATTTGAGGATCTAATTTGTTTTATTAAGCGACTCATGAATCAAATGGAGTCATATAAAAAAGGACAGTCTGGATAGACAGAAGAAGAGTGGGGCAAGAAGGTGGAGCGAAAGGAAAGAAAAAATTGCTTCAGGCCAGGTAGTTTTACTTTGGGAGAGGTAAGCAACAACAGAGGTCTTTATCATGCAGACTGCAGCTTCTAGGGAGGCAGGTAGGAATAGAGAGACCATTTGAGGGATTCCTAGATTATCTCCTCAATGCTGACCAGAAAATTCCAGACTGGTTTATTAAGATTAGTGTTCTGGAAGGAACTGAAAATGAAATTAGGTCAGGTATTAAATCTAGATTTGGTATGAAGGGCTTTATCAAGAATGGTGCCACTTTGGGCTTGTGGTTTTCTCTTTAACAACTTCCATATAAATTAACTGCATTGACAAAATAAAGAAGACTAAAACCACATGACCATCTTGTTAGTTGCAAAAAAAGTATTTGGAAAAATTTAACACTTATTTATAATAAAAACTTTCAGCAGACTCTAAATAGAAGTCCTCTTACTTAGACACAGACAAGATGTTTATAAGGAAAAAACTTCAATAAATAAATACTTAAACGATACCATTAAGTGTTTCTGTCCCAAGTTTAGAATCAAAACAAGGATGTGTATGATCAGCAGTTCTACTAAACATTGAACTAGTGATCCTGGGTAGTGCCATGATAGAAAAAAAAGCATATAGTGTTTGAAGAAAAATAAACTTAAAAAATCATGATTTGTAAATTTTACTATTGTATTTATATAAATAAAAATACAATAAACAATGAATTTGTGAATGGATAAATAGAATTAATAAATTAATTAGCTATATTATTAGACATAAGATAAACAAAATCAATATTATTTCTATATATTAGAAATAAATTATCAAAATATGAAACTAAAAGTAACATTATTTTGAAATAAAATATAAAAATGTAAAATAATACAATATCCAGGAATTTTTCTAAAAACAATGTAATATATCCACATTGGAAAATTCCAATCATCGCTAATGTGGTGCTTTATAAGATTTAAAGACTTTTGATAACATGACACAACCCACTGACACTTATATAGATGAAAGACAGAATTCCATTATTTACAAATGAAAGAAGACACTGGGTAGGGCCACTCAGGGAGTTCACCTGAGCACAGGTAACCTAGCAACCTAGGACTTGGAGGAGGCAGCTTCTGTATGGCAGGGAGGTGGAGTTAGTTTGGTTTTACAGGCTCACTCTCAACTGACTAATTTGAATAATTTCTTCACGCCCAGGGCATAACTGCTGCCTGAAGTGTCTAGTACCTGGCCCCAGAGGCAGTTGTGGAGGGTGCATTGTGTTCCCTGATTGCAAGATCCTGATAAGGGAAATGGTTGAGGTGTGGACTTAATCAGCTGCTAAAGGGAAAGTAACTAGACTGTACTAGGGCCTCCAAATTGAGTTAAGATCAAATTGCAAAGGAAACAAAACAAAACAAAAAATTCAGGATATTACATATAATAAGTTACATTGATTTATTTTTTAAAAGTTAACCCAACCTTGCATTTCTGAAATAAAGTTGGGATATGAAGTAGTATTCTTTATATGTCACTAAATCTGATTTACTACATCTTAAACACATGTTTGTATTTATAGTCATAAAAGATACTGACATATTATTTTCTTTTCTTGTAATATTCTTCTTAGGTTTTGATATCAGGATTATACTGGTCTCATAAAATTAGCTAGGAAATGCTTCCTTTTCCATTCTTTGAAGTGTTTTATATAATATTAGTTTTTTTTTCTTCTTCTTCTTAAATGTGGATAAATTTAACCACAAAGTCATTTGTACCTGGAATTTCTTTATGGGATAGTATGCCCTAAGATATTTTTAGTTAAATTATTTTATATGTCTTCTATTTTTATTAATTTCAATTCATCTTATAATTTTAGTTACTTTTGTAGATTGCTTTACATAGCTGATTTTTTCTACAATTGTTTTATTTTTTCTCTTCAATCTATTGACCACTGAAATTTATTTTCACATTAAGATGACCTTCTTGATTAGTTTTTTCTATAATTCATCTTGCTTTAGCTCTAACTGTCCAATGATTTTTTAAAAAGGCTTTTAATATAGTCAAACATTTATTTTTCTCTCATCTTTGATTAATACTTTATGATAGATGATATTATGAATATTGATTTAGAAAAACAAAATAAAGCTCTAGTTTACGAATATCTAATTTGTTTCACATACTTTATATTTCAAGTTGAGCATCACAATATTTAAAGACTCTTGTAACAACTTTATTGTTATCTATCTGATAACTACATTAGTTATTCTCATTTTACAAATGAAAAAATCTAGATAAAGGAAGGTTTAATAACTGGTTCGGGAAACAGGTCTCGTAAGTAAACACTAGCAAATGAAACAGTAGTCACTGAAACGAAGCTTGACTAAATAAAAAACTGTTTATTAAATTATAGTAACTCACATGAATGTTAATCTTTAATTGATTTTGTTTTTTTGAACTGCCTAAACTACTAGATACGCTTTTAGTCAAGTTCTATAATATTGAGCCTTGTGTTTGATGTTTTATCAAGCATAAACCTTGACCTAAAGTAAGCCAGTGCTTTATAAAGGGAAAAGAAAAACTATCAATGTGTATATGAGTCTAATTTATTTGGTAAGGAAGTATAAACTACAGACAGATTTCAATTTTGGCAAAAAATAGAATCTGAACTCTACATATAAGTTCCTTTGAAATGCATCTCTTTCTGTTGAGAAGCGTACCTGAAGATGATTAGATGAGACCTTTATACATACTGGTATTACTATGGTACAATAATTATACTTTAACTTAATCACAGAAAGATCCAATCATCACACTTTGTCAATTTTATTTGATAACAAATTAGTCAACAAATTAAGATAAGAAGAACTTGATTTCATTGTGTTAGATATTTTCACCATGAAATTCATTGAATGTCTTATTCCATTTTTCTAGCTACTTACCATACATTTGTATGTGGCGGCCTTAATTTTCTCTAAACTCACAATAGCCAACTCTGCGGGATGTTTTGACTTTACTGAAACTACTTTTAATTTTGCTCTTGACATTTTATTCACCATCTTTCCTCAAATGCTATTTCTAATCTTATGATCTTTAAAGCTTTCTTTTTTTATTTCTTGACTATAATAGGAAACTACACTAATCTCTGATTACTTATAATTTTATGTTTAAACCATTTAGCTGTCTTTGAAGTTCAATGATAATCTTTGCCTCATCATCAAAATGTCTTTGCTCCCATTCCTAGGTCTAACACCTCATTCATTCTTATTCTATCAATACTAGGGTACTGCTGTTCACCCTTGAGTAGTCCCTGGAACATTTTTTTTTAAAGAAAAACAAATGTTTTGAAATCTTGTCAGAAAAACTTTCATTAAAACTTAAATATTATAATCAATGAACATTTCACTTACAAGATATCACTTCAAAACAAATGGTTATATATATATATATGTATATATATATATATAACATTAGTAATTACATATGAATATATACAAAACAAAACAAATGGTTTGTGATATATTCACATATATAAATAGGAATATATATTGTATATATGAAATATACAGTGAATATTGTAGTGTGTAGTATATATATATATGTACGTGTGTTTGATATTTAGTGATCTACAAATTTCACTTTGATAAAACACAGCATCTGTTTCTTTGGTTATGCCAAAGTCTAAATCTGAAATGCTATTCTCATATAACCATATTTCACTCTTCCTTTGAGTTCCAAATCATGAAGTTAAAAAGCCACTCCCAGCTAATCCAATTTTAATGACTTTTCCTTTTTGTCTAAATTTCTATTTTTTTTTTATAGGCAAAGAAATCCACTTAATACTTGATTTTAAATTTACTAAATTTAATTATATCACTTTTTTCTAGTCCAGGCAAGTAGAATTGTGATGGATCTTATATTACAAGAATTTAAACTTGTGTACATTTCAACATTATAGTTTCTTATAAATATGTCTTTATATTTAAAGTATTGATAAACAAAAATAGAATTTGAAAAAAAATCTATTTTGTTTACATGTATGTGAATAAAATAACTGTCTAATTTTATTGTTCACTTAGCTTCAAAGTCTTTGTGTCATGCGTAATAGATTTATTGGGTGAGTGTAAGTGGTAGAAGGATCTAAATGAAAACACATTGTGGGGAAAAAGACACTTAAAAAATGATGTTGATAGGAAGATATCACACTAAAATATATCAAAATAATGAAGGGAAATCTAAAAATCTGTGTATATATCTGCTATAGAGTTTAGTTCTGAATTTTCCCTGTAGGTGTTTGCTGTGTATGTATGTAAATATGGTACAAGATGTTTTTATTCATTCTCCACATTTATATCAAATTATTTCCAAGTTTTCTTTACAGTTTCCAGTAAAACATCATGCACTGTTAGTTCTCAATAATTTTGAACACAGAATAAGATTAAACACTTAGAACATATGTAAAATGTGCTGAATTTATTTTACTTAAAAATGAAAACATTAAGCATAGTATTAGTACACACATTGTGATAAAGCAGAATGTGAAAAAGACTATTTTAACCAATCCATACATTTGAAGCAGCTATGTGTAATCACTTCAGAATTAAAAATTACAGTCAGATTAATTGTCCACTTCCTGCAAAATATATAGCTGAAATTTTAATAACATAAAGAGATCAGAAAGCACCTCCCTCTAAAATCTCATTTGAAAAAACATTTATTAAAAATTTACTCCATTGTATGATATGTTTTAATAAAAGTTAATCTGGTTTACATACTTATTATAGCAATCATTTTTTGATAGTTCCTTAGAAAAATCGGGATAAAAATTTTAATCCTTGTATTTTCTGTATTTCATGCATTAGTATATATTTTTAGAGTTTGAACTTTTCCAATTTGATATTTTATACAATTTTGTTTAATATAATGACTTCTTTTCCAGCAGGTAACCTCTACATATTGTATCCAATTTTAGTTGAAGGCATTAGAAAACTTATTAGCTTTTATTACTTCTGTGGTATTTCACTGTTTAAAAAATATACAAGTGAATATGAAAAACTTGTATGGCTTTATGGTTTGTTTTTAAATGGAAATTTTCTCAATCATGTATCTCCTCTAAAGCATTAAGACTTTTTAACTTGTTTAAACTCTATGTCCTATTTTCTTTACACTTGTTTTTGCAATCTTCAGTTGCTCCAGTTGAAAGCTGTGTCTCTATAAATTTTAGTCTTTTTCTATTGTAGAAATCCAGCAGAATAGCTGAATATACCAGGCTATAAATACTCATTTCAATCAAAGCCTAAGTAAAAAAGCTCCATAGTTCCAAACTTAAAAAGCGTTTGAAAATCTTTGCAGCTTCTACATCTTTCTTATGTGTAGTCAGATTCTAATTTAAAAGGCAATAGTTTTACTCCAGCTGATATATGGTGCTGCCCTTAGAAGTGCAATTAAGCTGTATTAGTGGAGAGGTCACTTCAGAAGTTGTGGAAATTAAACATTTATAACATTGGATCAAAAGTGATTTGTGCATCACACTGATGATCCTCCATTTATACAATTACCCAGTCCTTAGATTGCTTGGGTCTCGAAACATAAAAACCATTAATAGAGCAAAAATAAGTATGAAATGAGCATTAGATGCAGTTTCTAATGAAAAATGTATTAGTCCATGCTAATGCAACCGAATAGAAGTTAAAAAGATCGAGGTAAGCATGATCGGATGCAACAGAGCATAATCACTCATGATGTTCCAGCAGTAGAAAAATCAATGTTTCCAAAGGCTTGGAAATTTTAGCAAACTGTATGAACTACAGAAAGTAAATCTCTTCTTTGCACTGGGGCACCCCTTTCTGTTCTGGACATTGTACGTTAATAGAAATATTGATAAAATTTTATATATATCAAATAAATAACTCAAATATCTTTCAAGTACCTGCTATGTGGAAGTAGTAAGCCAAGAATATAGTTCCTCTTTTATGAACTTGGCATCCACTTAAAGGAGGCAGACAAAAATGAATACATCACAATGCAAGATTAAAAAATGATAGACATGTGCACAAAAAGCTATGGGAAAAGCCGAGAGGATGTCAAATCTGAATGAATGAAGAAAAGAATGAAGCACTGAAACATAGATTGTATAAGGGTGAAATAATAAATTTTTTGTTGAGGGTGAAGAGCAGCTGCAGCCCTACTCATCCCTTTGTAGCAAGTCTCCTTGAAAGCAGAATAGGCCAGATGAGAGAACCAAAGGTTTGATTTTACAATGCAAAGTTGCAGACTTACTGACTCTTGGGACCATGTATACATAGTTCTGAAATTATATTATTATTATAATGTATACAAGAGACAATCAGCTGGTGTATCTGTTTTTCAAGAATATGAGGAGTTTTAATTTTTCTTTCTTCCACTTTACTGTTTAAATTTGTGTGATATCCCATCCAGACTTCTAGTCACTTTTGTGCCAACTTACATGAATGCACATCTGATGTTTATTTAATATTAAATTGTTTTCCATCTCTCTTCTATGTTTGTATGAAGAAGCTTTTTTGTTGGCAGGATCGTTTTATTTTGCCAATACTGGACAATCACTTCTCAAGAATTTGGCAGAGCATTTTCCTGCATCGTAAGAAAGATTAATAAATTCCCTTTTAATTGTAAGTTTTATTTTATGATTCTATTATTTTATTAAGAACTCACTTAAACAACATATGCTAGGGTAATACATTAGTTACTAAAAATGTGAGGATTAAGCAAAATATATTTTTTGAGTCGATGCATTATGACAATCAAAACCATCTACACATACAGAGTTCTCAAGTTTCTATCAACATGAATTTCTTATTGCACTATCTTTATCCATATGACATTAGACTACTTCAGGAAACTCTTGACAAGGAAGGTGAATGTTGCAAATAAATTAACTATTCTGAAAAAAACATCTTAATACACATTAAACCTTTCATCTTCAAAAAGACAGCATCAAAACACTATTTGCTCCCTAAGACTTTTTGAAACACATGTCAAAGCCCTTGTTTTTCTGTTTTTACTGATGTTCGTTGAATCATTACATCATGATTCTTATCTATATTTAATCAAGTCCCTGTGTATTGATGCATAGAATTAAAAGAACCATTCATATAACACAAAAATAAACTAAATAAATAAATAAATAAATAATAAATAAATAAGAGGTTTGAGTTCAGTTAAATAAAAATTCTTTAAGTCCAAATTTCCTACCAAATTATGGCTTACATTGACAAGAGTAAAACGACATAAGTCCTACTCATCACTACTAAAAATTGGGGGAAAAACAAAGTAAAAAAAATTAAATAAAATTTTAACTAAATCTGTATCTTTTTATCTACATCTATAGGTATCTATCTTCATCTGTATTTACACTTATATATCACAATAATTCAAAGAGCAACTGGCAAAAATGCATGTCATTGCCTGCTTTCCCAAGTGGATTTGGTAAGCAAGGAAAGGCAAAATCTCTTAGCGTTTAATCCTGCCCACTCTCCTCTACCACACAAAAAGTTCTGTGAACATGAGATAAAATAAAATAATGGAGAGAATAAAATAAAATAATATGAGAGAAAATAAAATAATCAGTAAAAGAAATCCTAAAATTTCTTTCACTCCTAATTTGAAGTGGATGGCTAGGTTAAGCAGAGATTCTGGGGATAGATAAACAAATCTAAAACATCCTAACAACAGAAGCTACTCAGAAAGCTTGTATTTCTCCAAGAGGCACGGGAAACCACTTTACTAAGCATTTTTCTGCGTATGTGTCTACTGGGAGGATAACTGGAGAGTGAAGACAAAATTATCATAATCACCCAGAGCTAATTATCTCCTTCAGTAAACAGGAATTTAGCAGAAAGGAAGTTAAATGAGAAAATAGATAAGGCAAAATACTCTAGGGGAGTACGAAGGCCAGGGAAATAAAGTACTCTGGGAACTCAGATGAAGTTTTCTCTCCAGCTGGACACTAACAACGCCATGGCCCCCAAACCCTGTTGCGCCAACTGTTTCCTTTAAGGATCTGTAAATGGAATTGAAATGGCTGGCTGAGAATGAGTTTATGAGGAATGATGGGGAGATTGGGAGGTGAAATACTGTAGGGCAAATTGGCACTGTTGAAGTGAATCTTTAGGAGACCCTCGAAAATGGAGAGATATTTAAACCTATGTTACATGTTCCATGTAAACACAAATGTAACTTTCCTGTGTGTTTAGGAAGGAGTAGAGAACTAGATAAGGGCAATTACTACTTAAGAAAAAATTAATTATCTACTAAGTAACCAGAGTAATAAGCTAGAAGTTTCGTAATACTTAATAAAGCAATGTTGGTCTTGAAATAAATTTCAGATGAATCAGAAATTGTTCATTGGTAACCTGTACCTTGGAACCATAAAGTATTTTGAAAGTATCTGTTGTGTGGGGGGAGAGGAGAAAGGTTGCTGAGGTGACAGATAATAAATAAGGAAATTTCGATAATGTCTAATTAGAACAATGTTTGGATGATTTTAACAATTATTTTTTGTACATTTCAGAATCATAAAATTAAAAAAATATATCATATGGAGTGTTAGCTTTCATTGACTGATGTTGAATTTACAGAAAATGTTCAAGTTCATTAACTATATAGCATAAGTATTTTCATTCTAAAAACAACTGATTTTTAAGATTATATGCATTTTAACAGAATGATTTAAAAAAT
Source organism: Pteropus alecto (assembly GCF_000325575.1). Taxonomy (NCBI): domain Eukaryota; kingdom Metazoa; phylum Chordata; class Mammalia; order Chiroptera; family Pteropodidae; genus Pteropus; species Pteropus alecto. Next base: position 1,645,027 of record NW_006436811.1, on the reverse strand, counting down.
TCTATTACTCAGGATTCAAATGAAGTACAAATTTACTGTGACTCATTTTTTTTTTAGGAAGATTTCACAGAAAATAACTAGGAAAAAGCACTGTTTTTTATCAAATGGAAATCCTGACTCCACACAAATGCTACTAATACTTTCCTAGCATGAATGGACCGTACATATATTCGGTACACTTTGAGCATCTCAAAGACATAAAATCTTGATAATTTTTCTGATATAAGCTGGTCCACTATGTAGAATTCATTCAAAATGTCACACAATTTCTCTAAAGCCCCACTTCCATTAAAATATTTAGCATTTCTTAAGATTATTTTATAAATTAATGTAAATTATATACTCATACATACAAATAAACACCAAAGAAAAAAATAGCAAGCAGATGTTTGCGTTGAAGTACACATCTGTTGTCAAGTGAAGTAATTTTATGTATGCTAAATCGCATCTGCTCCTTATTTTTCTCTTAAGAATAAATATTATAACTAAAAATAGTATTTTATCAATTAAAATAATAATCACCAGGAAGTGAAATTTCTACTTTGTAACCCTAAATGTTGTATTTATTTCATCTTTTTTATTTTATAAAAGAAATTTCTAACGAAGTATTTGTGTATCAAAAGTGGGATTTACATATAAAATCATATTTCTAATGACTAATTGTAGCTGTATACTATTAACGATTATTAAAAGAATTGTGTTAGGACACACTACATCATCATCTGACTGCTTATTGTTATTAGCAAGCAAGATACTAATTAGAATCACTTTCTAATTACATATCTATATATTTTATATCAATATAAATGGCTGCATTATTTTACTGACACCACGAAGAATAAAAAAGAGTCATGATTTATTGTTAGCTGTGGCAACTTGGGAAAAAACAGTTAAATAAAACTGAACTGGCAAACTCTAAACAATTGTGCATGCATTTAATGGAGGTTTCATTAACCTAAAGAATTAAGTGGGTGTTGTAAATATATTTGTGCAGCTGACATTTATTACATTTGTATATTGTCAGTTTCTAAAAATACCCGAAAACATATTTAATTTATCAAATAATTTATTAAAATAACAATGAAAAATTTAAATTTCAGTATATAGGCCAAAAAAGTTTAGAGATTTTATGGGAATACAGTAGATACTAACATTATCTGCAAGGAAAAAAAGGATATTTTCTTTTTATAAAAATGATAATCTTCATGAGCAATGACTTCATTTTACTTTTAAACATATGTGTTAATATCATGGGGAAAACCCTAAAAAGATGTGATGTGGTCTTGCACAGTGGCTCTCCAATAGAGACAATTCCTGAAAGAGCTGATGGCTAAAAACTGTCTCCTGACAGGATTCTTAGAAATCAGTACAAGAAGTTCTTTATAGGGGGATCTGGTTAAACTTCTTTTCCAGAACTTCACAGATTGTTGCTAAGCACACTACAGAAAAGTCAGCACTGGCATTTGGATGCATCTACCATATTGTCGATTGCATATATGTGTGTGAATGTGCGTGGATAGTATGTACCAAATATTTTTCTACAAAAGTACTCTTCATTAAGTTCACTTTAGATACGATCATCTCAAGAAGTTGAAAGGTAAGTTTTACTAATTGATATTTGTGATTTTCTGGTGATTAAACATTAATATTTAATATACAGTTTTTATTTAAATTTCTTTTGACCTTTTTTCTTTTAGAGTTTGTGTAAAATTAGAATTGATTGTTCTATATATATATAATAGCTCATCATTAAAACAGTGTGGTTGGTATTGTCTTTAAAAATGCATTTAAAATTATTGATTCCATTTTTTAAATGTTTATAAGAACATGTCCATGTTGTTTTATTTTTTTACTTAACATTCGATTATTTACATTTTCTTAAAAATTTGTTGATTTATTTATAAATGCAATCATGTAAGTTGTTCACAATAGTCTCTGATTATCTTTTGTGCATGTATATGCATTTGTTCGACCTGAAATTTACTATTGTTTAGGTCCATAAATCTACAGTTTATGCTAACATATAAAATATAAATATGTTATAAATGATTTTTGACCTGAAGAAATGCAAATAATTTCTGTAAAGCTAAAAAAATTTCAAAACTATAGTTTTATTATACATTTCAAAATATATATAATATTGGGGACCATGAGACTCTCTACTGGGAGGTCATAAAGTCAAAACTTTAAAAATAATGATATTAAGATTATTTACCTTTTTTATTGCATTGACATTTTCAATGGATATGCAAAAGCAGTAGAAGGTAAATTTTTGGTGGCTTAGAATATATATTTCACTTAATGTTCTTTTAAATAAAAAACAAAAATTATTACCTTAAAATTTCTATATTGAATGTACATTTCTTATTCATTTCCTTAAATATCAAACTTTGAGTATCTTTTTATTTTAAAAAATTTCATGAGAAAATGTTCTTTTGTTGCATACCAAATCATGATAGTTCTCTCTAGAGAAAGTACATAAGACATTGTTTGAGTTGTAAGCCATTTTTATTTGAAAAAACGACTTCACAGAAAAACTATGATTATCCAGTTGTGGGTAATCATAGTGCAGATATTCCTTAAAAATAAACAAAGTGAAACTGTCAACTTATGAAAACCACAGTGTTTGTTGCCAATAACGAACTGAGAGCTTTCAAGAGCTTCTCAATACTTAGAAGAGTTTCCTGATGTGATAGTGGTAGTAATAAATTTGATTTTTGTTAATGTATACTATATTACAGAACATAATGTGTAAATATTTGGGATATTGCTAACTCAGAAAAACATCTTTCTGCCTCAACTTTGATACAACTAAAAACAAAATGTGAAATTGTAGTTAACTATGTAATGAATTTTTATTGGAATTAGGAGAAATATATTAAAGATTTGTAACTTTCTAGCAATGTCATTTTTTTCCTTAGATAAAATGGAGAAATAGATTGTTAACATGTTTCTCCAAAATAGAATATCGATTGTATAACAGACAATTAAAACTAAAATTAATTATCAGTTTCTAACTGTAATTTCCCTTTGTTTTATTTTATTTAATTTTGAGGGGAAAAGATTAATGAATTAGAACCTAAACAGGACAGTGAGAAAAAAATACTGTCGATGCTTTAATTAATTAACCAATTAATTGATATAATTCACATCCATAAACTACTTCATCCAGCAACAGCAGATTACACATTTTTCTCAAGCTCACATGGAACATTCACAAAAATAGATATTCTGGGCCATAAAACACACCTTAACAACTCTAAAAGACTAGAAATCATACAATGTGTTCTATGCAATTAAACTGGAAATTAATAACCAAAAGATAACTGGAGCTCCCCCATACTCTTGAAGATTAAATCACATACTTCTAGGTAACATATATGTGAAAGAAAAGATAAAGAAAAATTACAAATATTTTGAACTAAATGAAAACACAACTTATTAAAATCTGTAGGATTCAGTGAAAGCTGTGTTTACAGGGACATTTATAGCATTGAATACATATATTAGAAAAGTAGAAAAACTAAAATATATATTTTTATATATTTTATATACATATACACAAAGTATTCAGAAGAAAAGACATAGCAAAAATTAGAGCAGAAAGCAATAAATAAGAAAACAAAACATCAACAGAAACAAAAGTTTGTTCTTTGAAAAGGCCAATAAAATCAATAAGTCTCTTGCCAGACTAACTTAGAAAAAAAGAGAGAAGACACAAATTATTAATATCAAAGATGTAAGAGGGGACATAACTATAGATCCCATGGCCATTAAAAGAATAATAAAAGAATACTATGAACACATAGTACTCTATGCTCACAAATTTGATGACCCAAGAGAAATGAATCAATTCTTTAAAAGACACAATCTTCCCAAATTTACACAAAAAGAAATACACAATCTGAATATATTTATACCTATAAAGAAATTAAATAGGAAATTAATAACCATCAAAAACAACAACCCAAAAAAACCCAATAAGCACAGATGGGTTCATTTAAGAAATAAATTATACCAATTCTCTACAATCTCTTTCAGAAGATAAAACAGAGAGAAAACTCTCTAACTCATTCTATGAAGTCAGTATTACGTAATTCCAAAACTGGACAGATATATATAACAAGAAAACTATAGTTCAAATTCTCTCATGAACATTGATGAAAAAAATTCTCAATAAAATATTACACATTAAATTAAACATTGAATAAAGATAATTATTCACTCACACTATTTTGAATTTATCCCAGGTATGCATGGCTGGTTCAACATTTGAAAAACTATGTAATCCATCACATCAATAAGTAAAATAATAAAAATCACATGATTATATCAACAGATGCAGAAAAAGTATTTGACAAAATCCAAACTTATTAATGAAAAAATTCTTGGTAAACTAGGTGAACTTTCTCCACTTGATAAAAAAAATGTACAAAAATCTATAACTAATATCGTACTTAATGATTAAAAATATCAAAGCTTTCCCATTAAGATAAAAAAATAAAAGCAAGAATATTGCCTCTGAGTATTTCTTCTTAGAAGTATACTGCAAATCCAAACTAATGCAATAAGACAAGAAAAGAAGGTGTATAATAAATGGGAAGAAAGAAATAAAACTTTGTTCATATATGAATTCCTTTTCTATGTAAAAACCCTAAGAGAATTGATTTAAAAAATCCTGGAACTAATACACAATTATAGCACAGTTAGAAGACAGACAATTCATATACAAAGATCGGTCACTTTCCTATATATCAACCATAAACCAGTGGAATTTGAAATTTAAAACACAATAATACCATTTGTATGATCACTCCAAAAAATTAAATACTTAGGTATATATCTTAAATTATAAAAATCTGATGAAGTCAAAGAACTAAATAAACATATTTTATGTTCATGAATAAGAAGATGGTATTGTCAAAATATCAGTTTTCCCAATTTGATCTATAGATTCAATGCAATCTCATTCAAAATCCCAGCAAGTTATTTTGTGAATATCAACAAACTGATTCTAAAGTTTATATGGAGAGGTACAGGACTCAGAATAGCTAACACAATATTAAAAAAGAAAAACAAAGTTGGAGGACTGATGTTACCCTATTTGAAGACTTATTACAGCGCTCCAGTAATCAAGACCACATGGTATTGCTAAAAGAATAGACAAATAGATCAGTGGAGCAGCATAGCCAAGAAATAGATCCATATAAATATAGACAGCTGATCTTTAACAAAGAAGCAAAGAGTAAAAATAGCCTTTCCAACAGTGCTAAAACAACTGACATCCATGTGCAAAAAAAAAAAAAAAATTAACCTAAAATTAAAAATTAACTTAAAATTAACTTAAAATGTATCATAGAATTAGACGTGACACAAAATAATATAAAACTCCTAGAAGATAACACAGAAGAAAATCTAGATGACATTGAGTTTGGTGATGACTCTTTTGGATATAACACCAAAAGCATGATCCATGAAAAAAAGAATTGATAAACCTTAGTTCATCAAAATTAACTAAGTTTTTTAGCTCTGTGAAAGATACTGTTAAGAGAATGAAAAGACAAGTCACATAGGGAGAAAATTGCATAAACGTATCTGATAAAGAAATCATCTTCAAAATATACACAAACTCTTACAACTTCACAAGAAAACAACCCAATTAAAAATATGGGCCAAAGACTTTAATAGACACCTCACCAAAAAAGATATACAGATTGCAAATAAGCATACAAAAAGATCTTCTATATCATATAGTATCAGACAAATGAAAATTAAACCAACAATGACATACCACTACATATCTATTAGAGCAGCCAATATTCAGATCACCAACAAAAACAAATGCTGACAATGATATGAAGAGACAGGAACTTTCATTCATTGTTAGTAGGAATGCAAAATAACCACTTTGGATGATAGTTTAACAGTTTCTTACAAAACTAAACATTTTCTTACTATGCAACTAGCAATTGCACTCCTTGGTTTTATTCAAAGAAGATGAAAATTATGTCTACACAAAACCCTTTTTATGGCTCTTCATAACAGCTTTATTCATAAGTGTCAAAATTTGGAAGCAACCAAGGTGTTCTTCATAAGTGAATGGATAAATAAACTGTGGTACATCCTGACAATGATATTCAATACTAAAAAGAAATAAGCTATCAAGCCATGACAAGACATGGAGGACCATTAAAAGCATATAACTAAGTAAAAGAAGCCAATCTGAAAAATCCATGTACCGTACGATTCCAACTATATGACATTTTGGAAAAGATGAAACTATGAAGGCAGAAAAGGTCAGTGGTTTCCAGGAGTTGAGGAAGAGGAAAGAATGAGTCAATGGAGCACAGAGTATTTTTAGGGTAATAAAACTACTCTGTATGATACTATGATTGTGGGGACACATCATTATACACTCGTCCAAACCCATAGAATGTACACGAAGAGTGGACCCTAATGTAAATAATTATGTGTCACTGTAGGCTCATTAATAGTAACAAATGTACTACCCTCATAAGGGATGGGGCAGGCTACGTATGTGTGGGGGAAGAGGATATATGGAAAATCTCTGTACCTTCTTCATGATTTCACTATGAACTTAAAACTGATCTAAAAAATAGTTTATTAAAATAAAAACAGAAGTAGAGTGAAAAAACTTATATGGTTCACTTTATTTCATCTCTCCATAATTCAGCTCATGTAGCATCATAGGTGTATGTGAGTGCTTGTGTTTATGTGTATGCCCCTTCACATGACTTTTTTCTATGATACTTTATTTTTCTTTTATTATCTGTTTTATAACTCCCTATATCTATGATGTTCAGCTTACAAAATGGCATATAATATAATCAATAAATACTTATTTTAGTTCCTGACTAATGTTTTGTGATGAGAAGAATGACACATATGGATGACACACTATGCCATAGAAAATGTCGGTCCCCTGTGAAATCTTTGCCTCTGTTACATCTAGACACTTTAGCAGTTGATTAATGATGATGGAGCTAAAGCTCAATAGCACATAAGAATAGTATCACAGGATGATTTATTAAATCAACATTATTGTTAATTTGAAATGATGTTTACAATAGATTAAGACAGAATTTAATAGGAAGAGATCACAAAGGAAGCTTTGGATTAGGAATTTAGAAGACATTCTTTTAATAATGAAAATAAATAATGCCTCTACTGGGTATTTACCCCCAAAGACTTGAAAACCCATATCTGAAAAGATATTTACACATCAATGTTCATAGCAGCATTATTCACAGTGGCCAGGACTTGGAAGCAATCGAAGTTCCTACAATAGATGATTGGATGAAAAAGTTGTGGTACATATACACAATGGAATATTACTCAGCCACAAGAGATAAAACACTGCCATTTGCGACAACATGAATGGACCTCGAGATAATCATGCTACATGAAATAATCCAAACAGAAAAAGTTGAAAATCACATAATATCACTTATATGTGAGATATAAACCTAACAGCAACAAATGAACAGGACAAACAAACCGAGACTCATGGACATGGAATATAGACTAGATTCGAGAGGGTAGAGAGTGAGGGAGGAGGGGGAGGTAGATGGGGTAAAAGGAGTCAAACATATGGTGACAGAAAGTAATCTAACTATGGGAGGTGAACACACAGTGTAAACATATGTATGACTTACTGTTAAAGTGTACAGCTGAAACTTATTGGATTTCATTAACCAATGTCACCATAAAAATAAATTAATTTTAAAAAAAGAAAATAAAGAAAATAATTAAATAGATATGTTAATGAATAGAAAACCTATGTCTCTCAGAAGAGTAGTAGTGACTTGTATTAAAATTAATATAAAAGGTGAAATTAAGCAAATATGACATAGTAAATCATTGCTTAGCAGTACTGATATAAAATATTTTAAAATTAAAAGCATAATTCCTCCTTCCTTCCTTCCTTCCTTCCTTCCTTCCTTCCTTCCTTCCTTCCTCCTTCCCTCCCTTCCTTCCTCTCTCTTCCTTCCTTCCTTCCTTCCTTCCAACTACTTCTTTTTCTCTTTCTTTCTCTCTCTTTCTCC
>NW_006436811.1:1624841-1636714 GCF_000325575.1 Pteropus alecto | reverse complement strand
CTTTCCTCCCTCCCTCCCTCCTTCCTTCCTTCCTTTCTTTCTTTCATTTCTTTTCTTTCTTTTGTTCATTCTTTCTTCTTTCTTTCCTTTTTTCCTTTCTTTTAAATTACTAAACCATGATCCTTCAAAGAAACTATCTAGATACTCTAACACAAATCTTTATGTGCATATTCCAAGTGGAAAATATTTTTTAAAATTGAGAATAAAATACTTTGTCAACAATATTACCTGTAAATATAAAATATTATTTATAAATATATGTAAATGAAGTTTATGCTATTTACATATTTAGAACATTAAGTATAAAGTAATTTATAAAGCATTATTACCTATAATTCAGAATCATAGTTATGCTGAAAACATATTTAGCTATTTTCCCATCTGAAGAGGACACAAGGAATTCTTTAAATCACTTCCTAATTTATAATTTCATTTAAATATCAGTTGCTAAACTAATTAAAAGTCAGGCCATTATCAGAATCTCAAGTTATTTTATCTTTCCATAGGCACTTAATTACCAATAAAATCAATATCTTTGATTTTTTAAAATACAAATTAAAACAATACACTTGAATATGATTATTCCTCTACACTTTTAAAAAATGCATCTGCAGCATGTTAAATTGATTTTTTTTAGGCAAGGCAATCCTTGGTGGACCTCACAGATTACAAGGACCTTGTCAGTTTACAATTCCTTTTTTTTTTTTTATGCCTACACCTACAGCACCTGGTCTTCATAGGTGGCTTCCTACCCAAGTACTAACCAGGCCCGATCCTGCTTAGCTTCCGAGAACAGACGGGATTGGGCTTGTTCAGGGGGGCATGGCCGTGGACTAAATTAAGTGATTTAAATAATATAAATTGTTTTTTCTTTTCAACCAACAAAAGATCAGATTATAACACAGGTAGCTTAGAATCATGTTAGATTTTAATTATCACTATCACCACTGTTAGTGGTTACTGAAGACCTTTCTCCCCTTGTTTAGCTGTCAAAAGCCACAGATATCATATCAAATGGCACAAAATTGATTTTAAGTTTTGTGTCATTTTTTATAATACATAATATAGAATGATTGATTTTTATTGCATTAGTTTAATGTAATGACATTAAAGTTAAATAAGCAGCTGGGATTAAAAAGGGTAATTTTTAATTATTTCCTGTTAACTTAAGTCTATCATTTATCTCTGTGATTGTTCAGTGTAAGACTGATGAAGGCATTAAAAAATATCTTTTTTTCTAAGCATATAATGAAACAGAACAATGTAATGTTGAGATATAAAAGCTAGAAATGGATTCTTCATGGAAAAAAAATTGAGACAAAAGTAGTGTTTCGAAGTTTAATTTTAGGTACTATGAATAAACCATATGTTCTCATCTCCAGCATCTGTTAATTATGGTGATCAGGTTAAGTATTTTTTTCAATAAATAAAAATATTTTGAATTGTTGCTTTTTTATGTAGGTGGAGGCCATGCAACAAACTAAATAGAATGTGTTTTTGTTTTGCTTTGAAGATCTTGGTTAAAAATTCCTGATATTTGCAATTTATAACTCATGTTAAAAAAACAATTAGGAATGTTCACAAACTTTGCATTGCTTAACATTTTCTAACCTATTCCAAGGAATGTTAAAGAATGCTTATGTTTAAAATACATACTTTCATTATGAGCATTCAATGATCAAAATTGTAGATACTTTTCAGACAATATTCATCAGTGTGATTGAGTATTATGATAATTTCAGATTTTACACTGGTCATTCAAAATACTAGGCATTAGTGTGCTCACTCTCTGACAATGTAACTGAGGAAGTATGCTCATTTCCCTAGCAATTCCAGGTTTGCATTAACTGTAAAGCAGTTCCAAAGAATTCTCCATTGATTTGTGGAACTAACAACTATAGTGGATATCTTTGAATTCCCTACAACTAATGAAAAAAAATTCAGGACAGTTGAAAAACCTCCTGAAACACTTAAAGATTCCAAAGATGGTGGTTTATTAGCTTGAGGAATGTGCTCTGGCATCTGTGGAGGTCTGAGAAAGGTTCTATGTCAAAGACGAGGGCTATGATGGTTGAAGATAACTTATTTTATGGGTGGTTGGTATTTATGATGAACTATGTTTTTTGCTTATGTGAACTACTCATATTCTTTAATATAAGTGTGTAGAACTAAATAAAAATTGGATAATCAGTGTCCTCAAAATTATACTCTTGGAAAATCTCTCATTTTAAAATTTGCTTCTGCAACCACCAAGCAATACATATGCATGGAAAAAAAAATAAGCTTATTTAAACTATACCTACAGGACAAAGATGGTAAAAATGCTCATTTCCCTGGCAATTCCAGGTTTGCATTAACTGTAAAGCAGTTCCAAAGAATTCTCCATTGATTTGTGGAACTAACAACTATAGTGGATATCTTTGAATTCCCTACAACTAATGAAAAAAAATTCAGGACAGTTGAAAAACCTCCTGAAACACTTAAAGATTCCAAAGATGGTCGTTTATTAGCTTGAGGAATGTGCTCTGGCATCTGTGGAGGTCTGAGAAAGGTTCTATGTCAAAGACGAGGGCTATGATGGTTGAAGATAACTTATTTTATGGGTGGTTGGTATTTATGATGAACTATGTTTTTTGCTTATGTGAACTACTCATATTCTTTAATATAAGTGTGTAGAACTAAATAAAAATTGGATAATCAGTGTCCTCAAAATTATACTCTTGGAAAATCTCTCATTTTAAAATTTGCTTCTGCAACCACCAAGCAATACATATGCATGGAAAAAAAATAAGCTTATTTAAACTATACCTACAGGACAAAGATGGTAAAATATTTATTGCTTTACAGAGCAGTTATTTATAAAATAAAAATATGGTTTATGATTTTGTATGAGTAGAAGAGTATAGAAGATTGAGGTAATATTGCAGTATGATTATTTTAAGAAAATCTTGAGAAAAAGAGAATGATATGAAGTCCAGACCTTTCTGCTTTTATGGTGCATGTGCTGAAGAAGCCCTATTTCCCATAAACTCACCTGCCTGCTTTCTCCGTGTTATCTCCAAGGCACCTGAGATTTAATAGGGAAAACTCCATAACGAATCAGTTGGATTCTACTCTAAATTCCTAACTACTTACTTTGAGGGCTTTCTTATTATGGTCCAGAAATATTATATGTACTCCCACTTCTTATGGGGATTTAAAAAATATTCTTAATTTTTCTTACAAGTGCAGATGTATTACATGTTTGTAAGAAAAGATTAAAATGGCACAGAAACATATAGGAAATAGTAATTTAGCACTTACATGCAAGATCATGTCATAGGGTTTATAGGATAGAAAGGGACATAGATAGTCATCAAATCTTTCACTCAGATAAATTTAAATGACAAATTCTAGGTTTATTACTGAAAGGTACTTAACGCTCTGAAAGAGGTAGGCTGGTCCTTGTTGAAGTTCACAGAGAAAAATTCCGCAAGGAAATAAGTGGCTCGCTGAGATATGGAAACGAGGACTTACTTAGGTGAAGGATTCGGCCTGTGACCCCTTAGGGAACAATGTAAGGAGGCCAGGGAGCTGGAACTAGAAGAGGAGGAGCTTCGTGAAGCTGCCGTTAGTCCATCTTCACCACAGTTTTCTTAGACCTCTAAAAAAAGAGAGAACCCTTCACATGTTCTAAGTAGGGAGGGGAATGCTTCATACTCCATTCTGATGCAGTCCTGTTGAACTGATTCCTCAGTCCAATAAGGCCGCCCCTTCTGCTGCTGCTCTAGTGGAGTGCCATCCTGGGCATCCTATCACCTAGTATGCTTCTTTTCCTCCAGAGGCGAAAGTTCCCCCAAGTTCTACTGTTTTTGCTAACTGTCTTGATCCTTCAGTATGTTTTTGAATATTTTTCTTTCAGATTTATAATTTTTTACTGGAAGTAAACTAAATGCAATAAAGGAACTTTTTTTAACACACACATATATATATTCACGTGTATATATATGTAAAATTTTCTCTCTTCCTTTTGGCTTTCTCTACTAGTCCCTATAAATAAATCACCAGGCTCAAATTCAGATCTGAGAATACATGGTAACTACAAACGATACAAAAAATTTCTTAGTTTTGAAAATAATAAATTAGAATGTCCACATGCTATTTTCAAGCACGTAAAATCAAATATTATCTGGTAATGTTTCTTTAATGAAGCTGAGTATATTTCATTTCTGAGGTAAGTGGAAAGGATTGGAAGTGAACTGTGAAACTAAAACAAGAATAACTCTTCAACTGATTACCAAAGCGCCACTTTGCCAAGCAGCAGTTCACTGTTTTTATATTGTAAGTTCCTTTTTACTGGTTTTTAAAATTCCTTTTTTACCCTTATTCAGTGCAATATATAAGTGTTTAGTTAAAGGTGATTTATAAATGTATGAGTGGCTGAATGTTTTCTCCTTTTCTGCTTCTAAGAGTAGCATTTGCTTCTGTTTATTTCATGCTTTCTGTATCCACTCAAAAGATACATTTTGGGTTTATGTTTAAGATTTTCATGTACTCCAGAACATATTTAGAGTAAACCTATAGAGACCATCAAACTGAAAAATCATGTTTACTTAGGTTCCAGATTTCTGATCCTTATTCTATGTAAGAGTATCAATGCAAACGCAGTTTAAATTCCAGGAAAAATTACTTGTAAATATCTATGTCTACTTTATTCAGAGTTATCAAAATGTCCCAGAGGCTTTACATTTTTTATCAATTTTGATCTATTGCTGGAATGTCCCACTGAAGTCCCTCAGCTATGAATGATTTGGTCTATTGATATCTTCTTATTTTTAATAAGAGTTGTATCCGTTATCTTTACTATTGTATAAAACACCACAATTTTGTGGCTTAAAACAAGATTCAGATTCCGTAAAGCATAAGACTGGGCACCGTTGGCTGGATCCTCTGTTCAAGGTCTTCCTTCACAAGGCTTCAGTCAAGGTGGCAGCCAGGACTGCAATCTCCTGGATTCTCCAGGGTTCTATTCCAAGTTCACTGATTATTGTAAATTCCTTGAAGTTGTATGACTGAAGCCCTTCGCTTCTGGAGATCCCCTATTATTCTCTACTACATGGGCCTCTTCACAATATAGCAGTTTTCTGTTCCAAGATCAAGGAGTGTCTACTGCTGCTTCCTCTATCACAACCACAATCAGAGATCATCCTTCTGTTGTTTAACTCAAAGTCAACTGATGAGAGATCTTAATTACACCTGCAAAATCTATTTGCTTTTGTTATATAATGTAATTTACGCAACACGGTGATATGTCACTATATTTATAGGCCTTGAAGGACATTTGGTCATGTCCAAAACATCCACGGAGACATTCGGTCCATGTCAAAGGGTCCTTGGTATCTGGTCTTGTCCAAAATGTCCACACTTAGAAAACTTCCCTGGGTCCAGATAGTTCACATCTTTATTTATACTTTTGGTCTACAGGATTAATATATAAAAAAATGCTATCACGGTTTATTGGTTCAATTATTGTGTTGTGTCTGTATTGCCAATAATAACCCTTCTAACCCCAGTGGCCTAACTGGTAATGGTACATGGGGTTAAGTAGATGGATCAGCATGCACCAAATGTTGACATGAATGCTTTGGACAGGACTGAATTTTCTGCTAATCATTTGCAGGTCCCACCTACCCTCCATCAGGAGGGAATTATACAGGGCATTCACACCAGAGAGCAGAAATCTTGTGATCATCTTAGAATTCTGCCAACCTGTGAGTTTAAAAGACATTTCTAACACAAAATGTTTAAGATAATTGTTTCAGGAAGGTAAGTGTGCACACTAAGCAAAAGCATAAATTTTATGAACAATACACTGTGTGTTTGTAGAGCGCAGTGGTCAATTAAACATTTAATATTTTTTCTTGTGAAAATGATATGGAGTCCTTCCAATAGGTAAATAAGTTGCAGGTTTAGGGAGGGGGAACACAATTAAATAAAAAGGCTTTCTCATATGTTTCCATCAAAATGTTAATAATTTCAAAACGTTAACAATTTGCTAAGGATTTTTTTAAAGATTCTACATGAGGAAAGGTATTTATTGAATGCAGTTGGAGTTAAACACAATTAGGTGAGCTTGTATTTATAATATTACAAATTCTCTTCCGTTATCATGTATGGAAATGCCCTAAATGTGGAAGGGGAATCCTGAATTAACTTTTCTGTTCCATGAAGCACACTTGCTAGTCTCAGCTATTTGATAGTATGTAGGGATCTCTATCATTTTTGCCTTTCACTACTTGGTCTTAAACTAAATAACAAGTAATGAATATGATCTATAGTTTTCTGATTTATTATTTCCATTACCAGATTAAGTTTTCATTGCTTCAGTATACTTTGATCTGTTTGATGGCAATTTAGAATAAGGTTATGTTTCTTGTTTATACATTCAGTGTCTTAGAAGGACATATTATTTATATAATTTATATGAGGACGACAGATTTTTGGGGGGTGGGGAGAATCAGGAACAATGTTTGTAACGTTTTTAGAAAGAGTAATGGAAATTAATTCTACCACTGTTGTTAGTTTTCTCAAAGATGTCTTGATAGGTGAAAAACATAAAAGGAAAATTATGACATGGAACTGATCTCTAATAATATGCACTCCATTGTACGAGTTCATCTTGCTAAACAGCTTCTCATTAAGTAAATCAAGCATTTGGGGGCATTGCTCTAATTATATGTTCTTTAATATTAAATTTATTCAATATCTATTTTTCAATTAGCTAGATGGAATTTTATATTCCAATATTTAACGTGCATATGGTGCTTACTGCTGTGTGAAACTTAAATCCTTCGGTTTTGCTTTACATGATTAACATTTCACCCAGCTTAATCTGTATATTTGATTTTAAACTTCTGGGATGGTCTGTGATGCATGCTTTGAATGAACAAACAACAGCCTCAATTCTGAGATGATTTTGTTATGGTCTTACTAGCATAACTGATCCATCTGCTCTCAATTTTTTGCACTTTACAATTCACTTGTATATGTGTATGTGTGTTTCATTCACATTTTGGCTTCTGCAAAAAGTTTTGGTTACCTTTTAAATACAATAAGAAATGCTGTCAGTTTATTTATCTGTTCCTTCATGTAAAGGTTTGAAAAGGAGACTGGAGAAAGTAATTACAAATTTCTACTTCTGAAAACTTTCTACAACTGCATTTAATAAAACAAAATCAAAATAAGCATATAAAACAGCCTCAGTATGGTATTTGGGGGCGGGGAATTTAATGATTAGACTATATGTTACATAAGACTTTGTGTTTTTTTAGGTTAAAGTCTCAATATAGCTCAAAAATCTGCTTGTCCTTGCATTTATTCTTTATCTCTTGTATCTTTATCTTTAGCATTGTACACAATTGTTATCTAGTTGTTGCCAAAATATTCTATGTAATTTTTAAGCAAAAATAATCCTAAGTAACCAGAGTTTGAATTTAATTTCTAATATCCCTCACTGAAAAAATCATGAGGATAAGATCCACTTTTTTTTTTGTTTTTTTTTGTTGTTGTTGTTGTTTTTGTTTTTTTTACGGTAAAACTTGGGCTACTCTTAGAGAAACATTTTATTTTCTCAATTTCATGTTATCAGTCCCTCCCTCCCAAAACCAGCTGCAAAAGTAAATAAATAAATAGATGACAGATGATAGATAGATACATACATAGATAGATAGATAGATAGATAGATAGATACATAGATAGATAGATAGATAGATAGATAGATAGATAGATAGATAGATAGATAGATAGATAATTTAGGCTGCAGTAAAGAAAAAAAAATATTTGAGTAAAGGATCACAATCCAAGAGACCCAGATTCAGGTAGCAACCCAACCCAAACTGGGCTCTGGAGAGATCAAAGAAAGGCAGGGTTTATAAAGGCAAAAAACACAAAATGTAATTCTTTCATGCAAATGAAGGATCGGATCACTGGCTAGACTAACAGGGATTGGTTAGTTCCAATATGCAAACGAGGAAGGTGAAAACCACAAGGAAGGAAGTAAAATCTCTAGGTGTCTATGTAGCAGTAGTTACAGAATGTTTATGGCTCCAACATGTTTTGGGCTGAGTTTAGCAACAGGTTTAGCAACTTCTAGCAGCTCTAGGAACTGAGGCACAAGATGTGTGTAGGCCCCATTTCCTTAATACCCTCCTAACTCTATTTGAATTGATTCTTAACTATTCCATTTCATTTTCTCCATTATTATGACCAACATCCTTACAAAAAGCACATAAAAACACATCACTAACTTTAAAAAGGCCCACATAGTCTTATAACTCCTGATGCTGATGAGCAACTGTTACTTTTATGACATCCGTCAGAGATTTTTTTTCCTGAACAAAGCCCACCTTGTATATAAAACTGTGTATATAACATAACCATGGATGATAGCGTGAATATAAGATAATATGTCTTATTCTTAGATTGGAAGATTTGTCATTCATTATAATCGATAGGTACACAACATGTACAATGTGTAAGGCACTGTGCTAGTGTCTTGAGTGAAAAAACAATGTTCAATGAAACTATGTTTAGCATCACTGGCATTATGGAAATGGAATTAAAAACCACAATGAGATATCACTATATACCTATCAAAATATCTAAAATAAAAAATGGTGTTATCACTCTTAAAGACTATAAGTGCCAGGAGATAAGTCAAAACCCAAACAGCCAGCTGCCCTGCATAACCTTTCTCAGACTGGATTAGAATCATTCATACAAGCAAGTGGTGTGTCTGAGGCTGATTTAATCCAAAAAGATTTAATTTAATAAAATATGAGTTATATTTCATTGGAACATTATTTTTCCTTCAGACATAAATATAAGTGGGGTTAATAGTAATTTTAAGATGAAGTATAGATAATATCTACATAAACGTTTGGCATATCCTTGGTGTCGTTTATCAGTTTAAACCCACCACTCAGTTTTTAAATTATGTTAAAGAAAAGTTATCCCCAAAGAATAAAACTATCCATTTACCTCAGATTTATCGAAAGAACAGGAACATATCTACATTAGAAATTTGGCATACATTTGCTATATAGTTACAATTATTTTGTGATTGTGGTGTGTTATACTTCAGTACAAGCTTATGAATATGTACTACTTCTTAATCTCACCCTATTGTTGAGTCTGACTTCTTTGTAAACTTCTGTGTTTAATTCAAAGTGCAGGTCAATGTAATGGGTCCCAGCGTTTTCATTCATTCTCACTAACAATAATTATGTTGTAAATATGATCACATATAAATAGAATTGTGTTCTTTAGCACCATCTAGCTTACCTTTTGAGCAATTCACAGTAATAAAATTTATCTTTTATAACAACTGGACAATAATAATCTTAGTATAGCTAAGAAGATCTATAAAGATAAGTCAAAATGACTAAAACTATTAATGTCATTTTTTAAAAAATTACTATATGCACACTGTTGCTCTCTCATAGCATTAACAAATTGGTCTTTTAGTGCTGTCACCATGTCTTAAGAAATCGTTTTCTTTGTGCTAATTACCAGAAAGGCTTCATTTAAAACAGTGGGAACATTCCACTTAATTGCTCTTCAGTTGCTGATAATCTTTAGAACTAATGTATTTTTTATCAATGAAGATTGAGAGCACTTTATAAAAATAATTTATTAATGCTCATCATCTTTATATAATGAAATAGACATTATTAACATTTCCCTGATAGAAAGAGCTAAGTCATATAGAGATTAGGGAAACAAAATTTAATATGTTAACCTTTATGTAAATGATAAGCGAAGTTAATTATATGAAAATAACATCTATTGTTTACCAGATATCTTCTAGAAGAAAATATTTTGATCAATTCCTAATTGTGATACATTAGCTTATTCTGATATTTCCTAATAGTCTGAATTTCTGTGTCACTATTTAAATTTATCTATTCTGCTTGAGATTGCCACTCTTCATTTTATTTTACAAAAGTTGCATGTTACTATCTATTTTATGTGTATTTCCAGCCTGGCAAATCTATTTAGGAGAAAGCATAGAACTCTGATAAATGCAAGCTATACACTAATGTAATGTAATGTATAAGAACACTTGATGAATGTTAGCTTAAAAAATATATTAAATCAATAGAGATTTTGAAATTAACTATAGTTTTAAGATGTTAATAATATAAATATTCAAGCAAAGATTAAGATATTTTATATACTACATTCATAAGCATATAATTTATTTACTTTACATAACTGCAATAAAGTATTTTTAAGAATAATCCATCAATATTACAAGTTGTATAATATTTTGTTAAAATGAGTACATTTTTCTAATTTCCCAAAGAAAATATTTATTCCAGATGTGACTGGCCTGAGTGGAAACTTAGAATAAAATATAATTAGTCTGGCATTAGTCTGGTTATCAAAATGATATAGAATTTTAAAGTATTAGATAATTGATATGTAATCTTATTCACTAATTCACTTATCCATCAAATATTTACCAAATGAATGTTATTTGCCATTCACTATTTAAATGACCAGAAATCAGTGGTATTCAATGCAACTGTCTTTGATTTTAAAGAGTTTCTATGCTAATAGGGAGATTCAAACTGTGTGTGTGTATTGTGTGTGTGTGTGTGTGTGTGTGTGTGTGTGTGTGAGAGAGAGAGAGAGAGAGAGAGAGAGAGAGAGAGAGATGAAACAGTGCTTAGCGCTGTATAGGTAATTAAATAGAGTGATGTGATAGTGACTGTTTTTTCTTAATTGGATGAACAAAAGGGTGGCATTTAAGAAGAAATTTGAAAGTTAAGAATCAACCATAGAAAGAGGAGAAGAAAGGATATTCCAATTAGAAATTAGAATGTCTATTTCAAAGACTTAAGTGTCTAAGATCTTATCATTCTTGAAAAACTAAAACTGCGATGTGGGTTTAACATAGTAGATAAGATGAAGAGTGGAGACATATGGCTGGGGCCAGACTACACAAGGCTTTCATTAGCTAGAGGAAGGAGTTTCAACCCTCCCTCCCTTCCTCCCTTCCTCCCTTCCTCCCTTCCTCCCTTCCTCCCTTCCTCCCTTCCTCCCTTCCTCCCTTCCTCCCTTCCTTCCTTCCTTCCTCTCTTCCTTCTTTAATACAGAAATCCCAGTAAGAGTTGACAATGGATTTTATTAGGATGGTAGTAAGGACATGTACATGGTCTGAGTCCATGTACATTCAGTAGCAGTACAAACAGCATTTTCTGAAAACATACATTTTGGAGACTGTGGTTGGGAAAAGAGAAGTATCAAGCAGAATACAATTATTTTAGGCTTGAAAACTACATACTAGTGTTTTCTTAAATAATTAATGATAATGTTGCCTTTTACCAATTGCAAGACAGTGGTGGACATGCAATTTAAGTGATGGTAGAATCAAGATTTCTGTTTTGGCTTTTTCAGTTTTGAGATGTTTGTCATGTGAATGCATCCAGTAAATAACTATTGATATAAGTCAGGAGTTTGATCTAGAAGTCAGGGTAGGAAATCCAGCTTTCGGAACCATCTTCATATACATGGAATTTTTTTGCCCCTAGAAACAAATGTACAAGCCTACTTGAAATAGTTTTAATCATTGGTTTTATACTATATAAGAAAAAATCCTACTTTTTCCTTTCCACTTAAAAATAGCACATTAATTATAAGAAATATTAAAGCAAAGTAAAGAAAAAAGCACTAGTTTCAATGCATAAGAACATAACAATTAGTATTTTGGTATATTTTTAGATTTTTAGGTAGAAAAGAAATTATAAAGGTGAGACTGTTCACTGGATAGCACTATTACAGCTAAAATATTGCCAAACAATTTTTGTTTAATTAGGAGGTTTCTCTCT
>NW_006436811.1:1611788-1624805 GCF_000325575.1 Pteropus alecto | reverse complement strand
TCTTTCTCTTTCTCTCTCTCTCTCTCTCTCTCTCTCTTTCAACTCTTAACAATAGTTCTGTTAAAGAACACATCCTTACTCCATTCCGTGGCCCCAAAGGTATTTTTTATAGGACTTCAAGCTCAGCAGCCCAGGAGATGATAGAAGCAGAAGTGAAATGTAGCTACAATGGATAATGTTTAGCTCGATGCAGTGTACAGGAAAAGCATAATAGGGAGCAAAATATCCCAATCTGCTGCTCCTACCCAAACAGTTAGCATTTTCTCCCCTTGTCTGTTTTGCAGGATGCAGCTACTCTTTTGTACTTAATTTAATTTACAATATTTTGCTGATGACCAGGATTCCATACTTCCCCACATTATCCTCTTAGCATCTGCCTTTTTCATATCTTGATCATTGCCTATAAGATTAAAAAGTCTTCATTCTGGAGCACAGATTTGTTTTTTACCCCATGCTCTGCCAACCTGGAAACAGCTCCAGAGTCTTTTCTCGTATTTATACAGAATGCCAAATCCTGTTTCCTTAATTGTCTCAGCTGGGGAGCCAGGAGCTCATAAAACAGCTGGTGGCAAGTGTGTACATAGGAAATAGGTAGGGCAGACTCTCCTGCATAAGGCAATACTGTAGGAAGAATCTTTGCAGTTAGGAGTTCTCTCCTCTGAAGGATACCAGCACGGTTGGTTCTGTTAAAACTCATTTACTATACACAACCGCCTTCCAGATGGTAGCCTCTGACACCACAAAGTGCCCAAGGCAGGGTTGTGGTTGTAAGGATGTACATGTGAATGTGATAGGGTAAGGAATTTTTTTTTTTAACAAGCGACTATAAAAAGCATTTAAGAAATGGAGGCTGTAACTCTGCTCTTTAAACTCAGTAGTGATGTGATTGTGCTTTGCAGTTAGCGTAAAAACTAAGATGCTATTTTGTTCATTTGTACATGTGTTAAAGATCTATTTTAGGTCATTGTTTTTCTATGAATGTGCAACATGTTTTCTAAGAAAAAAGTGCTACAAAATTTTGCATATTTTGTTCATAATGTAGCCTTTCATTTTGAGATTTCTTTTACTAACCTATACAATTAGATCACTTTGAAGTTTAATTTTATTAAAACATTATCACTTTGTCTATTATCTTTCATATTTTAGCTTTAAAGAATAAAAGTCATGTTTGCTATTCACATGTTTTTGTTCATGTCTCTAAATTCAATCCATATATATTTTCTATTAATTTCAAAATTAGATTCAATCTTGGATGAGTCATATGAGACATTTAAAAAAGTAGTCAGAAATAAGTAACTATTGCATTTTCATATTTGCAAAAAGTATATTAATAATAATCACATTTAAGATCTTTTTCTTGATTAGGTAATATCCTGGTAGTGTTATTTTAAAATAAAGTTAAATTCTAAAATAAATAAGTTGCAGGTAATTCATATCTAAAATATGATATAATCTTTTTTTTAAGTATCTTCCTGATCTGGAAGAGAATGGATTAAAACTAATAGAAGTGTTAATTTTTAAGTAATTCAAAATAACTACACTGGAGAAACTAAATTGCTAAAATTAATCTTCTGGTGTATAATAGAATATTTTTTGAGAACTTGAATTTATGTTTCTAGAATATCAGAGTATTAAGGTCAATGGACTTCGAGATTTTTGATAGAGATAAAAGTCATTTTGTAGTATAAGTGATTTGACAATTAGCTTTATGCATAACCATGTCATTTATTCATGCATTAAATGTATTGATGGTCTAGTATGTGCCAGATACTATGAAAATTTACAAGGTTACCTTGGTAAACCAACAAGCATACAGTTAAAAATAAAAAAATACGGCCCATTGGCATAAATTAAAAGTTTCGTGAAATGGCTGTAAATAAAAATAAATGAATAAAAAGATTGCTTAAATTTACTTTCATACAGTATGCATAATGGAAAAATAAGAAAAAACAGTTCTATAATTGGCTAAGAAACTGACAGTCAGGAAAGAGAAAAAAAAGCTTATCAATGTAGAATAATACAAACAGAAAAAATGACTACAGCCAAGTTCTTTCAATTCTCGGTGACAAATTCATTTGATTTTGAATGGCATGGGAAGTATACATCCATCAATTTGCTTTCATTCAGAGATATTTCTGAGGGGGATTTTGCTAGACTGTTGTTCTGAAAATTAGTTTTCAGAGTTGCATATGCCAGAATGGCATTCTTGGAATTTGTTTTTAAGTAAATGCCTTTGAGATAATAAAGCAAAACACAATATACACCAATAAAAAGTTATTCTCAAGTCAAATAATAAAATTTTTATGTATATTTTATATCTCTACCTAATAATAAAATAATTTATATTTTCACATGATGTCTTTTTTATATCGGTCCAGATTTTTCTATTTCTCAAGTGAGCTCGGTCTATTTCATATACTATCCATTGGGGAAATAATAGAGAAAAGTGAAAAATTAGTATTTATAAACTGTGATAGCTCTAATAGGACCTTGATAGATTACTTCTTCCATGTACTTCTTAGAAAGAACAGGTAGATTTTTGGTCTGTGTATGCATTTCTAGCCTACAAAATATATCCAGTCATAGATACTGAAGAACATCATGAAATTTGGCACAGATAAAAATCAACAAACATGTCAGAATACATGCATATAAATATAAATGGTAACACCTATTTATGAGAAAGTATAGGTATTATGTTAAAATTGCATACTTTATATGTAGTATATTTAGAATATTTATGAGTATGTTTAAAATGCTGTAATGAGTACACATGAATAATTGTTTTCAATTAAATTAAATTAAATTAAATGTCAAACTTGTGATGAATAATGTTGAAATAAATTTAAGATTAAAAGAGAATTTGTGCTTGGGAAAGTTGCTTGTCAATACAAAAGCTCTGCTTCAACTAAAGACAAAAAGAAATCTATACTTAAAAACATTCTTTTGGCATGTATCAGCACGTTTTAGTCTCTCTGTTTCTCTTTAGAACATACTCCTTCACTCACAAGAGTAAATAAGTAATTAGTAAGTTGAGCGTAAGGCAATCCAAATATAGGTAATATTTATAACTATGAAATTATGTCATTAGATGGGATTTGTTTAAAAAATAATTGTTGATCTTACAATTTATTATATTTTCTTCTATATTGTTTTTGTCTCCCTTAAGGATTCTTTTTAATGGTCTTTGATAAAATGACACATGCAATAAGGTCCGATATATTAATGTCATGCAAGGTTGAAAGCAAAAAAGAAAGCGCTGATAAAATAAATAACTCTATAGACCTATAATAAGTCAATAACAATGGTTTCCACATTTGAAATACTGACAAATCGTGAAAAATTTCTGCATACCTCTTATAATAAACTGTCAGTTTAAATTCAGCAACATTATAATACAAAATAATTTGCATATGTAAATGAACTGCATTTTTTTCTAGTACTGATTAATGTATTATAGAATAAAACTCACAGATACATTTGAATTTTAAAGAAGGATGCAGTAGAATTGTATGATTTTTTTAAAAAAATATTCATTTTATACATATTAAGATCCTATAGATTTTTAGCCCCTTAATTAACTGCTGAAGACAAAAAAATAGACAAAACAGTATCAAATGACCCTGTCAGTTTAGAGATGACAATAATCAATTTTATCATTTTATAAAGAAACAAAGCAAAATCCAGCCAGATTAGTGTCTTGGACTAACTCAGAGAGCACACAAGTATAGGCAGACAAGTCTAGGGCAACCATACAGCACAGTAACAGAAAGGAGAGATGTAGAACAGAGGGAGAGCTGTTAACATGACAAGGCCCAAAAGGGCAAGAGGAGGGTGTGGTTGATGAAACCAAGAAAGAAAAAGCTGAAGAAGGTCATCTGGCAGTAGCTATGGCCTTGGTTGAAGAGTTCAACTGGTATAAGGTGAACTCAAAGAAAGGAAACTAGAGAAAATAATAGCACAACTTCCCACTTCTCCCACACTGATCTCCTGTTTGACTTCTGGTGTTACATGTTGGCTTAAACCAATCGGAAGCAAGGAGGTGATGGAGCCAAACTGAATACACTAAACAGGCCAACATTCTGGGGCACTGAGCAAAATGTATAGCTGGGCGGGCAGTAGATCTGGATAGGAAAGTGAATGATGTCTCACATTCTCAACCCTTTTCACCTTCAGCATCTCCTCCTTTGATGTGTTCAGGTGAAATGTTGTCTACCCAGTACAGTTTCTCTTCCTCTACTGTACAACTATAGTTGATGTTAATTTGATCATACTTCTATCTGAAACTTAAATTATTAGTTTTCCTGCATTCTTCATATAAGGTAGTAGAGGGGGTTGATAAAATAATTTGTTAGCGTAAAGCATATTGCTATAGTCTTCTCTTTTACGTTTAGTTATAAAGCTCGATATTATAATCACCTTCTTCCTCCTCTGTGTTCCCTTTAACTTCAGCTGCACAGGGCATTTGCCTAGAGGAGCAAACCAAATCTTCACTTCCATATCAACTGACTTCTTAGGGGGCTTTACCTTTATTGAGTTTTATCCTATAAGGACTATTGGTCAGGAAGAATTAAAAAGCCCCACGGTAAGTCACATGTGTTAGAAAAAATGTCCATTGTCTCTATTGTGAAGCAATGAGCCAATTTTTTTTAAATACAGTTAATACAAAACCTTTTCCTTGGGTGTAGGCTCAGTGAATGAGGACCCACAAATCTCCAGATGACTGTCTCAGCTTCCATTTTGTCAGAAATGTGACCTTCTCTCAGAGAAGCATACATCTTTCTAGCACTAGGACCTCTCAAAACATGAAGATTGTAGTGGCAAAAGAAAATTTTCCTTTGGTCAGCTGATAGTTTTATAGTGTAATGGGCCTTTCCCATCTCCTTTCTTTGGCTTCTATACATTCTGTCCATGGGACAGTAGTCAGCATAAAGAAACCTTTGGTTTAAGAAACATACCATATTAGGAGGACAGCAACTTGGTTGGGTAGTTTTGTTTTGTTTTTTGTTTTAAATTAACTCTTATTTGGCCATTTCAAAAGTGCCAGCTGCTTTTAAATGATGGAGAATACTAAGAAGTGAGATTGTGGGAGAATAAGCGTGTTTTTTGTTTTGTTTTGTTTTTCAGTTTTTTGCAGTACAGATGTGTTTGGATAAAATCACCTTATTAAAATACAGATCTGATTAGATATTTTCATCTTAAAAGCATTTAATAATTTCTCATTTCCTCTAAAATAAAGTTCAAGACCTTTAATTAAAATACAAATTCAAGATCAAGCTTTCGTTTTAATTTTTTTTATTACCTACTAACAATTTTTTAGATATTCAAAACTAGACTAGAAAACTCACCACTTACTTTTCTTTTTTACTTTTTGTAGACTTGTCTATAGTTTTCCATTTCTAAAAATACCCTAATTCACCATTTCTACTTATTCAACACTCATTATTAAAATTCAGCTCAAAGAGTAATTTTTATAAATTTGCTAGGCTCTGAGGACAATTATAAATTTCTTTCTCTCCTGTGCCTTGGTTTTATCTGTTGAAAATCCGTCTAAGAGCAGTCAATATACGTACATTGTACCTCTATATAACTACATGGCTCATTTCTGGTTTAAGCTCCTTAAAGCCAAAGATCACATTATATAATTTTGTGAACTATGATACCAAGCTTAATAGGCTTTCATCAGTTCTTTGTTGAACTTGAATTAATGAAAATTTTTATATTAAGAAGAGCATGATAAAATCATAATGATTACAAATCATACTATATTATTAAATGTTATAATTTGTTTTCATCTTTTTTTTTCAGAGATCTATGTCATAAACAGAGGACTTGAGTGGTCCTATTTGCATTTCTAATGTTTTATAAGGCATATTTGATATTTTTCTGCTATCAGCTTTTGCAGAAGCGGCTGCTTCAAGTAGAGAGGCAAACATCTTCAAAGTCTCCTGCTGGCTTAGTGAATACTAAAAATACTTTTGAATAGGTTAGTGGGTACTTAGAACTTATTTTTTATCAGTGATAATTGAGTCAATAAACATTTATTAAAATGTGGATAAACCTACACTTTAATATGATAATAGCATCTTACCATAAAAATGTAAGATCATTGCTACTTTTAGTGACAATAACTACTAAAATATGACAAATTTTAAAAATATTTTAAAACTTTGGGTGAGTGCACAAAAATAATCATTCATTTATTTTTCTCTGGTTCTCTTATATTGTAAAATGTTTACCCAATATTTACATGATGATGAAAGATGAAATGTTCACTCTCAAAGATATTTTGAAAATTCCTAGTTATTTCCACTAGATTATAATAATAATTTGTCAGGAAAAAATGCGAAATTGGCTGGATATTGTTTTTATTAACAATACATGAGACTATAATGTTCACATTATAATTTAAGGTAAATCAAAACTTTGTTATTTAAGATAATATTATGCTTTAATGTCATTTTTATCGTCTTTTGAACTTTAACAATGTTCTTTGCAATCATATTTGTGCATCAAATATTATGTTGATGGTGTGTATTAAATTTTTGCTATTTACTTAATTTTGAAAACATACTTATTATCTTTTCAAATAATGAGCATACTTATTAGTAAATGTAAATGTGTTGGAAATTAGGAAATCTCGAAATTCATATATATGTATATATAATTAATATGCTTATTCGTTTTTCATTTATCAATATTTTATTCAATCTTTTACTCGCTTAACAAAAATACTTTATAATGAATATCCTACAGCATTGAAAGACTCTGGGAACACAACAATAAACAAAACAAATACAGACGAACACTTTGTCATGATGCTTAAAGTTAATGAAGAATCTAAACAAATGACTACATAGACTATAGCTACCTACATGGATGGATGGATGGATGGATGGATGGATGGATGGATGGATAGACAGACAGACAGACAGACTGACATAAGCATAAGGTAAATAGATTAATTAATATAAAGAAAAACAAAATAAATTTAAGTGAGTATATAGAAATACCTATTTAAGATTTGAGAGTCAGATTAGGTCTATTTGAAAAATGAAATGCTGTAGGAGGTTATCAAGTGAAGAATTGGGGCAGGGCATTCCATGGAAAGGGAAGAATGTTTGCTTTGGTGCGATGAATAGTTCATTACATTTAAAAAATTGAAAAGAAGTCCACAAACTAGAACTGGTACAAGAAGGGAAAAGCAACATCAACAGAGATGGGATTGGTAAGTTAGGTACAGATAGAAAATGGCACAGAAGCAGGGAATGAACATGTAGGCTTTATGAATTGGCCTAATTCCTATGAGAAATAATTGAATTGTGTGAATCATAGAAAGGTTGGAATAGTATGATTATTGAAAAATCACTCTACTTTATGGAAAATAAATTGAAGGTGGGGGTTGGATCTAAAAGTGGAACAGAAGGGACATGTTAGAGGCAAGATGATGTCTTACTAGAATGGTGGCAGGTGTTATAGAGAACAGTGAATGTACGTATATGTATTTTAGAACTTAGATGTGTACAATCCGGTGATATTTTAAAGATAAAGGCAGGGAGGAAATGGACAGATAGCAGGTTGAATAGTTATGAAAGAAAACTGAGAAGAAACATGCAATCTAATGGAAATTAAGAAAATATTTCAAAAGAAATATTTATTTAGTTGTGTTGAATGTTGCTAAGATATCAAACCAAATGGCTAAATATGCAAAGAAATAAATTCAATATTAAGATTACTGATTTCTTTATTTATATTCCAGGCAGACTTATATAATTTGCCTGCATGTGTCATGCCTAGAATTAAACTAAAGAGGATTTGAAATATTAATGAGTTACATTGCATCAATAGATTTTAAGATAAAACCATTAGAGAAGAATAAGCTTGTATATGTGTTTTCTTATGAAATGAAATTGATCTATAGCATTAATTAAATTTAGAAATTGTTTATATTTAATCAGTCTTTACAGAGTATTACAGCATTGTAGAAACTTATGAAAAGAAAATAACACTTGGAGCTATTATCAATTCTATTAAATAAGTACAGTATAAAAAAGTCTGGTAGACTTTAATGATAATATTTAGAGGTAGAAAATATGAAAGTTAATACTTGCATTAAATGGTTTATAGCAGGTAAACTCCTGAAAATCTTAAATGTTAAGGATTAGAGTTAAATTTGTTAAGGATAAAATCTCGAATGACATTCAGAACAAAGATAAAATTTTTTTCTCCATAACTATTCCAAGTTTTGCTTCAAATGCATTTATGTTTAATAGAAATTACTTGAATCAAAGCAAAATTAATCCTCATTTTATCTGTAGTTAAAAAACACCTATGAGGCTTTTAAGAATTCAAAGATGGAGATATACAGGATTCTGTTTTCTGCCTACTCCATTATTGCAGGATTCCCTAGAAAAGCTCCAGTCTTACAAAAGCAGCTGCTCATGTTTAGTGATAATCCTCTGTACTATTAGGTTTGTCTTTTGGGATAGGAAATTGATTACCTGACCTTAACATAGTGAAGACTTTGCATGTGTCTTGCCTTCTGCCTCAGATAGTAAATTAGTTATGCAAACAGTGAAAAATAATTAAGAGTACAATGGTGTTTTAGTGAGAATAGAAAAACTTACAGAAAATGCAGATAATAGGCTTTTCTTACTTATTTTTATTTTCCATAATGTTATAAATTAAAATGCTACTGCCTTAGACGATGTATTTTATGGTGAGTTTTTGATATTTCTAGGAAGCACATTCATAAACATTTTAGCAGAGAGAGCTAATGGGGAAAAAGAGTGACACTAAAGTTACATATTGTGATGTCCGTGTTTCTATCCAATGGGAAAAACAGCTTTTCAACTTAGATACTCACAGAACATGACAATTTCATTCATAACATGAGCAAAACAGATCAATTACAAACAACAAACAATTGAATGTTTTATCTTAATTGTATTTGATTAAAGTCTTTCACCAATCTGTTAGGACCGAGGAATTAAAAATTAGTGTGAATGTCCTTCTGAATAACACATATTTTATGGATATGCAATTTTTATTTAATTATTTGCAAAACAAAATTCATATTCTCAAATGTAGCAAATATTCAGATGTAATTGACAAATGGGGATCTATAACTTATCTCATGCAAATTTGCTTTATTTAGCAGGTTTCAGTATGTAGTACTTCATAGACATTTAGCTTTAATTGTTTCAAAATTATTCTGATAATTGTTTTGGGCCATTTATTTTAATTTTAATCATATGGAAATTTTTAGACTACACTTTTTTCCTACTTCGAGTCTTTCTGCATGTAGGTAAGATTACTGTGTCCTGGTAGTTAGCTAGTTTAAAAAAAATGTTCTATTTATTGTTGAGAAAAGTATTTATTATTGTATTTGTTGTTACAGAGTTTACTCATTTATTCAATAAAGGCTTACACATAACCTACTATGTGTCAGGTACTTCTCTAAGAACTGAGAACACATCGACAAATCAAAATAAGATGCACATGCTTACTTTAACAGATTGTATATTCCAGAACGAAATTTGGGAGCAGAAAATAAGATAAAGAAGCAAAACATATTGCATGATAAAATCTAAGATAAAAATCAATAGGATAAAGAAAAGCAACAGGAATGTCAAAAACTGTAAAGTGTCTGAATGTTTAGCCTACTTGCAAACCAACTTATTAGCTGGCCACAGGACTATGGATACTGACTGAAAGAATGAGAATCCTGGATCAGAAGTTATCATTACTGATAGCACACCAAAATAATGAGCATTAGCATATTTGCCTCAGTTCTGCTTAAACCTGAGTCCCACAGGGGCAGCCCTGCTCAGCCCAGAGACGTGACCACACACAGTTACTTACCTGATCATACGGAAACTGAATCTTGTATAATAGATAAAACCTATCATTTGTTCTGAAAAAGGCACTATGTTTATTTTCCACAGCTGTTCTTTATATAAATACACTAAAAAAGACAGTCCAGAACAGAGAACAATTAGTCTTGTTCACAAGACATGCAGAAATATAAGAGATTCAAGTGTCTGGTTATAACCTTCACTCCGTTTTTACATCTTGTCTTCAGTTGAATTTTCTCATGTATAAACTGCTCTTGGCCATTCTGAATATTGTGGCCAATGGATGCTGAGATCAATTCTGGTCTATGTGTCTCACACAGCACTTAATTAAGGCTACCATTTGCAGCAGTGTTCCCCAACCTCTTTGGCACCAGAGACTGGTGCTCCTATGAGAATCTAATGCCTGATGATCTGAGGTGGAGCTGAGGAGGTGATGCTAGCGCTGGGGAGCGGCTGCAAGTACAGATGAAGCTTTGTTCACTTGCCCGCTGTTCACCTCCTGCTGTGCAGCCTGGTTCTTAACAGGCCATGGACTGGTACCGGTGCACGGCCTGGGGATTGGGGACCCCTGCTCTGTAGGACTCCAAGCAGCAGAATTTCACAAAAGGAAGTTCATCAGGGAACCAAATTTCTTGAGAAATCATCCTAGTCATCCAAGGACTACATAATCTATGTTTGCAAGTTTTTTATGGCTGCCCCTGAGGTGCATGTCACCATAGTATTAGGAAGAAAATAAATGAATTTCTAGGGCTGATTCTAGACAAGAAGCATAGTTCCAGAGACCTACAGAAAGAAGGTGTTTGGTTACAATTGTTGGAGCTTTGCAAGCTGTACCTACATCTGCTAAGATAATTGCACAAAGACATGCAATGTTGTTTAACATCTTGCCCAAATCAACAGCCAAATGGCAGTTATTTCTCCCATGAAAAGACTGAGAAATTGACAAGAGATGTGAGTGAAAAAAACATCCTGAGGTTTGACAGGCATTTGTGTGGGAGGTGTAGGTTCTGGGGCTATCCCTTTTATGTTTCTGATAGGTTGCTTCATAGAATTAAGGAAAATTGTGATCAAGTAGTGGATTGTGGCAGGTCGTTTTTTTGTGTGTTTTTTTTTTCTTGCTAGACGCTCAGCACTATACTGAATTCTAATCCAATCCCATCTTAGCATGGCTATCTCTTGGGACCACTCCCAGTGTCAATTCTGTATCAGTCTGATCTAATCAGGAGATGGGGAGAAAAACTCATAATTTGAAAGAGGAAATTTTAATATAAACTGTGTTCAACTAGACAAGGTGATTGACTACTAAAAGAGGTAAGAAAATACTCAAAGAGATACAAGATTAGTAAATACAAACATGAAGCTACTATCTATCAACTAAGGAAGACTGATGAAAAAAGAAGACCTCTGCCCAAAGACTGAGATTCAAATCTCTTTCAAGACAGTCTGACAAACACAGAAACAAACTATCAAAAAATCTACTGGTGTCAAAGCAAGTTGCTTGAAAGTGCAGGCTGGAGCTATGCTATAGGAGTCACAGTCACCACAAGGTATGGGCAGGGCACACTAGAACTTTACAACTGGTCACTGGGTTTGGGAGAGTTGATGGAGGGTACGCCCAGAGCTGCAGTGAAAGTAGCTGCTTGGTAGGGAAACAGGTAATTCAGGGTACAGCCCAAGATGGTCTACAGAAGCAGTTGTTAGGTAAGGAAATAACTGTCTGAGTGATGTCAAGAAGTTGCTATTAGAAAGAACCCACTGACCAGGAGAGTGTGGCCTGAGCTTGCAGGCCGAGGTGATGTCTACGTAGGGTCCTGGGGGTAAGGAGACAATGGCCTGAGAGCTTGACTGGAAACTGCCATAAAAGCATCCTCTAGGTTGGAAGAGTCTGTGAGGTCCACTAATATTGTTGAGGAAATATAATCGAAAACAAAATCTCCTGCCACCTCAGAAAATCTCTTCACAAAAGTAGAAGAGAAAAATAGTTTTATTATTGAGAGTCTTAAACTAGAATATGATGTGTATTGCAGGCAATCCCTAAAGAGATTGCAAAAACACTAAACGATCTTATCTTTTTATGTAGCCAAGTGATATACTGTGCACATTTTTTCAAGATAAACAATAACTGATCCTTGAGTAAGAGGACTCAACGGCACCATTTGTTACATACATTTCATCCTAAATCAGTTGGTAATTGAAGTAGCCATTTGTTTTGCTTTTTAAAGAAAAAAAAAAATTCTTGTATCTTTATGACGGAAAGGAGGTTTGTAATTTGGATCCAGGTGTCAGCTAAAGTTGGGCTCCCATTCTCCCAGGAAACTGGGAGATATGGCCAGTGTCTTGCTTGATGATCACATTTTCAAAGAGATGGCTCTCAGGCTTTGACGGGGTTCCCAGATTTCTGGGTTAGTTATTTACTCTTTTTAAAGATTTACATATATTTTAAAGAGGCAAAGGAAGTTTTCTAAAGCAAATGCTCTAAGAAAAGGGAAGTGGTGGGGGTGGAAGGGGGAGTCTCTTCCTTTATTTTCAACAAAGAGAATTAAACCTCTTCTTTTTAATTTGTATTTGCTCTTACAATATGAACATCACTGGACCTCTGCAAGCATACTAAATAAAAGGAAAGTATGGAAACATGGAAACAGTACCAGGACTGAGAAAGTGATGCCCTACTTCTGTCTCCTTACCATGTCACGCTAGTCTTCTCTTGATAAAGCTGAACGTTTTTGCTAGCTGCAAAGAAGTTTGTAGAAGATATTGTTTCAGTATCACAAAACAGACAAAGAAGGGTACATTAGGAGCTGAGAGACAATAAACTAATGCCTTGCCCTCATACTATACACTGTTTTACTCCACTTTTTAATTGTAAAATAATGAAGCCCATATATTACATCATAGTAGTAGACAGTATAACTCTTTACATCTGCAAAATATCCACTGTGGGAAGTACAGTAGTTTATTCAATCTATTAATGGGCAATAAGTTGTATCCTAGATGCACTGTTCATAATTGCAAACACTACTGCAACAGATATACTTCTGTATATGTATTTTTTGGAATTTTGCCAGTGTATTTTAGAATAGATTTCTTGAAATGAGTTATCAGTGTAAAAGTGGATATGAATATGTACTTTGCCAAATCTCCTCTCATAAGGTTTTGTTTT